>NW_019154096.1:42399524-42512804 GCF_002288905.1 Enhydra lutris kenyoni | reverse complement strand
GGGTGTGTGTGTGTGTGTGTGTGTGTGTGTGTGTGTGTGTGTGTGTGTGTGTGTGTGGGAAAGGATGCAGTGGGGGTGGGGGTATCTGTGTCTATGAAGATTTCGAGAAAAAAAAAATCCCACATTGTCATCTGAAAGAAGATAAATGAAAATTGTTGGAGCAATAAGCCTCCAGGGACTAATTACTTGTCTGCTATAATTCAGGGACTGCTCCAGTGACTTCCATTGACTCAACATGTCAAGTGTCAGTCTGTGTTATGAAATAAAATACAAGTTCTTTTAATGTAAACAGTACAGAAATGTTCTCGAATGTCCCAAGTCATTAGTCACATTGGACACATTCAGTGCCCTATGACTTGTCCCCACGGCTCTGTGCCTGGAGGTCACTTGGTGTGTAAAAAGAAAGCATAGAGGAATTAAGTGGTGCAACCATGTAATTAAACCCCACGTAGGCGCTTTGGTCACCTGGAGGCTGAGGAACATTCAAACAGCTGCTCGGGGAATCTCAGGCTTTAATAGCATGTGGGGTTGCACATTCAGAATCCCAGAGTGATCCCAAACAAAAGTCCCCCAAATATCCCTACCTGCATTCTGCTTTGGGTTTTGTTTTTTTTTTTTTTTTTTTTGGTATCTTGTTGCAGGAGATCAGAGGGAGAGGGCTGGCCGGTTGGTGCCCTGGTAGGGTTTGACTCAGCAATGTGGGGTGGGGGTGGGGGGATGGGTAAAATGCATGCGCTTCCCATCACACCCTCAGCTTCCTAGCCCTGAAGTATGCTGTGTGAGCTGCCTCAGTTTCTCAGGTGTCTTGTGCAGATCAAATACAAAATTTACTTAAAGCAGCCAAGAAGTTGCACACAGAGAGCGAGCAGTAAATGCCAACATTGTTTAAATAGTCTTTTAGGGAGAAATAGATGCTTACATTTACTCTGTGCCAGGCTCTGCACCAGGGTGAAGAGGAGTGAGACTATGCATTCAGGAGCACAGTCCCCTGTTCTGGCTGTTTCTTCTCTGTCTCCTGGTTCAAGATCTGACAAATAACAGAAACCCAATGCCTATTGATTAAAATGAAGACGGGGTCTCTATCTTCACCCTTCATTCTTTTCATAGCTTGGAGACAAAATCTCATTAATCAAGGGTCAACCAGGGAAAGAGAGACCACTCTAAGTATTTGTAATGGAGGGACCTGGCTACCCAGGTGACAAGATGGCTGTGAGGCAGAGCATGGACACATCGGAGGGACCTATGAATCCCCTGATTTAGAGGAACCAAAGGGGCAGATGTTGCTAGTGGGGTCCAAACTCAAGGGGCATCTTAGGGAAACTGCAAGCTTGGCTAGCCTGGAAGGAGCTGGAGACCTAAGGAGGAATGTCAGGGACACCACCTAGGTGTGAGGAAATGGTGAAGGAGAAATACCCAGGCCTCTCCCTTCCTTGTACTCTCTCTTCCAGTATCTCTCTGAGGGTGCGTCCTGCCACACACCAGCTGGCACAAGAGTCCAGGCCACACAGCCTAACAGGGTCAATGCCCCTGAAGCTCCATCCCCATAAAGCAGAGAAGGAAAAGGTTTGGAATGGCTCTGAGGGTAGACAGGACCAGGGTCAGCTTATCTTGCATTTGCACTAGACAGCCGAGGTATTAATTTCCTTAATGAACTTAGAAATCCCCACCAAATCTCTATGGATGGTACATTCTCACCTCGTTTACTGTGTGAGGAAGCTAAGGCTCAGAGGCTTCTAGTACATGACGCTAGGCCACCCAGTTTGTGCACGGCCTAGTGGGACTCAAAGTTAGCTCTCCTAACCCACATCTAGGAACTCTCCTTCCTCCATGCCACCCTGAGAAGTTTACTTTTCTTCTCTTAAGCTCTAAGAAGTTCCTTTCACTCATGAAAGTTTTGCATTTTATAGTGTTGTTCAAGTTCTCTGTTTCCTTGTTGATCTGCCTAGTTGTTCTATCCATTACCGAAAGCGGGATGTGACAGTGTCCAGCTCGTATGCTTGAATTGTCTGTTTCTCCCTCCATTCCTATCAGCTTTGCTCCATGCAATTTCAGGCTCTGTTGTTAGCTGCATACATGCTGATCATTGGTATGTCGTTGTGATAGATTAATCTTTTTTTAATGATAAAATGTCTCTCCTTTTTTTTAAAGTAACATTTTGTGTCTTAAAATCCATTTTGTCTGATATCAATATAGTCATTCCAGCTTTCTCATGGTTGCTATTTGTACAGTATGTATTTTCCATCTTTTTACCTTCTGCCCATTCTTATCTTTGAATCTAAAGTGTGTCTCTTCTAGACAGCATATAACTGTTTTATTTTTATCCAATCTGACAACCTGCCTTTTGACTGGTTTATTTAATCTGGTCATAATTAATACTATTGTTATCGTTGGATTTATATCTGCCATTTTACTTTTTGATTTCTATATGCCTGTCTTTTTTGCGCCAGTGTTAGCATTTTAAAAGGGCATGTTACAAAACTATAGATTGGGGTTTTAGGAGCAAAATTTAATAACAAAATATTATTTTGCTTTCCTTCCTTTGTGCAAGAATCTCCCTCAAGGTCTTCCTTATGAGGAACACAAAAACCTCTCTTTCACCTTGCAGGTCCTGGTGAGCTGCTCTGGGGAGAGGTTTGGGGGGCTCTGGGAGAGTCACATCCCTCTGGTAGGGTGGATGAGATGTGATTAGGGAAAACACCCACTGGCATCTCAGTCACCACTCTCCCTGCCCTGCATCCCTTTTGAGACAACTCCTCAAGTTTTCTCTCACTTGAGGTTGGTACCTGAATGGCAAAAGAATTCTCCTGGACCTGACCATCATTATGCACAAGGACCAGGAGGGAAGTTCTCTGTGGATCATGATTAGGCTAAAAGCACCTTCTCCTACAGCTACCAACACCGAGGCACTGTTCCTTGAAAACTGCAGGCTTGTTGCAAATGATAACACGCAAGCCAGTCTGGCAAAGTGGAAAACATCTTTATGATATTATCAAGTAAATAAAGCAAAGTACAAAATTATACCCCTTGCTGAGAGCCCCACGTACAACAGAAAATACATGTGGATGGTCCTTTGGGGGTGGGGCAGGACACAAAGCTCTGAAAACATTTCTTCTTGTCATAGTTGAATGGCAATGTGTCCACTGGTTTACTCTTGTTACATGTCCTTTATTGTTATAATATTTTTTGGTTTTTGGCTTAAAAAGCAATAAAAACATGAAAAATTAACGAAGGCTGATAAAAAGGAGCAAGGGAGGGAAAGAGGTAGAAAGGGAGAAAAGACAAAGGAAGGGAGGTCGATCTTATTTGGACTGCAGGCAAAAGATAATCCCTTCAAGTTTTAAGGCAGCTACAGTTGATGAGTAATGAAAGGAGATCTGAGCGCCATTTGTGTTTTAATATTTACTTAGTGTAGTAAAAAATTGGGGAAAAATAAAGTAAGGTATCAGGGGGAGTTCAAGACCTGAAACGGACCATCTGAAACATGATCTTAAAAAAAGATACTGTGATTCCAGTCCAAAGGCTTTAATTTCACACCAGGGAGTAGGAAACTTCATGGCCTGTAAAACATTTTTTACGTCTGGTTATCTGCCCTGGGGGAGGAAGCAGAAGGCCCATCTCTGCATCCCCGGCCTCCCTGAGCTGCTTCTGCCCGCTCCCGGCTCCTGTCCTGTCCTGCTGCTCTGACTCACCCTGAGACTAGTCTACTAGGCCAGCTGCGTCCGAGCCCCCACATCCAGGACCCCATTTCCCCTCAGATGTCACCTCCACAGAGCCTTCCTGACCCCTGTATCCTATTTTTTAAAAGCCCCTCGAATTCCCTACAGTTGTGTCCCAGAGCTCCGTGACTCAGTCTCCCTAGAAGAAACCGTGGCTCCCTAGGCTGCATCGTGCATTCCTGTCGGGTGGATTTCTATCATGTCACGTTAGCTAAGCTGGGACAGCGTTTGTTAGAATTCTCTGCCTGGAAGTGCTTGGAGTGATCAGGGGCTGCACTTGGCATGAGCCGTGGGAGGCTTCAATGAGGGAGCAGCCTGCCTGCTTAGAGGTCAGTGCACTGCCCTCGCCCGCCCACTGCCCCCCAACCCAGTCTGAGTGGGGCAGCCACCAGTCCCCCCTCCCTGTCCTCCTGCATCTCCTGCCCCTCTGCTCCAACTACAGATCAGAAGGGCTCCAGCTGATCCTTCTTGATCTTGTGCCACCCACAGGAGGTCCCAGTTGCCTTTGCTTCCCAAACGTTGTGTCCCTCATCCTTCTCCAGCTGCTGGTCCTGCAGGCTCCAGGCTCCAGCATCAGAGGTGGGAGTGGCAGCCTGGCAGGACTGCATCTGGCCAAATCCCTGCAGTAAACATCCTCCATAGGTCCTGGTGCTTCTGGCTCGCAGTGGAACCCTGACCGAGGCCCACCTGCAGGCTCCCTTTCTCCCTTTTGGGCCGGGCCAGCGACTAGGTTGGAGTCTTCTTTTCGAGTTCAGGTACTCCCAGAACACAGGCTAGTCTGGAGACTTCATTATCTTCAAGTTGATATCTCATTGCAGGGCCCCTGATGGGGCAAGTCAGGGCCGAACAAGGCCTGGCTGGTATCCCAGAGCTGAAAGAGGCTAGGTTTTTCTGGGGTTCCCTTTGCCAGGAGACTACTTCTCAGAGCAGGTGCTCAGGGATAGGACTCACTCTGATGGCTGTAATTTCTCTGATGCCTTCATCTGATCAGATGGCCTGGAGATGGGGTGCACCCTCAGGGAGAGACAGGGTGTGCCCCCAGGATAGGGCTCTCAGGCAGCTGTGGCTCTGTAGACGTGTGCTGCTCCCTTGCTAGGAAGCCCTCGAAAGGGATGCAGCCACTTTGCTCCCTGTTGGCACAGGTGTCTTGGCCTCTCTGGTCTTTCTATGCCCCAGGTTCTTCCAGCCAGAGGACACACTGTGGCTAATGACTTTATCTGTGGGCCCTGATTATTAGGATCCACTCATGCTCTGGGCCCTACTGACATACACCCTGTCACCTAACACTGGGGCAATGCAGCCACCATGCTTCTGCCTCTGAACATTTTCCCACCTCGATGAGTTTCTCTGTGTAGGGCCAGAATAATCTGTGGGGTGTCCAGTCAGAGACGGAGGCCAAACTATCCTTCCCATTGGTCTCTTCTGTTAGAAATGTTCAGTTGGTTAAATGGTGGTACCATCTCGTCTTTCCCACAACAGAGTCCTATCCATGAGAAATAACCAGGTCAGTGGAATGTCCCATGGGGTGTCTTATAGAACTGACCTTCAGGCTTACTTCTCTCTTATTCTTCCATAAAGTTCTCTGAGCTGCATGGTGCCATGATCACAATCATAGACCCATTGGAACATTCGCTCTCCAAATCACTGGAGACGTTCCACTGGCCCCCAGCAGCTTCCTGGCAGTTTCAAAAGGGCACTGGATGTCAGAGAAAGGGCACGGGCATATATGGGGAGATCCATTGACTAGTGACACACTCCTGGGTTCAGGAGCTCCCAGGGCTGACTTGTGGACTCACAGAACTCATATGCTGAAGTCCGATTCTCCAGTACCTCAGAATGTGGCTGTATCTGGGGACAGGGTTTTTAGAGTGGTGACTAAGGTAAAAGGAAGACATTAGTGTAGGCCCTAAGCCACTATGACTGGTGTTTTTATACAAAAAGGAGACAGGACACAGACACACATATACAGAAGACTCTGAGGACAAAGGAGGAGATGGCCATCACCGAGCCAAGGAGAGGAAACCTTAGAAGAAATCAACCCTGACGACTCTTGTTACCAGACGTCAAGCCTCCAGAGCTGCGAGAAAGTAAATTCTGTTGCTTAAGCTCCCCAGTTTGAGGAATTTTGTTTCAGCAGCGCTAACCAACGACCACAGGTGGTGACTTGACTTATCCTCCGTTTCCCCTCATGGCCCTCACACCTGACTTGGATGTATTTGGTTCGCACTCGCTCAGTGTTCATTCAGCAGAACAACACTGAAAGCACGTGGTTAGCTTCCTTTTTTACGTTTCCTGTGTTTTTCCTGATGTTTCGAGCCCGTCAGTCTTGGATTTGGAGGCCCCACTGTGGTGCCTGGCCGATGCTGGCTGCCTTGGTTTAGGGGGTACAGGTCAGGGGGTATTTTGACGTGGAGGAGTGGGGACACAATTGAGAGGTGCAGGAGCCTGAGACCCAGGCCTGCAGATTCCTGCTCCAGGGGGGCCCGTTTCCTGTCCCTCAGTGTCCCTGCATTCTGCTCCTGTGGCCTCTCCTCCATGGCCTCCTCTTCCCTGGCCTCCACTTTGACTGAGGAATTCCAAGAGCACAGACACAGAGAGGGCCAAGTCACAGATCTAAGGGCAGCCATGCCTTGAATGTGGATTTCATGGGCTTGAGATCTCCCTTTGTCTTCCTTGTCTTAAGTCCGAGAGACGGTGAATTTTATTTGCCAGCCTTAAATATTCTGACTCTGTGATGTGAGAAAACCCTGTGTGTTGGCCTGCTTTCAGTTTTGTCACGTATGTGGAACAGCGGACAGTCGGCATGGGAACCAAACGTGTCTCTATTCACCACTGCGGCCCGTCTGTTATAGGGTTATTGTAGCAACAGTCATACCTTCGCTTTTGGTGGCTTACAGTTTCCTGACCACTTTTACAACTTTTTTGTTTTACTGCATTGTGTTATTGTCCCTGTTTCATACATATAAATTTAATATGGAAGACCATATTCTCCCAATGATCATGCAGCTATGCTGATTCCTAGTGCAGGACAAATGTCCCCTCAGGCCATCTATTGTCTGTGTCACAGCATATACTCAGTTTGCCCCCTTATCTGTGCGGCTGACCCAGCCCAAGGGACCCTGGGTAACTCAGCCCAGGGCACTACTCGTAGGTGAACTAAGGAGAAGATGGCTCCCCCAAATCTGTGAGATCAAGACAGTCCCTTTTCAGGGAAGCCTGTTTCTGATCTCCCCAGCTTTCCCAGATCCCAGGGTCTGGGTCTGTGAGGAGCCCCCTGTCCTCTACCACCCGCGGACCTCAGGCAGCCTGTATGCATCAAGAATATCAGCAGCTATCTTTCCCAACCTGGCTCAGAAACTGCCACTGTTTTTCCAAGTCCAAGTCACACTAATTGGATAGTAGAGAGAAGTATTCATTTTTTTTGGAGAATTATGGTACCTTCTCCCACCTTTACCATTGAGAAATCACTCGCCTTCTATTCTGAGAAGGTTTCGTGATAATGTGTCGAATTCTAGCATCACTCAGAATCTACTTATGTTCTGCTAGCTTCAGGACTCCTAGGCTCCTGAACAGCCCTTAGTGACCAATACTCACCTGTCTTAAGACTTCGGGTGTCATGGAGCATCTGAATTTCAGCTTATCTCAGCCCCCTTCTGCATTGGTTTAATGTAGAATTAGGCTCTGCCTTCTTTCCCTTTTCTGCTTTCTGCATGAGAATTTGCCATTTGTGCTGGCCTGGACTCCAGTCAGTGCTGGGCTTGATGTTTCAAGCCCTGTTCCTGGGGTTCCACATCTGCAGTCAGCAGAATTCCCAAATTTCCACCCCTGGTGTCTACACCCTGAGTAATCTCCTCCTCTTGAGCAATACTGAAAATGACATTTTTAACTTCTCTGATCAGCTTTCAAAGGTGCAAGTCAATTTACAGATGAAATTAAGGTCCCTTATCAGTTGACCTTGATAATCAAAAGAGAGATGACCCAAGCCCTTAAAAGGGACTGGGCCCTGTCTGAAGAGAGATTCCAAACATGAGAAAGATCCTAGCACTGGCCTTGGGGAAGTAAGTCTCCATGTTGTAAGAGGGCTTAGTTGGTGGGCTGGAGCTGAGGGGAACCTCTAGCCAACAACCTCCAGCTGACAAGGAGTCTGGGCCCAGAGTCCTACAATAGCAAAGAGCTGAATTTGGCCAATAACCATATCAGCTTAGAAGTGGATTCTGAGGTCTGGCAAGGAATGCATTTTGGCCAACACTTTGGATACCAACCTTGTGAGGGACACTGTCCGGACATCTGACCTATAGAACTGTGAGATAATAAACACAAGTTGTTTTAAGCTGCGAAGTTAGTGGTGGTTTAGTATACAGAAGTAGAAAACTAGTGTAGTGCCCTACTTTTATCTCTACCCAGCATAGGGGGTTGGTTTTTATCATAGCTATTGAAGCTCCCTTGTTCTCTCTGCCACTGTTTGACTTCTTGATTGGCTTGCAACCTGGAATCCCATTCTTCAGACACAACCTGAGCCCATGGAATACATGGTAAATCCTGGGTTCTGGGCTAGAGGTCATCCTCCCCAGGGTCAACCCCCATGGCTCCATGCACTTAAGTGAGTAGAAAGGAAGGAGAAGGTTTGGATCCCATGGTTCTTCTCCAGTGGGCTCCATTCTACATAGCTATATCCCTAGTTCCCATCAGATCCTTTCCAGGAACTTACAGGAACAAAAAAACCCAGCCACTTGAGATCAGGAACTCTCTCCCAAGGTTTTCCTAAAGAAGGTTAAAAAAAAAAAAAAGTTGCTATTTCTTCAAACCCAGACCACAGTAACTTGAAACTAGAGAAGAGTGAACATTTTTTTGGAATTATAGTGGTTTCTCCCATTTGCAGGGTTGAGAAATTATCGACCATCATTTCTTGGGAGACTTGGTGATTTATTTGAGAAATTCTTAGGAGGGATTGCAATGGGAGAAATCTCAACAAAGTCTCAAAGCTGCTGACCAGCCTATTTGAAAATATGCTATATATTCAGCAAGCACTTAGGGTAAACCACAGGAAAAATACAGGAGAGAATTAATTCCCTGTCAAATATAGTTGAAAATGTAAAACACAAAAATGTATTAGTGAAGATGGAAAATGGAGAAAGACCCCTGTTTGATTTCTGTTTATCAATCAGTAATATTAGTTTTTTAAAAATTTTGGTATAATTGCAGACTTATAGGAAGTTGCAAAAAACGGTACACAGAGTCCTATGTCCCTTCACCCAACTTCCCCCAATGGTGACATTTTATATAACTATAGTATAATATTAAATACATAACTTACATGATACATGTTATAGGTTGAATTGTGTCTGCCCACCCCCTGCCCCTGCCCCTGCCCCGCAATGTATGTTGGAGTCCTAACTTCCCAGTACCTTAGAATGAAACTTCTTTGGAAATATGGTTGGCTGATGTAATTAGTGAAGATGAAATCATACTTGAGTAGGACGAGCTCCTAATCTACTATGACTGGTGTCCTTACAAAAAGATGGTAATAATATAAAGACAAAGACATGCAGGGGCTGTTTTATGTGATAATAGGCAGAGATCTGAGCTATGCTGCTGCAAACCAAGGAATACCAAGGATTGCCAGTCAACCACCAAAAGCTAAGATTCTGCCTTTCGTCTCCATGAATTTGACTACTGTATGTACCTCATATAAGTGATATCATAGATTGTCTTTTTGTGATTGACTTATTTCATTTGGCATACTGTTTTAAGGTTCATCCATGTTTTAATATGTATCAGAATTTCCTTTCTTTTTAAAGCTGAATAATAGTCCATTGTATGCATATACTACATTTTGTTTTTTCATTCCTCTGTTGGTGGACACTTTGGTTGCTTCCACTTTTTGGCTGTTGTGAATAATGTTGCTATCAACATGAGTATACGTGTATCTCTCTGAGAACTTGCTTTCAGTTCTTTTGAGTACATGCCAAGAAATGGAGCTGCTTGATCATAGGTAATGCTGTATTTAATTTTTATGTTTGACTTTTTGTGTTAGTCTAGCATTTTTTTATTTTTAAGAGGGAGGACTAGGGAGGAAATGGGACTACTCCACCCTGGCTGGAACTGGCAAGCTTAATCAATTTAAAAAATCTTTTTCTTCGAGTTAACAGATAAACCCACATTACAGCATAATTGGCAAGGATCTCTTGAAGTTTATGTCAAGATCATGAACACATATCTCCTTGGAATCCTTACCTCCTTCTGACTCTCAGGGAATTTTCCTAAAGAATAATTAGGTTTCAGGCCCTCTGGTCAACCATGGAATGTGAGTCCAGTGAGGCAAATTATTTCTACTTCTCCAATGTGATTTTTTCCTTTATTGGAACTGCTAGTGTGTAAGTAACACATAGGTATTAAAATAAAGGTCATCATAATCCTCTTCAATTTCTAAGAAACTTTCTTTTTTTTAAACATACAGTGTTTTATTAGTTTCAGGTGTACAATATAGTGATTCAACAATTACATACATAACCCGGTGCTCATAACAACAAGTGTACTCCTTAATCCCCACCACCTATTTAACCCAGCCCCTCACTCCCTGCCTGTCCTTTTTGGCAACCATCAGTTTGTTCTCTATAATTAAGAGTCTGTTTCTTATTTGTTTTTCTCTCTTTTTCCCTTTGCTCATTTGTTTTGTTTCTTAAATTCCACATATGAGTGAAATCATATGGTATTTGTCTTTCTCTGACTGACTTATTTTGCTTAGCATTATACTCTCTAGCTCCATCCATGTTATTGTAAATGGCAAGATCCCATTCTTTTTTATGGCTGCATAATATTTCACTATATGTACATATACATATATATATACATACATATATATATATATACATATATATATATACACACACACACACACACACACACACACCACGTCTTCTTTATTCATTCATCAATCTATGGACTCTTGGGGTGCTTCCATAATTTGGCTATTATAAATAATGTTGCTATAAACATAGCAGTGCCCATATCCCTTTGAATTAGTGTTTTTGTATTCTTTGGGTAAATACCCAGCGCATGATTATGAGATCATAGGGTAGTTCTCTTTCTAACTTTTTTAGGGATCTCCAAACTATTTTCCACAGTGGCTGCACCAGTTTGCATTACCACCAATAGTGCAAGAAGGTTCTTTTTCTTTACATCCTTGTTGTTTCTTGTGTTGTTGATTTTAGCCATTCTGATAGGTGTGACATGGTATCTGATTGTACTTTTGATTTACATTTCCCTGATGGTAAGTGATGATGAACATTTTTTCATGTCTCTATTTGCCATCTCTATGTCTTCTTTGGAGAAATATCTGTTCATGTGTTCTGCCCACTTTTAATTGGATTATTTGGTTTTTGGGTGTTGTGTTATAAGTTCCTTATCAGATATGCCATGTACAAATATTTTCTCAAATTCTGTAGCTTGACTTTTAGTTTTGTTGATGGTTTCCTTTGCTGTGCAGAAGTTTTTTATTTTGATGTAGTCCCAATAGTTTATTTTTGCTTTTGTTTCCCTTGCCTCAGGAGACATACCTAGAAAAAGTTACTTCAGCCGATGTCAAAGAAGTTACTGCCTGTGTTCTCTTCTAGGATTTTTTGGTTTCTGGTCTCATGTTTAAGTTTTTAATCCATTTCAAATTTATTTTTGTTTATGGTGTAAGAAAGTGGTCCAGTTTCATTCTTCAGTTTAGCTTTCCCAGCACTATTTCTTGAAAAGACTGTCTTTTCCTCATTGGATATTCTTTCTTGCTTTGTCAAAGATTAATTGACCATATAATTGTGGGTTTATTTCCTGGTTTTCTCTTCTGTTCTATTGCTTATGTGTCTATTTTTGTGTCAGTACCCTACCGTTCTGATCACTACAGCTTTGTAATATACCTTGAAGTCTGGAATTGTGATGCCTCCAGCTTTGCTTTTCCTTTTCAAGATTACTTTGGCTACTGGCAGTCTTTTGTGGCTCCATACAAATTTTAGGATTATTTGTTCTAGTCTATGAAAATGTTGGTTTCCAAGAAGCTTTCATTCCTGTTATCTCATTGATCCCCACAACATCACTGTGAAGGCAGCAATCAAAACCAAGACGATTTATTTCTGTTTTATAGACAAGGAAATGGACTTGGAAAAGTAGATTTGAGATGAAAATTCTAAAACCTGTGTTGTTTGAGTCACTGCACTTGTTTAACATAATATCCATATCATTTGATTGAATTAATGATAGTAGGACCGCTTCAGCTGAAATGATCAACCCCATCTTTATTGACAGAGTATATCTTGTTAATGGGCTGTACCTTGTTTCCTAGCCCGAGGACTATGAGAGAAGGTAGGGAGTGGGTGGAGGGACACGTTGTTGGATTGAGAACATCTGGTTTGCATTTGGCATTGGAAGGGATAATGACTCTGTTACGCAGGCCTGGAGTTTCTCTTTCTGATTAATCATCAGGGGCTGCAGTGGTATATTCTGGAGCAGGACATTAGCATTAATACAAACTGAGGCAACTTTCTTGTGAATTCTAGAAACTTGGGGTCATCTATAGTAGAGGATTGTGTGTGCAGATGCGTTGGTGGTGCAATAGCTCACATCAGGCCGGGGCTGACAAAGTCAAGCAGCAGGAGGTTGGCTGAAGACATCACTGTACATGTTTGATGATGGATACGCTTAAGCCTCAGACATATATGCTCTGCCTGAGCCTGGAGTGTCTGGTGGTCTGCTTGGCAAGTGTTATGATCCCATAAACCCTCTAAGTGGAAGGTCAGATGAAGACTCAGGGCTTCACAACACAGAGCACGGTAAGGCTTGGTTAGGATGTCATGCTCGTCCAGCATGCTGCTGACAGGTAGCCTAAGGGGTCTCATGGTCCGACAGCCTCTCTCTGAAAAGCTTCCTTGCCTCCCTGGATGGCAAAGTCAAGTTCTCATGGAATGTGCCCCAATTACCAAGCTGACACGATGTGTAGGTTTTATGCTAAGTCGGCGGTCTCACCTGTGTTACATGAACGACACTAAACAGATGCTTTGGGCAGACAAGTAAGAGGACAGGGTTTCTGTGAAGGGGTTTCTTACCCAACCCTCTGTCTCTCTAGAAGTGATTTACATACATTTTTGTATATTGTTTCCAAGGCTACATGTGTGGTGGTTTGTCTGCAACACGAGCTGGGTGTATGACTCCCTATCCCCTAATTTTTCTAGGCAGTAGGATAATTTAGTTCTATCTTTAATGACCATATTAAATGATCAGGTTTGGATTGATGTATTTGGATTCTTTCCACTTTCCTTGTAATAGGAAAGCAAAAGGAATTGACATTTAGATTTCTATGACAACCTTTAAACTTATCAGCAATATCTCCGGAAATTATGTGCTGTCTGTGAATGAAGAAAATGCACCTTCTATTTCTTCCATTTGTCACGTCTGTAGCCTCTAAAGTGCCTCAATTACACATTCTGCTGGAAGCACCTGCTGGGCACAGTCTTGCTCTGGGAACAGGGGTCTTGGCTGGCAGCACTGGAGCCTTCATGCACTGTCCAGGTTTGGTCCTGGGAATGACACACAGACACTGGGTGGAAGGGCCAGCTTATTCCCTGGACGAGGTTCTGGGAATTCCACCTGCCTCCCCCATTCCCTACCCCCCACTGACCCTTCAATCTCAACAGGTCCCATCATGTCCCACTTTTCCTTTTTTTTTCTGCTCCCCAGACTACAATTTAGGAACATTCAACAGAGAGGATTCCCTGGGACCCTCACTCAAAGCCTTATTTTATTTCATTTTTTTGGACTTTTGTATACGTCTAGCAAGTTTAGTAGACTAGAATGGAGGAAAGAGGCTACATATTCATGGAATTTTTAAAAAACAAAATATATCCAAAGTGATTAAAACGTTTTTAAAAAGGGGGCGCCTGGGTGGCTCAGCGGGTTAAGCCTCTGCCTTTGGCTCAGGTCATGATCCCAGGGTCCTGGGATCGAGCCCCGTATCGGGCTCTCTGCTCAGCGGGGAGCCTACTTCCTCCTCTCTCTCTGCCTGCCTCTCTGCCTACTTGTGATCTCTGTCTGTCAAATAAATAAAATCTTAAAAAAAAAAAAAGTTTTTAAAAAGCATCAGAAATGGTAACTGTGGTAGGCCGAATAATGGCCCCCAAAGACATCCATGTCCTAATCCTTGAGAACTGTGGCTATGTTACTTTACATTGCAAGGGGGAATTAAGGCAGCAGATGGAATTACAGTAGCTAGCTAGTTGGCCTTGAGATGGGAAGAGTATTCTGTATTACCTCCTTAGGCCGATGTAATCACCAGAGTCCTTAAAAATGGGAGAGGGAGGGAGAAGAGTCAGTGTCAGGCTGATGCCCTATGAAAAGGCCTGGCCTGTCCTGTGCTGGTTGTGAAGATGGAGGGAGGGGCTATGGGCCAAGCTTCCAAAAACTGGAAAAGGTGAGGAAATGGAACCCCCCACCCCCACCACCCCAGAAACTCCAGAAGGAACCAGCCCTGCCAACAGCTTGATTTTGGTCTAGTAAGACTGATTTCAGACTTCCAGTCTCCCGAATTATAAGATAATAAATGGCGTTGTCCCTAAATCTGTGCTAATTTGACACAGCAGCAAGAGGAAACTAATACAATATCATACCCCCAAACCTAATTTCCCAAGCACTGGGACCTGTGAGGTTACTGCTGTAAATTACATAGGAATACCCAGAACCTGAGATCACCTAGACGGGTGAGTGCGATGTGCAGGTCACTGCCATCCAGGCCTTTCTCACTCCATGCACTTGCTGTGTCTCTTGTCAAGGGCTGGAGGGTGTTTCCTTTCTTCTTTCATGACAATGTGGCAGAGTTGGCCTAAACAGGCCCGAAGAGGCCTGGCCTTGCCCCCTTTAGCCCTCTTGGAAGCAGCTGATCTGTAGAAAGTCTGAGTACCTTGCTGGAGAGTGAGGCCTGGCAAGTCCCCAGCCATTCCAGCTGTGTCAGTGGGTGCATCAGGTGGAAATGAAGCCATTGTGACCCTACAGCTCTCATCAAGTCCAGCAACAGCCCACGGAGCAGCAACAGCCTTGCACTGAGCGTGGGGCAGACGTCTGGGCAAATCATGCCAACCACACATTTCAGATCATTTTTGAGTTTCTTCCATGTGCCAAGTGCTGGTGGAGAGCATGCTTCTTGGCAAAAGAGCAAGTCTGGTGCCTGTCTGTCCGTTCCAGGTTACTGAAGCAAAGCATGACAAACTAGCAAACAATGAAAGTGTGTTTTATCATAAAAGGGGAAACCGAAGACCAGAAAGCCCAAGTCATTTTCCCAAGGCCACACAGCTAAGTATAAATGAGGACTCATACTGAGAGCTGGGCTCCAAGCCTGCTGGGTCAGGTCGGTTATTCCTGTAAATCACATATTTTATCCCATGATTATCTCAGATATGCACCAAAGGCTGTCCAGAGTTCTGCTTGACCAAGGTTTAATGAAGTTAGAGTACACATTTTCCACATACTCTATTTTTCCATTCTTTAAGGCTCTGAATTTTGTTGGTGTAGCCTCACATAAAAGTCTAACTATTACAGAGATAAACCACAAAATTTGATTAGGTTTCAATGGGCGGAAAACCATGTAGCCCAAATAAATGTAGAAATGATTGGTTTTGGGACCAATGGATAAAATGCTCGCAGCTATAGCTGTACCCTTTCCACCTTCCTTAAAGGAATTTACAATACAGAAAAGAGGCTGATAAAGCAGAAATGTCAATTAAAACATGTTTTCACTTCTGGGAATCATTTTGATTAAAACATATAATTCAGCTATGCTTAATTACTATGTATAAAGCACTTTCTGAAATGTTTTCTATTCTTTGGGGTAGGTTTTCCTTTTTTTTTTTTTTTTAAATGGAGGATCAGACTGTCCTTTTTTCAAAGCTCCCAGAATCCTTATTTGTGGCCTACCATTCAGTTTCCAACATTAAATATTCAATACAGGGAGGTAAGGAAGATCTGCCCCTCCACGTTCCCGAGTTTGGAATGTGCTGCTGGGAGCGGCAATGGAAATGCACGTGTTGGTTCATGTGATCTGAACTGCAACAGACATGTGTCATCTGAGATCGCAGCCCGTCTCTACCACCATCTTTTATTTTATTTTTAGAAGGCTGCAGCTGGGCTGCGCTATGCTGCATTAGGGTGGGTGGTTCTATGGAGAAGAATTTTTAAGGAACCAGCATCTGGGCAGGTTGGTAATGTTTTCCTCTTCACAGCTGCATCTAACTGGGCATATTGGTTTCCTATGCTGTTGTGACAAGTCACCGCAAACTTGGTGGCTTCCAACAATTCAGATGTATCATCCTCCATTTGGTAGGTAGAGGTCCGCAACGGGTCTCACTGTGCTCGCATCAAGAATGGGCAGGGATGCTTCCTTCGGGAACTCCAGGGGAGGGATCTGTTTCCTTGCTTTTTCCAGCTTCCAGAGGCCGCCCATAATCCTTGGTGAGTGGCTCCTTCTTCCGTCTTCAGGGCCAGTGGTGCGGGGCCTTCGAATCTCTCTCTGACTCACCCTCCTGCCTCCCACTTTCACTTACAGAGACCTCTGAGATTATATTGCATGTCCTTCTGCAGAGCCTAGGATCTTCTCTCTATCTCACAGCCCCATCCTCAACCTGAGTAAGGAAACATGTTCAAGGTGTGGGATTCGGAGGCAGATATCTTCAGGGGCCATCATTCCACCTGCTGCCATGGACTTTTCATGGGTGGTTGCTGGGCTGCTTTTCTGATCCAGCCTGTACCGGCTTTCTCTCGTGGACCTCCTCTACTGGGGGCTGAGGCCCCTATGTTCTGGTTGTCATCCTGGGTCACCCATTTCTTTCTTCCTTTTTTAAAAAATATTTTATTTATTCATTTGACAGAGAGAGAGAGAGAGAGAGATCACAAGTAGACAGAGAGGCAGGCAGAGAGAGAGGGGGGAAGCAGGCTCCCTGCTGAGCAGAGAGCCCTATGCGGGGCTTGATGCCAGGACCCTGAGTCATGACCTGAGCTGAAGGCAGAGGCTTAACCCACTGAGCCACCCAGGCGCCCCACCTTTTTTTTTTTTTTTTTTAAAGATTTTTAATTAATTTATTTGACAGGCAGAGATCACAAGTAGACAGAGAGACAGGCAGAGAGAGAGGAAGGGAAGCAGGCTTCCTGCCGAGCAGAAAGCCCGATTCGGGGCTTGATCCCAGGACCCTGGGATCATGACCTGAGCCGAAGGCAGAGGCTTTAACCCACTGAGCCACCCAGGCGCCCCTGGGTCACCCATTTCTGTTCGTGACAGTGGCCTCCTGGGACCATAAGCGATGTCGTCGGGTGGTAGGAAGACCCAGCTCCAGGTTCCACAGTGCTTCTCTCTGTCCTTTGATGCTTCTTCCCACAGGTGGGGCACTTGGTGAGGGCACTGCCTACTCTCGATGGTCCAGCACCTTATCAACTTTGCTGCTGGGGCACCTTGGTGTTCGTCCCAGACTGCTGGGTTTTGCAATGGTCCCTTTACCTTCAGGGGAGCTGTCTTCCAGGCCTGTTGGGGACATGGTCTGCCCTGACCCTTCCATGCCTTGGCTCCTCCTTAACAGTAGGTCTCTTGGGAGTCCCCACCTGCCTGCCAGGATCACTGTCTACTGGGTGCTCCTCGACCTCATGAGCTATGCTCTTCTTGCACCCTGCCAAGACCCTCATCATCCCAGAGGGGCTGGGCTCTCTGAGGGTGGCCTTGTTGAGGCTGCTGACTGACATCCATCAGCACACTAAGTCTCAGCTGACTGAGACAGCCCATCTTCCTCCGGGGTCCACCTGATGGGCACCTGGTCCAGGTTCCAGCCCCTCTGGACCTTGTTGCCTCTGAGCACTCACAGCTGAGGCAGCAAAAAACAAAACAGGTGTTTGCAATTCTCTGCTAGAGACATAACGTGATAGCATCACAAATACTAGTATCTATTATATTAGAAATCATTAAAGAATCATCTGAGATGGTTCTTCAAAAGTACCCCCCCCAAATAAAAAGATATTCCACATGGTGCAAAGAGTCAAACATAGAAGTAAAGCAATGAAAACAATTGAGGGGAAGAGAGATGAATATTTATCAGATCCCAGGATGAATATGGGCTTTGTAATTATAATGTTTTGGAGGAAATCAATTCACTAGAAGGCCCCCTGGGAAGAGAATGGCAATCGTTTGGAAAAATGTCCTCTAAGCCTGGTGCATCTCCTCTCATGGGGGCCGAGGACCCTCTCTCCTGGCTGCCAGCCTGGGACCCATTTGGGAGGGAGGGGGACCCCAAGATGCTTAAGGAAGGTGAGGGCTTTGTAGAACTGCCTTCCAGAGAGCTGGAGGACATCCCTCGTGACCTTATGTTCTGCTGAGAGCCGGTAGTCAGTTTAGGGACAAATATGGGGCCCTGCACCATGGAGCAGAAGGAAGTTCAGGTTTTGCTGGTTTTAGGGGAGATGTGCTGGGGGATGGGTTTGAATTTTGTAAACATTAGAAAGCTCTGAAGAAACAACAACAAAATGTACCACAAGTAAAAATAAAAGTAGGTAAGGAACTAAGCACAGAGTTTGCAGCGAAGATGACTGAGGTTTCATTGGCCTCTTCTTGCTGGTCCCTGCCTTTAAGAGAAACTTTAAGAGAAACAGCCAGGGCCCTCTGCGAGGAGCCAGAGATGGGATGAACCGTGGAAATGAGGGGAAATGAGGGTGAAAAGGAGCAGAGGGAGCCACAGGAAGTCAGACTGGGGGGAAGGAGCAAGACAAGGTGGGGAGGAAGTGGCTTGGGTGCCCTAGGAGTCCCAGGTCCAGACTCAGAGGAGCAGCCCCAGGCTTCCAGGAGATTCCAGGCTTTGGTTTCCCTGCTGCCCACCTCGTGGGTGGAAGAGGGCCTCTGCCCATGTGCAGCCCGGGCGGCTGAGCCAGCAGTTCAGGCCCTCGGCCATCTATGTTTCCTGGGGTCAGGGTCTAGATGAGCATTTTCATGGCCAGCACAGATGTGATAAGAAAGTCACAAAGAAAGGCATGCTGATGGCCAAGAGGTGTTTAATGTAGAGTGTCCTCCAGCCCACGGAGAAGGCAGAGCTGACAGGGGATGTGGAATGACCTCCCCAGCCACTCTCAGCCGTGGGCTTCCCACTGTATACTCTCTGGGCAGAAGAATAGAGAAGACCCCTGTGGTCCTCAGGGCCTGAATTCATCCCCCAAAGAATCATGGAACTCTGAATCTCAGAGCTTGAGTTTCCTTTTTCTGCATCCCCACAGCCATCCAGACTGTGCTTGAATATCTCCCATGCCAGGCAACTCACCGGCGTTCGAGACATTTCTGGTTAGGATTTGGGCAGGGCAAGTCACGGCAGAGTCCATGGCCAGCTAGAAATGCAGAGCTTCAGTCCTGCCCTGGACCCATTGAGCGAGAATTTGCATCTTTCCAAGATCCCACAAACATTCTGTGGGAAGAACTCTGCCCTGGAGCCGGCTTCTGGGCACCTGTCTGACACCAGCTCTCACAATTACCAGCTGGCCTCAGCTTTGCTTTGGAGGGGTCCCATGAGATGCTGCTGCCCCCTTTTTCTGCATGGCAGGTGCTAGCTGTATGGCCTGGAGTGTTGCTTCGGATGTGGTGGTGGCAGTTGGGAGGGGAGTCGTTCAGAGGCGAACCCACATTTCGGGTGGCTGGAGGCAGGGAAGGAATGGCAGGTTTGGGGGATGATGGGAAGGGTTTTGTGCTTATGATCTAAGGTTTGTGATGAAGAGAGGCCTGGGTTGTCAGGGGCCTTGAATGGCAGAATGAGGACTCTATTCTGTGAACAACAGGACTCTACTCTGTGACTTTCTTTCTGGAAGATGCCTTTAGAGACAATGCAGAGGGCAGAAAACAGCCCTCCCTCCCCTATACCACGCTGTCAGTGGCCCTGAACCTGCTAGGCTCTCTGTCCTGTGAATTTTAGTGAATTTTACTCTGGCAAATGCACTTCCTTCGCTCTGGAGTGTCTTTTCTGCTCCCTCCTCCTGTCTATATCCCCCCCCCCTTCAACCTTTAGCTCAGCTCAGTCAAGCAGCACCTCCCCACTTCCCCAGACTCCTGGGACTGCCTGGCACTTGAAATGTGGTCAGTGTGACCAAGAACCGAATTTCTAAGCTGTTAAGTATAAACTACATGGCAGATTTAACATAATTTTTGTATCAATTCCGTGTTGAAATAATAATATTTTGGATATATTCAGTTAAATAAAATATACTATTAAATTAATTTAATCTTTTAAAACTTTTTAAGATGTGGCCACAAGAAAATTCAAGATTACATATGTGGCTCACATTGTATTTCCATTGGACAGCACTGCCCCAGACGGGTTATCTGCCCCCCTTGTGTGCTCCCAAACTGCCCTGTCCTTATTCAGGGTACAGTATACCGCCCCGTAATTGCTGAGCCCTTGACCATTTCCTCCCAAAAGGTCCGTTTCTTGAAGGGATGTTCTGGGTCCAGGCCAACAGAATCCCTGGCACCTAATTACAGCAGCACACACAGAGAAAATGCTCAAAAATGATTGAAGAGGGGATTGAGGGAAGAAGGGAGAGAGAGAGGAGAAGAGGGAAAGTGAGAGAAGAAGGGAGGGAGAAGAGAAAGGAGGAGGAGGAAACATGGATCCCAGGGCAGGAGTGACACAGCTCTGGACGCCTAGGAGGCTCTAAGTGGGCAGCGAAGGGAGCCCTTCCCCATGCCCAGGGGTGCCAAGCTCTTACTGCCCTGGCTCTAGAGGAGGAACGCGATGAAGACAACGATTCAGCTAGAACTAGGTTTCATGAAATCACTTTCTAATACAGAGGTGAGCTAAGCAGAATTAGATCTCCACTCGTGCATACCCCCAGAACTTTCTCTAGAGGGGAAATGCTTTATCTCCTAACATAATGCAAAAATAGTCTTTAGACTATTATTTCAGGGGAAAGTACCTTTTCCCTCATCTTTCTGTCCATATGATGAAAGCCTAATGGGTTTTAGGATTTATCTACCTGGCAGGCCTTTTTAAATTTCTTGGCCCATGGGCCATAAAACAACCTGGGTCTACTTAAGCACAGTGAGTCTGGTCCTTGGGAAGGTGGTGCTCAGATGCGGTCTTTCCCTGCAGTTGTGCCTGGGAGGAAGCTCATCACGCTGACAGCTCTTGCTTGGACTGAGCATTCCATGTGGTGTAATGAAAGTCATACCCAGAATATGCAGGTAAGATGGATTGGGTGAGTTAAAGAAGTCTATGCTGTGGGTAAGACATCAAATAAAACTGTTGCTATTGTTCTCTTTAACATGGTGAAACCAGTCCCTCTGTGATTTATGTAAAATGCATGTTCTAAAATGAGAAGACAAGATATATTTCAAACATACCCAAACCCAAATTGAATGATTCCTCTTCACTCTTCCTCTGCTATTTACAAATTATCTAATTCCACACATGGACTCTGGTTATCATTATTTAGGAAAAAAAAATTCAACTTTGCCACTTATTCCCTAGATGTGAAGGTTATTTGACCTCTTCACTTCACAGTTTCAGTATTTCTATGATAGACAGTGGTATTATTTCACAGAGGCTCGACGCATATTAAAGCAAATGAAATGTTAAGAAATGTTTTGAAGGGGCGGGGGCTGGGAGGTTGGGGGAACCAGGTGGTGGGTATTAGAGAGGGCACGCATTGCATGGAACACTGGGTGTGGTGCAAGAACAATGAATACTGTTACGCTGAAAAGAAATAAAAAATTTAAAAAAATGTTTTATAACAGCATACACTCTAAATTATAGCTGTCTCCATTTTTTGGTCTCTCATCCCTAATGAGAAGGATTTTCATTAAGTTACAACATTGGTGAGTGTTGTAAGATGAGTAGGAGTTAGGAGGAATTTGGGGAGGGCAGGAGATCCAACCAAAGAGGGTTATATACTCAAAGCATGGAGACATCATGCTACAGGGTGGAGTACTGGGGAAGGCTGAGTCGGAAAGATGGGAAAGTGATGGTGGGTAGAAACCTGGAATGCTTGGGGCAAGAGGAAAGGGTGGGTGAAGCTGGGAATCTTCGGCAAGCAAGAGAAGGGAGTGGTGTCCGATGTTAATTTATTTTGAAGTGTCCTTTGGAATTATCCACTAACATGTCTTTGGTGGTGTTCATAAGAACTGCTTTTGAAATATTTTGATGTGGGAAGGATGACTACAATAAGTTAAAGAGTGAGAGAGGTGAGAAACTTGCCTGTCCTTTCAGAAGCTGGATGGTGAAGGTTGGAAAAACAGATACTAGGTAGAGAGAATATCGAGGGCTTTTTTTCCCTTTTAAGATGGATGTGGTTTGAACACATTTATATACAGATGGGAACATCCCACCAGAGAGATGTTGAGAATACAATAAAGTGAAGGGAGATCTGTGAACAAAGCTCTTCAGCAGCCACCTCATGGGTGGGGAAAGGGGTTAGGAGGCTCTGCCTTGCTGTGTATCCAGACAACAAGGAGAAGCATTTATGCTTGAAAGAGGGAATGATAGAGTGCTAACTTATTCCTTAATTAAGTTCTGAGTTGGAAGAGGGGAGGGCAGGAGTTGAGAGAGTTCCTGCCCCATGTCTATCAGTTTTCCCGGAAACAGACTCTGAGAGGGAGTTTTGTGGGTGCTTTCAGGAACAATATCTTGAGGGTGAGCAATGTAGGAAAAGAGGGAGACATTGAAGTGGTGCACCTGCAACAGTTCTAGTTCATTTGTCCATTGTAGACAACCTCCAGGGTTATCCTACCGGGAGCTCTGGTGCTGAAGTGACGCTTCAGAATGGTCCTGCCTTGAGCGAGGAAGCTGAGCTTTTCTAACCCCATGTCAATCAGTCACTGGATTCAGGCCATTCTCAGGTGTTTTGGATGAGGGAAATTCCTAGAGAGGGACTCATTTGAGAGCCATCAGCTGCCAACAGTCCTGGCAGCCTGGAGCTAAGAGGAACTCTGCCCTGAAAGTTGGCGGCGGGGGTGGGGTGGGGGGATGGTGGGGGTTCTGGATTGCAGATCACAGCCTCTACTACCCCCTTTGTTTTTGCTGTGAACTAGTTGGTCATGGGAGTAATGAGGAAGAAGGTGGGCCTGTGGGACTAAGTTAAGTTGTAAAGGTTAGAACAAGTTTTGTTTTGAATAAAAAAACATTCCAAAGACCAAAAGAAAGGCAGCAGGGGTGAACTGTTATGAAGGCAAAGTCGGAGACTAAGAATTTCATTGGCCTCAGTCTTCAAGGTTGTGTGAGTTCATAAGCAGAGCTCAGCATCTCAGATGTAGTTGTAATGAAAAGTCTAGATATGGGCTCTTTTAATGTCAGGAGGTCCAAAATAGTTGAGTATATTTGCAAAAGAACTTTAAGGGATGACTTAGGAGACCCAGCTGAAACTAAGAGGGAGATGGTAACTAGTGGAATCATGATACATTTTCAAACTGTTAGGATCTTCACTTTTGTCCAAGTCCTCTTCTCCCTCTACACTTTCCCTAGGTGATTTTAAGTAGCATATATTTAAATTTATTTTGTTATTAAATTTGACCTCCCAATTTATATCTTGTGATTGAAGAGTACCTCAAAATAATTCTTCTTGTATGGGATTTCTGATATAAAAAAGTGTTTAATCAAATTGTGTTTATTCTACTTACATTCTTTTTTTTTTTTTTAAAGATTTTAGTTATTTATTTGACAGACAGAGATCACAAGTAGGCAGAGAGGCAGGCAGAGAGAGAGGAGGAAGCAGGCTCCCTGCTGAGCAGAGAGCCCGATGTGGGGCTCAATTCCAAGACCCTGGGATCCTGACCTGAGCTGAAGGCAGAGGCTTTAACCCACTGAGCCACCCAGGCACCCCTATTCTACTGACATTCTTAATAGATATTTTTTGCCAGATATGGAATTCTACATTGGCAGTCATTTTTCTCTCAGCATATTTAAGAAATTATTCCATGTCTTTTACCTACCCTTGTCTTATGGATGCTCTTTTTGAAGTAATTTTTCCTATTTCTCTCCTTACTTAAAACATCTTTGGTTTCTAGATTTGGTAGTTTTCAAAATTGCCACACCACTTTTTATAATTTCTGGTTCTTGCCTGCCTGAAATTTAAAAAACTTGTTCTTTTCTCTTTGAGTGTTAGAATAAAATGTCTGAGGTAGGGCAGTGCCAGTGTAGCCACCCCCCCCCCCCCCACCATCTGGACTACAAGAGTGGGATGTTGAAGGAGAATGGTGTTGGGGGCATTTGACTTGGGGACCAATGTGTAGCACACATGAACACTGAGGCAAGTGAAGATGATGATAAGGACAGTTGGTGGGGGGAGGGAATGAGAGAAAGGCAATGGTGCTGGTGTAGTCTTTAACCAATGATGAAGTGTGAAAGGAAGAGTTGGAGAGAAGACAGGGGTAATGGCAGCCAGTGAGTGAGGTATGCTACAAAGAAGAAGGAACAATGGTCATGGCAAACAGAGAGAAGGCCAGTTTTGTTTGTCTCTGAGGTCAGGGGGACATCTCTCTGTCCACTTGAGAATATCCTGGGGCAAGTGGGTTTTTCAGTGCAATGTCATATTTCAGTGTAGATGGGAGAGCTCATCTGTTTTGTGAAGAGGCTAAGGACACAGCTGAGAGTGCCTATCATAAAAAGGATACTTCAGAAAAAGGATGCTCCAATGGCAAAGATAGAAAAGAAGGGTTGTGGTAGGCAGTGTGGTAGTGTGGAGGGTTAGATCAAAATGGTCAGAGGACATTTGACCAGTATCGAGCCAAGGAGTTGGCCTATACCACAGGCAGAGACCAAGAGTGCTGAGAATGTAAGGTATCATGGGGTTATTGGCCTTAACACTCCATAGCTGAGTGGATCTGGATTGCTGTGAAAGAGACCAAAGCAAAGTTACACTGAGCAAGTGGGCTGTGGGTCCCTCAGCTCCAAAGGCACTGACCTCACACTGGATGCTGCACCAGTCCCAGGTGAATGAGAAAGGAGGTGTGCTCCTTCCATTACTCTCTTACCTCATGTTAAAAGTAGCAGCTGCAGCAGACCCAGGGGCCTTCTGGAAATGAGATGTGACTCCAAGGGAGTTTCTCTTTGTGTGGGAAACAACTCAGAGGGACTCTGGCTATTAATGAGCTGGCAAATTTGCCTTCTGCAATAAAATAGAAGATTAAATCCCTGTCAGAGTGTGGTTGGGACTAAAAATTGAGATAATGTATATGAATGTGCTTTAAAGAATACGTTACAAAAGTGATCAAAATATCACCTTCTAATTTAAAAACCATACTTTATACATCAACTGATAAAATTTTGTATTATTTTGAGGACAAAAGAGCCTTAGAAATACTGAATTCTTTCTATAATCTTTTTAAAAGTAGAGTTTTTATTGAGAAAATATATACATAGAAAATTAAAAATATAAAAAAAATATAAAAGGAATAAGAAGGTAAATCCTCTGTCTCTTCAGAGTGTTCATCTCTAGGGTTCAGCTTTCTTCATAACATTCTTTATGACATTCAAGGTCATAGTATAACTTCTGTGTATTAACCTTATTTTGTGTGTGTGTGTATATATATACATATATACGTGTGTGTGTGTGTGTGTGTGTATATATATATATATATATATATATATATATATATGTTTTTCTTTCTTTAAAATTTTGGGATGCAGTTTCATCTAATAGACCAAAATATACCCTAAATCTAGTGTATGGTGTTATTCTATTCTCACACCTGATCACATTCCCTCCCCCCTTTTAAAAATTTTTTTCTTCTTTCTTTTTTCAACCAACTTCTTATTTTATCAATTCCTTTTTAAAAATCTTTTTAAATTTTCACTTTTATGGTCATATTCCATCCCTTCATTGTATCTACCCTTGTTTTCTTTCTTTAAATTTTTGGGAGGCAGTTTCTTCTAAGAGACCAAAATACACCCCAAATCTAGTGTGTAGCTCTGTTCTATTCACCAGCCTGATCATACTCTTTTTTGTTCCTTTTCCTCCTGGTTTTGGGTCTATTCTGATTTGTTTAGTATATATTTTTCTGGGGTCATTGTTGTCTTTTTAGCATTTTGTTTTCTCATTCATCTCTTCTTCTCTGGACAAAATGACAAAATGGAAAAACTCACCTCAAAAAAATAAAAATAAAAAAGAACAAGAGGCAGTACTGACTGCCAGGGACCTAATCAATACGGACATTAATAAGGTGTTAGAACTAGAATTCAGAATGATGATTATAATATGACCTGCATTTGAAAAAAGCATAGAAGATACTAGAGAATCCCTCTCTAGAGAAATAAAATCTAACCAAGTCAAAATCAAAAGGGCTGTTAATGAGGTGCAATAAAAAATGGAGGCTCTAATTGCTAGAATAAATGAGGCAGAAGAGAGAATTAGTGACATAGAAGACCAAATGATGGAGAATAAAGAAGCCGAGACAAAGACAGATGAACAACTACTGGATCATGAGGGGAGAATTTGAGAGATAATCAATATCATAGATGAAACAATATTAGAATAATTGGATCCCAGAAGAAGAAAAAGAGAGAGAGGCACAAGGTATATTGGAGAAAATTGTAGAGGAGAACATCCCTAATTTCGGGAAGGAAACAGGCATGAAAATCCATAAGGCACAGAGAAATCCCCTCAAAGTTAACAAAAATAGGATAAAACCCCTACATCTAGTAGTAAAACTTGTCTCAGAGACAAAGAGGAAATCCTGAAAGCAGCTTGGGACAAGAAGTCTATAATCTACAATGGTACAAACATTACATTGGCAGCAGACCTATCCATAGAGACCTGGCAGGCCAGAAAGGACTGGCATGATATATTCAGGGCACTAAATGAGAAAAATATGCAGCCAAGGATACTATATATAGCTAGGATGTCACTGAAAATATAAGGAGAGATAAAAAGCTTCTGTGACAGACAAAAACCAAAAGAATTTGCGATCACAAACCAGCCCTACAGGAAATATTGAAAGGGGTCCTCTAAGCAAAGAGAGAGCCTAAAAGTAACATAGACAAGAAAGGAACAGAGACAATATATAGCAATAGTCACCTTACAGGCAATACAATGGCACTAAATTCATATCTTTCGATAGTTACCCTGAATGTAAATGGGGTAATGCCCCAATTAAAAGACACAGGATATCTATCAGATTGGATAAAAAACCAAGACCCATCGATATGCTATCTGCAAAAGACTCATTTTAGACCCAAAGACACCTCCATATTTAAAGTGAGGGAGTAGAAAACCATTTACCATGCTAATGGACATAAAAAAAAAAGCCGGGGTGGCAATCCTTATATCAGACAAATTAGATTTTAAACTAAAGACTATAATAAGAGATGAGGAAAGACACTATATCATACTTAAAGGGTCTATCCGACAAGAAGATCTAACAATTTTAAATATCTATGCCACTAACATGGGAGCAGCCAATTATATAAGCCAAATAATAAATACAATAACAGTAGGGGACTTTTACACCCCCTCACTGAAATGGACAGATCATCTAAGCAAGAGGTCAACAAGGAGATAAAGGCTTTAAAAATGACACACAGGACCAGATGGAATTCACAGATATATTCAGAACATTCCATCACAAAGCAACAGAATATACATTCTTCTCTAGTGCACATGGAACATTCTCCAGAATAGATCACATACCGGGTCACAAATCAGGTCTCAACTGGTACCAAAAGATTGTGATCATTCCCTGCATACCTTTGGACCACAATGTTTTGAAACTAGAAATAAATTAAAAGAGGAAAGTTGGAAAGAACTCAAATACATGGAGGCTAAAGAGCATCCTACTAAAGAATGATGGGTCAACCAGGAAATTAAAGAAGAATTGAAAAATTTCATGGAAACAAATGAAAATGAAAATATGACTGTTTAAAATCTTTGGGATGCAACAAAGGTGGCCCTAAGAGGAAAGTATATAGCAATACAAGCCTTTCTCAAAAAACAAGAAAGTTCTCAAACACACAACCTAACCCTACACCTAAAGGAGCTGGAGAAAGAACAGCAAAGAAAACCTAAACCCAGCTGGAGAACAGAAATCATAAAGATCAGAGCAGAAATCAATGAAATAGAAACCAAATGAACAGTAGAACAGATCAACAAAACTAGGAGCAGGTTCTTTGAAAGAATTAATAAGATTAATAAACCCCTGGCCAGACTTATCCAAAAGAAAAGAGAAAGGACCCAAATTAATAAAATCCTGAATGAAAGAGGAGAGATCACAACCAACACCAAAGAAATACAATTATAAGAATATATTATGAGCAACTATGTGCCAGCAAATTTGACAATCTGGAAGAAATGGATGTATTCCTAGAGACATATAAACTACCAAAACTGCACCAAGAAGAAATAGAAAACCTGAACAGACCCATTACCAGTAAGGAGATTGAAGCAGTCCTCAAAAAGCTCCCAAGAAACAAGAGCCCAGGGCCAGATGGCTTCCCAGGGGAATTCTACCAAACATTTAAAGAAGAATTAATACCTATTCTTCTGAAACTGTTCCAAAAAATAGAAATGGAAGGAAAACTTCCAAACTCTTTTTATGGGGCCAGCATTACCTTGATACCAAAACCAGACCAAGGGCCCATCTAAAAGGAGAATTTCAGACCAATATCCCTGATGAACACAGATGCAAAAATTCTCACCAAAATACTACCCAATAGGATCCAACAATACATTAAAAGAATTATTCACCTCAACCAAGTGGGATTTATTCCAGGGCTGCGAGGTTGGTTCAACACCCACAAATCAATCAATGTGATACAATACATTAATAAAAGAAAGAACAAGAACCATCTGATCCTCTCAATAGATGCAGAAAAAGCATTTGACAAAGTACAGTATCCTTTCTTGATTAAAATTCTTCACAGTGTAGGGATAGAGGGTACCTACTTCAATATCATCAAAGCCATCTATGAAAGACACACAGCAAAAATCATTCTCAATGGGAAAAAACTGTGAGCTTTTCTCCTAAGGTCAGGAACATGGCAGGGATGTCCACTATCACCACTGCTATTGAACATAGTACTAGAAGTCCTAGTCTGAGCAATCAGACAACAAAAAGAAATAAAAGGCATCCGAGTTAGCAAAAAAGTCAAAGTATCACTCTTTGTAGATGATAGGATACTTTATGTGGAAAAGCCAAAATACTCCACCCCAAGACTACTAGAACTTATACAGGAATTCAGTAAAGTGTCAGGATATAAAATCAATGCACAGAAATCAGTTGCATTTCTATACACCAACAAAAAGACAGAAAAAATAGAAATTAAGGAGTTGATCCCATTTGCAATTGCACCAAATACCATAAGATACCTAGGAATAAATTTAACCAAAGAGGCAAAGCATCTGTACTCAGAAAACTATAGAATACTCATGCAAGAAATTGAGGAAGGCACAAAGACATAGAAAAACATTTCATGCTCATGGACTGGAAGAACAAATATTGTGAAAACATCTATGCCACCTAAAGCAATCTACACATTTAATGCAACTCCTATCAAAATACCATCAACTTTTTTCAAAGAAATGGAATAAATAATCCTAAAATTTGTATGGAACCAGAAAAGACCCCAAATATCCAGAGGAATGTTGAAAAAGAAAAGCAAAGCTGGTGGCATCACAATTCCAGACTTCAAGCTCTATTACAAAGCTATAATCATTAAATAGTATGGTACTGGCACAAAAACAGACACATAGATCAATGGAACAGAATAGAGAGACCAGAAATGGACCCTCAACTCTATGGTCAAATAGTCTTCAACAAGGCAGGAAAGAATGTCCAATGGAAAAAAGACAGTCTCTTCAACAAATGGTGTTGGGAAAATTGGACAGCCACATGCAGAAGAATGAAACTGGACCATTTCCTTACACCACACACAAAAATAGACTCAAAATGGATGAAAGATCTCAATGTGAGACAGGAATCCACCAAAATCCTTGAGGAGAACACAGGCAACAACCTCTTCAACCTTAGCTGCAGCAACTTCTAGGAACATGGCCAAAGGCAAGGGACAAGAAGGAACTATTGGGACTTCATGAAGATAAAAAGCTTTTGCACGGCAAAGGAAAGAGTCAACAAAACCAAAAGACAACTGACAAAATGGGGGAAGATATTTGCAAATGACGTATCAGATAAAGGGCTATCCAAAATCTATAAAGAACTTCTCAAACTCAACACCCAAAGAACAAAGAATCCAATCAAGAAATGGGCAGACGAGCCTTTTGGGGCACCTGAGTGGCTCAATGGGTTAAACCCCTGTCTTCAGCTCAGGTCATGATCTTTGGGATCGAGCCTGGCATCTGGCTCTCTGCTCAGCAGGGAGCCTGCTTCCCTCTCTCTGTCTGCCTGCTTCTCTGCCTACTTGTGATCTCTCTCTGTGTCAAATAAATAAATAAAATCTTAAAAAAAAAAAAGAAATGGGCAGAAGACATGAACAGACATTTTTGCAAAGAAGACATACAAATGGCCAACAGACACATGACATCAGGGAAATACAAATCAAAACCTCAATGAGATACTGCCTTACACCAGTCAGAATGGCTAAAACTACAAGTCAGGAAATGACAGATGTTGGTGAGGTTGCAGAGAAAGGGGAATCCTCCTACATTGTTGGTGGGAATGCAAGCTGGTGCAGCCACTCTGGGAAACAGTATGAAGGTTCCTCAAAAAGTTGAAAATAGAGCTATGACCCAGCAATTGCATACAGGGTATTTACCCCAAAGATACATATGTGATCTGAAGGGGCATGTACACCTCAATATTTATGACCTCAATGTCCATAATAGCCAAACTATGGGAAGAGCCCAGATGTCCATCAACAGATGAATGGATAAAGAAGATGTGATACACACACACACACACACACACACTGGAACATTATGTGGCCATCAAAAAACGTGAAATCTTGCTGTTTGCAATGACATAAATGGAAGTACAGGGTATTATGCTAACTGAAATAAGTCAATCAGAGAAAGACAATTAACATATGATATCACTGATATGAGGAATTTGAGAATAAGAGAGAGGATCATAGGGGAAGGAAGGGAAAAATGAAAGCAGATGAAACCAGAGAGGGAAACAAACCACAAGAGACTCTTAATCTCAGGAAACAAACTGCAGTTTCCTGGAGTGGAAGGGGGTGGGATGATGGGGTGGCTGGGTGATGGACATTGGGGAGGGTATGTGCTATGGTGGGTGCTGTGAATTATGTAAGACTGATGAATCACAGACCTGTACCCTTGAAACAAAAATACGTTATATGTTAATTTTAAAAAAACCCTGTGTGACCCCATTTATATGATGTTCTAGAACAGACAAAATTAATCTATGGAGATTGGAAGTGAAGGTAAGTGATTACCTGGAGCAGTCTGGGATTGACTGCAAAGGAGCACGAGAAACTGGGGTACAAGAAATGTTGTTTCTCTGGGATGAAGGCTACGTGGTGTATATGTTTGTCAAATTCATCAGAATAAATACTTAAAATTTGTGCCAGAGAGAGAGAGAGAGAACCATCCTTCTGAGAGACTTCTCAACTCCATGGTGAAATCCAGAATCTCTACTTTGCTTCTGTGTCCATAAACTGGGACAAGCTAGAGGCACTTACAACAGTCCTTTCCCTTCCCTGGCATAATCTCGATGGTACACCAAGCTTGGGCTTCCCTTGAGGTGGGTCTTCACATCAGCCATCTTTGCTCTTTTCTGGAACCCAGAAGGAGAACAAGAGACATTCCGGAGACCCACAGCAGACAGACACATTTAAAAAGAGCTTAAAGTTTATAGCAAGATTTCCATTTTGTTCTGGGCTATATTAACTCAGATAGTTCTACTGAGTTCTCTTAACTAGTTGGGTCATGTTATATCTGGAGGCTAATCTGTGATGAAGGCCTATGACTAACTAGTTTCAGGATGATCTGTAGATTTACTCAGACAAAGTTTCCTTAATTGGTGAGTTCATCAGTACTTCTAGGTCGAGAAGAGCTAGCCCTGGGCCTAGTGCTTCTGTCATGGTTTGGGTGATATGTCTATTCCTCGGTGATTATACCTGGAGTGCATAGCAATGCCCCTTCCTTACTAATGACCTAGAATCATCACAGTTGGATGAGGCTCAATCCTAGAGTTTTCCCACATCCAGAATTCAAAGAATGGTGCTTTGCCCCAGTCAGCATGGAACAGGCCTAGTCACCCTGGGACAACTTGAAGTCTTCTGTGGGCTTGCAGTAGAAATGGTCTTGTCATGTTGTAGTGAGACCCAGCAGCAGGTCACATATACCAAGGCTTCTTATTGGCTGAGCTTTTTGACCAGCAGGTTCTCAGTATCCTGGCCAAGCCTTGGTGGCTGAGACCATAAACAGACACTTCATCTCTTCAAGCTTGACTTCTCATTTTACAGACAACTGAGACCACATGGGGCCATCTGCAAATGCATAATCCCAGAAATGCTCTTCCTTTCCCCTGGAGAACGGTTGACATACCACTCTTCTCTTTTTCTGTGGCTTTAGGTCATTCACATATTGACCAAATACATTCTTATTTTCCAGACTTTAATGCAAATCCTATAATCCAATCTCAGCCCTTCTGTGCAAAATGTCTATGATTTTTTGCAGAAAAACTCACATTTAATTACCTACACTCTTACAGAACTACAATAAACTTTTTCTCCGTAGACATTGATTCTTTTAAAACTTAACATGATAAATATTGCAAAAAGTTTGGTTTGGCAAAAAAAAAAAAAAAAAAAAAAAGCGCTATAGATTTAATACAACTTCACACTTTGAGCTGCCTCCTTCCTTTGCTTATATTGTTTCCCGTATGTAAATAGCCTCACATAGTCTCATTTATCACAGTTACTGTTCCTCTGGGGAGCTCCTATTTCCTGCCACCTTAGCCTCCTACTTGTACAAAAACATTGAAACAGGGACCTGAACCCCCACACAGAACAACTCATTGAAAGAAGAACAGTCAATCACATGTGTAAATAATCTATTGGTAATCAGGGTTGTTTATGCAAGGGAATCTCTACGAGGGAAAGGATAAAAAAATTTGCATAAAATAGCATCCTAAGAAACTCCACGTGCTCAGGTCTCTCTCTATGTGAGTGATGACTGGAATTCTTGGAAGTGCTTTCTGGCTCTGGAGCAAAACCAGGTGGTAGTAACTGCTTCACCATGTGGCACTGAGGGCAGAGTCTTGGTGACCAGCATGAATTAATCACAGGCTTTTAGGATGTCATCACTTTCCCCAGGTCTGGCTTTGGAGAATTCCAAAGCAAACGCCGGGAGAGAAAAACCATTTTGGTTTCAGTGATTTCTTTTTAAAATGCCAGCATTGCAATTGCAGGTTCCCTTTGATGTCAGGAGTCTCAAGTCTTTGTACAACAGGAATCCCCTGCACCTGGCAGATGCATTCAGTGTCTTACATAAAAGGGGCAGTGAGCGACAGACCTGTCTGAGATAAAGTCTCAATGAGTGAGGCAGCCAGCAAATGTGCGGGGCCTCCACTGTTGAGAAGCTGGCTCAAGATTCCTCCTTGGTAGGCATTTTGTTTGAAACATTCCCCAACTAAAGGTCCATTTACTGTTCTTTGGTCAGCCTTTAAAAGAGACATACTTCTGGGCGCCTGCATGACTTAGTCAGTTAAGCATCTGCTTCTGGCTCAGGTCATAATCTCAGAGTCCTGGGATCAAGTCCTCGAGCTCTCTCTCACTCAAAAATAAATAAATAAATCTAGAAAAAGAAAAAAAGAGAGAGAGAGAGAGACATACTTCCTACCAACATGGTAATGGTCTTGCGTTGAGATCCCTACTTGCCAAATGAACTTGGGTTTGCAAGTTTGACTGTTGCTCTTCAATATGTTCCTCTAGGAAGATATGCTCAGGTAAACTAGTCTGTAGACAAACAAAACAAATGACAGATAATTTACCCCAGTGAAAACACTTAATAGAACATAACAGAACTTGTATTACATTAAAATTGTGAAGAATAGATATGCCAAGTATTTTTTGAAAATTGCTTCAGACTTTATCAAGCACTAGAGTCTTAATTTTCAGAGACTTACATGTTTAGTTTTAGCTATTTTGTTCATATGTAACATACTTCTTTCAATAAAGTCTCTGATGCAGTTTAAAAAAGCACATCCCATATAAGATGATAAAATACATGTGATAGGAGGTGTCCAGGTTCTGAATGAAATGTGGTGTATATATACACAATGGAACATTACTCAGCCATAAAAAAGAATGAAATCTTGCCATTTGCAATAGCATGGATGGAACTAGAAGGTATTATACTAAGTGAAATAAATCAGAGAAAGACAAATACCATATGATTTCACTCACATGTGGAATTTAAGAAACAAAACAAATGAACTTGGTGGAAAAAGAGACAGAGGCAAACCAAGAAACAGACCTTTACCTATGGAGAACAAACTAGTGGTTACTGGAGGGGAGGAAGGAAGGGGGAAAGGTTTAAGCAGAGATGGGGATTAAGGAGGACCCCTGTTGTGATGAACACTGGGTCTTGTAGGTAACTGATGCATTACTAAATTCTACCCCTGAAACGAATATTACACTGTACATTAGCTAATTGGAATTTAAATAAAAACTTGAAACTACAAAGAAAATAAAAACAATTGCTACCTATGTGTACATACATTTCTTTCTTTTTCCACTGGAATTCCCAGGAAATAAAGAAGGTGCAAATCCTCTAGCACTAAAAACAAGGAGTCTGATCACTGGGCCCAGTAATGGAACTTTTATATGCACAGTAGCTCACAACTAAACCCCTGAAACAACACACTGACTGGAGAGGAAGGAGGAAGAAGACTATTTGCAGTCCTCCCCATCAGTGTGCTTCTGCCCCAGAGACCTGGTCTCAAGGGGTCAAGCAGAATGCCCAGGCACCAACCCCAAGCGAGAGGATTTGCTTTCTGAGATGTTTACGTCTTTCCTTACACAACGCTTCCCCTGCTCTAGCCACCCAGTCGCACTTCACCTTGCCCCATTATTAAGGAGGCTGCTCCTTGGGTGGAAATGGATTTTGGGATTGAACTCAACAGGAGAGATGATGGAGACAAGTGGGAGCAGTAGAACACCTCCCTCCAGGGACTGCCACTGTGCATGGGTTTTCTTCAGCAGATGAAAGGGAGCACACCCTGTGTTTATGCAGTACTCTGGGCAATCTCAGCTGAGAACAGCTCATCCTGGTTCAACAGAGATATAAAAGGTAGAATCCTGGTAGCCAGGAGATTTTCAGCCCAAGGCGGCACACAACAACCTGTCACTCAGCTTAAGATCTTGCAGGTGAGAAAACGAGGATTAAATACTCCCCACCCGTTGGCAAAGAATCCTGAGTTATCTTCTTGTTTGATTACAATTCTAATGAAATCATGAGAAGACATTGGGATTAAAAGAGAGAAATGATTTTCCTACATGATTTGCCATCCACAACAGAAGAAAAAATAAATATATATATTCTCTCTATATATTCTTAAAAAAAAGATTTTGTCATTTATTTATTTGATAGAGAGAGCTCGAGGGTGAGCTGGGGAAGGGCAAAGGGAGGGGAGGAGGGAATCTCAAGCAAACTCTGTGCTGAACTTGGAGTCTGATGCAGGGCTCGATCTCACAACCCTGATATCATGACCTGAGCCGAAATCAAGAGTCAGGCATTTAACAAACTGAGCCCCACATGCACTCCTATATATTTTCTCTATATATTCTAATGACATACTTTCTATATAAACATTCTCTCTTTCTCTATATATATTCTATATACTGAATAAAATACATAAGAAATTATGAACCATATGAGATACAGATTAACATATGGAAGAGGTTAAGGTTAAGACTGAGATAAAAAATAGAACAAAACATAAAAGCAATGTAAAGATGCCAAAGACTCTTATAAAATTAGAATCTGGACCATAAACAGTGAAGAAAAAGTTGGCAAAAGGACAAAAACAATGACCCAGAGGCCAAACTACATAAGCTTTCTAGGAAAGTAGAATGAATATACATAGTAGAATATGAGAGAGAAGATAACAAACACCAAGAAAGGAAAATCCCATTCCTGACTCATCAGCATTCTGTAGAATAAAAACTAGAAAAAATGGAGCAGAAAAAAATCGTCACGTGGAAGAAAACTTTTCTGAGGTTATAAAGGAAATATGGACCTTTTGAATACAGTGAATTCTCTTGTGAATAGAAATCTTCATGCATATGTATCCTGCCCAAATGTTTTAATTTCAATGATGAAGAATAATGATCTAGAATCACCCTTGCAGGAAGAAAGGAAAATTACAAAGGGAAATATTTGAAAAAATCTTGCAGAGATTTCAGAACATCGATTCCAACACAATGTTTAAAGACAATGCAGGAATTCCTTTGGGTTTTCTTGGGGAAGGATATAGAGGTTCAAAATTTCTATATCCGGCCTGTAAGAAGGTATCAAAAAATCCTGCTTGGTTCTCCAAGACCATGTGCTTTTCTTGGAAAACTTACTGGAGTTTTCCAGTAAGTTTTCTAGTAAAAACTTTACTAGAGTAAAAAAATAAATCAAAGACAACTATTTAGGAATGGGAAAATCATACTACAAAAGGCCTATGGTTAATAGCATTGCCTGATACACACTTAGATATAGATACTAAATAGTTTTATAAATAGTCAACTCGTTTGTGAAGTAAAAAATATTAAATTAGAAGTTACTTGACATTTAAATAGTAAGTTAATAGAAAATAATCATACTGGCATAAGCAAAGGGATGAAAGTGTGTAAAAATTCCTCATCTAACAAGGGAGTAAAAGATTATTAAATTTTCTTGAACTCAACAGAGAAAACAAAAGATGTATTTTTGGGAAAATCTTAAAGGAGACCAGAAGTAAATTTGAAATAGGATATATGCCTCCAAGTCATTGGGAAAAGATAAGAAAGGAAATGTTCTTAGAAAAAGCGCAAAGGAGACAGTAAAAGCATACCAAAGGAGAAAGCATAAAATAAGATGACAGAATTAAGAACAAAAATACAAATTATACATGTATTAAATCACTCAGGTTAAGAAAAATAATTCAATTATAGTCAACATAAAAGAAAACACTTAAAAAGATACAGGAACAACCCAAGTGAAAGCTAGACACAGGTATCCCAACCCTTTTCCCTTGCAAAAAATTAACCAGTATGAAAGCAAGTTATTGACAAAAGGTACAATCAGCAAGAGAAATGATAGGAAAAGTCTTCTAAGTACTAAATAAGACACCGTGAGAAATAAAGCAAAACTTCCTAGAAAGCTTGTAGGTGAGGTACAGATTTATATAAATCCCCTCTCAGGATGCATCCAAATGAATGAAAAAGACTGCAGGACAGAGAAAAAATCTTGGTTATTGATGAAACAACCAGACAGAAGAATATATGTAAAAAGCAATAAAGTATAGATCAAATTAGAAGCAGATATTAAAGGAAGGTGAAATCTCTCCAAAACCAGAGGAAGATTTAGCTCCAGGCAGTTATAAGTGATGGCTGGAACCCCTGCAAACCTTTCTCAGCCTGGAGAGGGGCTACTGGGTTTGGGTGGCTTAGGGTTCATTTCCACAACGTAAAAGAATCCAGAGAGGCAAAGCTGAAGAGGAAGGCGTGTGGTCTTGCCTTTTAAGTTTTCTCCAATTGGGAGGAGTGACTGGAAGGGCAGAGGAACAGAGCAGAAGAAAAGTGGGAACATGACTTGGGAGTCAGCTTTGCCCTTGCTGAGCCGAGTCCAATGAGCAAAAATCACTGAGTTCTGACCACCTCCTCCCCAAGCAAGATGTTTGCCCTTTGTATTCGCTGGCCTCTTGCCCAGGTAACCTGCTTGTTCAAGAGGAAAATGGCTGAAATTGGAAGGGAGAATTTCCCCCATGACACCATCAGCTTGTGGGAGGAACAAACTGGTGAATCAGAATAGAGCATGCTGAATGGGAAAGGCTCAGAGGTTGTGTACAGAAAGTATTAATGCTTAATTCCAGGGTCTCTGACTGTCAGCGTCTTCATCTATTCCTGCTGGGTTTGTTTGTTTGTTTTAAATAGGATCATTATGTCACTGCTACAAAAATTCCAGAAGGAACCTCCTAAAAGCGGTACTGCATCTTGATCCCTCCAAAGGGGCTAAAAGGCAGAATTTAGGGAGAGTGGGAGTTCAGGAAAACAAAAAGAGAGCCTCCAAAGATCCAGAATTTTCAAAGATGGTAGGTTCTTCTTGGGAGGAACTGAGGTTCCTGTGGCCAGAGGTTTCTAAGCAGAGGCTGGGTTACCATTGGATGGGGATTCCATGGCACCTGAGCCTACTTTTTGCTACGACTCGGAGGAAGGGATACAGGAGGTGAATGTGGCAAAAGCACCTTAGACACCTCCGCCTGCAGTTTGGACAACTTCCCATGTGCTGTCCCAGGGCTCTGCAATGCTGTTTCCACCACTGGCTGTGAGGACACATGCTCTAGCCTTCCCCAGATGTTGCCGGGAGAAGCAAGCCTGTGCTGCCCACAGCGCACGGGTGGTCCCACCTTTCCTGGCTCTGGAAGTCTACTGTCCAAGGTAAATTAGCATCTGCTGAACCTTAAATAGCAGGGCAGGACCCCGAAATGCCTTTGCCACCAACTTCCTCCATCAGCATTTGGGCTAATGGGAAAGAGACTGTTTATTTTCTTTTGTTTTTACATTTCTGGGTTAGCTTTATTGCTATGGAAAAGTAAGACAAATGGTCCCACAGTTATGGAGAGTGACGTGCGAAGACTGAAATGTGCCAAGTTTATGAACGGGAAATTGAAGCCAGCAGTGCTTCTCAGTGACCCGGATGCTCCCAGCCCACAAGGTCTCTCTGTATCTGAATCCCCTCAGTTTTCTCTTCTGTCCCATGAAAGCACATGTGAAGAGCGGAGCTGTTTTTTCAAGAAGCCATTCTTCCCTTGTTTGTTGATATTACATCATAACCATCATGTTGGCCATCTGCACGTCCTTTTTATATTTTATCACTCATCAGAGGCGAGTCCTATCCTCGCTGCAGTATCTCCTCCTACCTCCTCCCATTGCGGATTCTCTGGCATAGGCGTGCATTGGCTGATTTCCTGCTGGTATGGTGCCCTGGCCAGCACCTGTTCTGAATAGACGGTACCCATGTCATTAATGTCATTAGGTATTCTGAATGCCTCTCCTGCTCGGCACCAGCCCTCACTGCCTTTCCTCTTTCCCTTTATACAGCCATTGTTCCCCACCAGCTGCCCATCACCATATCATGAAATGCTTCCCACAGTTGAATTTGACAATACCCTGGACCTGAGGGTACCCTGTTCCTGATACTTCCCCCTTGCCTTCCAAACTTTTTGGTCATTCACAGGCTGGCCTCAGCCTCCCTTTTCTAGTCTCAGTTCCTATGAGACCCATTCAATGTGACCTCTTGATTTAAGCAAACTGGAGTATTCCCAGTTCGTCCGCGGCCTACCACTTACCATTCTCTTCCTGGTTAGTGCCTTGAGGTAGCCGTCTTGACTTGTGCACTAACCTGAATTCTGCAGGGGAAGGAAGAACATCTGATTCATTCCCAAATCCCCAACCCACTGTGGAGGCCCGAATACATTGGTTTTTCTTCCTGACCTTTCTCCCCACAATTTCCTCTGACCATTTGCAAAGCCAAATATGGCCTGTTGCATAGACCTCTCCGAAACAGCAGACCTATTGTCTTCCTAAGCAACTCCTGTCAGATGACCCAAAGGCAATCAAGCTTAACATCTGCAGGACATACACCGAGCATCTCCTTGTATAGTCCCCACCTTGTGTGTGTTTTGATTAGCCTACGTTCCTTACCAAAGTGGAAGGCATTGAAGCCAACATGCACATCTCCTCATCCACCCATTCTTCTCCTTTCCTCCCATTTCCCACCAGTCACCACATCCCGACAGTCTCCATCTTGACATCCTTTGTATTTCCCACTCCTCCTCAACTCTGAATCACATAATCCAAGTGGCCTTTTAATTTACTCAAATTATTCCACTTCTTAAAATGCTTTGGAGACTTCCATTTGCATGTAACTCTTCTTTTCAAACTGAGTCTGAGTACCCTAACCAAAATGGCTTTGGCGTCTCAAACACTAGCAAGGAATTCTTCCCCAACTGTGCATGTTTTTGTGGATTGAGGAAAGCAGCTTCCAGCTAAGACACCCCCCCCCTGCTTAAACAGCCCCTCTGTGGTGACTGTTCATGCCACATTTAATTCTGGTGGCCTTGCCTCTCCTTGGGTTACAGCACTGGGGCTACATTCAGGGTTAGACCTTAAGGCGATCATTTTCTGGTTGTATTCCCTGGGATCGCCACCAGAGGGCCCCTGCCCAGGGCTTCCTGGGGGACCCGTTCTTGCCATCACCTCTGATGAACATTCAGACCTGCCCCTGGGGGTCCTCTCCCTTCTGCCCCTGTCTCAACTTGTTTTGGCTGTTCTTGGCTTCTTGGATATGATAAAACTTCTTAATGAGACCTCTGTCATCTTCCTTGAGAAGACTGCATGCTCTGAGTTTGGTGATTTTCTATTCCTAGGACCTAACACTGACCTAGCCTACCTAGAGTGGGTGCTGGCTACCTGCTAGTTGGTTGGATGGATGAAGAGATCACTGCAGAGCAGATTTTGAAAGCCCCAGAGAACCTGTCTCTCTTCTCAAGTTCTTTCTCAGGGAAAGAGAGAGCCTCTCGAAGTCACAGTGCTTTCCCTTCTTGCTATAGCTCTGCCTTCAGGGAAGGGGCAGAACAAATATCCATGAAGGGCACCAGGCCGTGAAGTCAGCTCCTGCTACCCTTGGTCTGTGTGATGTGGGAATGAATACGATTCCTCCCACCTAAGGGAGCTGCACTTATCTAAAATCCAACAGGACGTCTGCCCTTCCTTTCTGGTCACTAAGTATACTCTCTTGAGAAAGACTTATTCACTCAATTGCCTTGACCAACCCACACCATGACTACCCGACTCTCCCAGACTCTAGACTTTTCTCTGTCATGTGGTTTCCAGGGCCAGCAGCCCTCCCACGATACCAGCATTATAAGTCTTTGTGAAGTCCTTGAGTGACTCCAGGACTGTAGTTTATGCAGATAATCAGAGGTAATCAATTGCTGTGAGAAATGAAACAAGTAAAAAAGCATTCGTTACAGAGAATAACTAATTCTTCCTGAGAGAGAGGAGTGCAGGGAATCTCTTCATCAAAGGGGTGGTATTTGAACACAAAAGTAGATGGGTAGCCAGAGAAAGCAGCAAAGAAGATGAAGAAGTCCTTCTAAATAGAAGGGAGAAAGAGTGCACAAAGGAACAAAAGTATCCCTAGCCTTCCTTCAATTCCAAATTATAAATTAGGTTTGTTTACATGCATTAATTCTTTTTCTCTTTCCAGAGATAATTTTATACCTCGATGTAAAACTATTTAAAGGCCTGTTATTTATTAGAATTAAAAAGTCTAGGGGCGCCTGGGTGACTCAGAGGGTTAGGCTTCTGCCTTCGGCTCAGCTCATGATCTCAGGGTCCTGGGATCGAGCCCCGCATCAGGCTCTCTGCTCAGTGGGGAGCCTGCTTCCTCCTTTCTCTCTGCCTGCCTCTCTGCCTACTTGTGATCTCTCTGTCAAATAAAGAAATAAAAAAAAAAAATCTTAAAAGAAAAGTCTAGAAGAAAAAGCTAAGAAGAGTAAGACCAGTGTTACCTCAGACAATTCAGAACCACTTAAATCACCATCTGGAAAAGCCCATCCCCAGATAGATCTTCCTGTGGCCCCTTCTCTTTCCTTCTCTTCCAACATAGCTTCCACTACCATTCAGACCCACGTGTACATTCGCTGCGGGAGGTGGCGATGGTTAGCCTGCCAGCCGGCTGGATAGTGGCTCAAGGTTGGCAGTGGCTCCTAATGGGGACATGGCCTCTGACTTGGAATTCCCCTGCAGGGAGGTCCTTGTGGGGTGACATCATGCACATTCTGTGTTGTGTTGCATTTTGAGTGTGTGAGTGTGAACTTTCTTCATGTACGGGAAGCAAAGGAAGGAAAGTGAATTTGAGAGAACAATGGCAATCTTGAAAAATGGGTCGGACTTTAAACAAAAGTATGCCAGCTTGTTCGCTATTTCTACTTATTTGGAAAGAAGGCGGTCAAGCTGTCTTGGTGGGCTCCCTCGGATAGAGCAGTGGCCTAGCCCTCACATGGAGCTCTGTGGTGAAATTTGCTGAAATGAGCCCCTTGGAGCTCACAGGCCGACGCACCACAAGGAAGCCGGAGAAAGCACTTTGCTTTTAAGGGGCTTGTGTGATTAGGGCTTGTGTGATTCTCAAATAATCTCAGTCTCATTCACTTTATCAGTTCGTCATGGAGCATTTTGTTTCACATATGAGAAAATGCACAGAAAGCTATTTGTTGCCTAAGCTCTCAGCACTAGTGATCGGGGGGCAGAACCGTACCTAGGGTCATTTGGGGGCAAGTGCCATGATAGAGAGAGGACAAAGAAGAAAGAGAAAGGGGCTGGGGGGAAAGACCAGTGAGTACTGGCTTGGGGTCAAAATCTGAGATCGTCCCCTCTTGTGGTATTGACATGTTTGACAAGCATAAGTTGATCCTCCCATAAGGGAACTTTCGAAGCTACAGAGAGTAATAGTAGTCACATGGTAGATGTGTTAGGGTTTGCAGCAGTAATGAATCAACAGGAGAAGAAAATAGGTTGGGAGAAGTGAAATAGCTTCCCTCACATCCAACCTCAACAAATTTGTTTTTGATTCAGCCTTGCAGTCTTGAGTCCAACTACTACATCACGTCAGAATGTTCCTGTCTTGCACTGGTAATCTAATCATCTTCAAAACCCTGAGGGAGACGGAGCATCGTTTGCTCCCCCTCACCTTTGGCCCTCATGAAGTATGGTCTTTTGGAAAGCTGTCTTTGGCTCCTTGGATTTCAGCACCGAGCACCCTTGGCGTGGTTGAGAAAGGATGCACGTTCTCCTCTGTCCTGCTCAGACCCAGGGCCAGGCAGCCACCTCTCAGCGTCAAGGTTTTCATCTTGGTGGGGTGAACTGGACCCTTAACCTCTTTGACAAATTGTGATGGGCATGTGAACAGAAAGGCGGTCCCCTGGAAGCTGAAAATAATGTTCTTGGCTGCTGTTTCTTTCTCTTTCTATTCTAGTCCTCAGGGACATGGCTTTGTGTGTGTGTGAGTGTGTGTTTTGTTTTTTTTTTCTTTTTTTACTTCTATGAGATTTAGAAGTTTTGAGGTTTTATTGGGAAAAGAAGAATTCTGTGTGGTTTTCGAAGGCCAGTCACTTTGAGTTACTCCAACCCGCATTTATCCAAATACAAAAACTGAAGGACCACTTAGCAAACGGGGCCCCTTGTGATAAAGCTTTTGGCAAAGATTTTATATCTGTTCTTTGCACCGTCCATGTTTTTACCTAGCAAGTCCAATAGCCATCCTTCCCAGCTGGCCTGGTCCCTGGTAGCTTGTCTTCATAGGTGTGCATTTTGTGCCCGAGTGTGTAGACATATGTGCTCATGAGTGTGTGTGTGTGTGTGTGTGTGTGTGTGTGTGTGTGTGTGTGTGTGCATGGGGTCACAGAGAGGGAGGAAAGGCTCTGGCTGTTTACTAAGCCTGTAGCAAATGAGGTTCAGGGATAATTAAGAGAAATTTCCCTTGGCAGAAAAGTGCCTTTTTGGGTCTGCTTCTCATTTTGGACAATTGGAAAAGGCAATCACTCAAGTTTTATTGATGCCAAAGAGTTTTTCACAGTCATCAATATGGGGCTACAAAAATGAAGTTGTTGACATCTTATTTCTGGGGATTTTTCTTTCAGATAATTGTGAGCCCTCAAGCATCATATGTTCTGAAATAAGGCAGTTCCTCCCCAGAATTGAGCCCTTCCAATGCACTGCGTGCAATCGGTCTTACAAACATTCTGCCAGATCCCAGGTCCGTCACATCCATACCTATCAAGCCATACAGATTTCTCCTTCAGCTCAAAGGCCGATCTCTCTGATTTTGATTTTATGCAGAGGAGCTTGAGATGAAGTTCAAAATGTCTGTGAATGCTTTTAGTTAGTTATTAACTTTATGCATACTTTGGGGATATGAACGCCTAGGTTGTTGGAAGTACTTTGGCCTGGTCCCTCAAGCCCTTTTTCTACTGGGCCTTCTGGATGATTATGTTTTCCCTCTTGGAGCGATCGAGGCTGTGAGCACAAGTAAGGTACTCCTGCAGGTCCCTGGGCACTCAGATACGCTTGAAGGTTCCCAGCAAGTGCTCAACTGCCCCAATGGGGCTGGAGAAGTCCCATTTCTTCCCTGTTTGCAGAATGGAAGCAGCTGGCCTGGTGCTCTTAGTGCCAGCCTTCTGGCTCTGGTGTGAGAAAGCCAGGCCGTGTGCCAAGGACAGCCAAATTCGAGATTGGGAAGTCGGCTCAGCTAGCTGAGAGCTGCCATCTGTGAGCACTGGCGGACGTGGGCTCAGCACATGGTGGTGGCTGAGCAGGGCCTTGGCTCCTGGCCCCCATGGGGGAAGCAAGGCTGATTTCACGAAGGGGGTGCTGTTTCCCTGAGGCCACTCTCCCTGGGGGTTAGACTCAGGACCAGGTGCACAGGAAGCTGAGTCACGAGTGTCTGCCATGCTTGCTCTCGGCCTAGAGGAACACAGGGAAGCTCATTAGAACCGAGAAAAGTCTGCACCATAAAAGTACAGGTATTTACTACCCCGGGAAGGAAATTGAGTGACCAATACAATAACATTAGCCACCGAGCAAGTCTATTAAAGTCACACTTTTAGCTACATCTTGTTTAAAATGAAAAGAGCGAGATGAAATAATGGGGTAAACCTAAGGGAATTGTCAGGCCGTGGTGATGATCTCACCTGCTTTCTATGGTTACTAGAACTGAAGCCAACTTCAGAAACTGGCCTCTCTTTGCCAAATGACCCTCCTCAGCCATTGTATTTATAAGCAGATACTCTTATCAACCTCACCCGGAATCTGGGTGCACACTGAGCGCATAGCTTCGTCTCCTTTTCATGGAGAGGGAGCTGAAAGTTAAGCAAGATTCCCATGGCCACAAAAATTAACAAGATCTGGAAAATTTTCTCAAAGCACCTCCTCTATCACCCACCTAAATATGTGTGTCTCTCTCCAGATGTGTGTAATTTTGCACTCAGTTGCCTTGGTGGCAAAGTCAGAAATCTCGATGCATCTCTGTGGCCTGGATCCCAGAGCTCCAGCTAGAGCAGGGACATCGAGCGTGGCGGCTGGGCTGGGAGCTGGGGGAGGCTGGGTGGTCTGGCACAGTCCTGCTGAATGTTTAAGGGCTGACTTCACACGAGGGGCTGCCCTGACCCGTTAGGGTAAAGAAACTCCTCCCATGAACCACTGATCAGAAAGGACATTTTAAAAGAAACCATTTGTGAACGGCTCATAGGACACACGCTTGTTCCGCTTGTTCATAGGTCTGGATTTGTGAAGTGCAAAATGACCCCAAAAGAACTTTAATATTCCTCCAAGACCTCAGACTGTTCACGAGAGGGCTCCTCTCTGCCTCTCTCCTATCCTTCTGATATCGTTGATAGTTAGGAATACCTCACCCCATGCAAAAAAGTCGAGGTGTATAAATTAACACGTTGACTACTGAAGGTCAACAAAGATTTTAATTTTTATATGAGCTTGCCTCAAATGACAGGGCTGTGGGCATGAGCCGGCTCCAAAGCAGCCATCTTTAGGGTTTCTGGGCAGTGGCCTGTTGCAACAAACCTGCCCAGCAGGCTTGCTCTGTAGGGCACCATACTGACCCAGTTAAATCCTCTTTCTTTCGAATTTTGAAACTGAGACATGCAGAGGGATGCAGACATTGGACTAGTGCATGCCAGATGACTCATGGAGAGGCAGTATAGGAGCAGAAGCTCACAGACAGCCGAGCCAGGGCGAGGTGCAGCAAAAGAAGATACAGAGACAGAGAAAAGCCAGATCACCCTGTTAGGGACACAGGGACAGGGCACAGGGGACATCTGCCGCAGAGGAGTGAATGATGCTTCACTGCCGCGGGGACTGCGTTTTGGACGTTTTTGGTTGGTGATACTGATTTTTTCTCCTCTCCTCTCTATTGCCCCATGTAGGATTAGCTGACATTGCCCAGGGAACTGGACACCCTCTCCACTCCTCATGGCTTAGGAGATCCAGACCATCACAGTGAGATTTCCTTAAGTGAGCTGTTGGGTGGAAATGAAATCACGAGCTTGCACAGGATTAGACAAAATCAACAGTGTTTGATGATCTGTGAGATGTGAGGGAAGCAGGAACAGAAAAGGTAAACCCTGGTGTCCTGCCTCTGTGCGGCCGTGGCCACCAAGGACCGGGTGTGGACTGTAGGTGGAGAAGCAGGTCTGAATGTGTGGAAACCTCACATTCTACCTCAGTGTGGAAACAACACAAACCTGAAGTCCCTTTGAAAACTTCTATTCCTCTTCTAACTCCTTATTTTCTTCCCTTTTCCTCTTCTTCCTCCCCATCTGTGTGGAGACATATGCATATAACGTTTTATCAGCTTCCCGGGTGTTTTCACTTCAAGCCTCCTGGTCATCCCTCTGAGGAATTGTGTGTTATCACATTTCTGACTCAGGGTGAGATGTATTCAATATAATTAGTTGGCGACTCCGTGGAGTGGAAAAAGTTCTGCCAGAAATGTTCTGAGTTCAGGGTGAGTGCCTGAGTCATTTCTTCACAAGCTCAAGGGCAGGAGATCACAGAAATTAGTAACTGGCATCTTTTCTGCTGTCAGTCTCCCTCCGAAGGTCAGTGGTGAGAAGGCGTGCCTGGGGAACAGAGTTTCATAAAACGATATGAATAACTACCCCACATAATGTTACTAAGTGCATTGTTTTAAGCACTTACATGTGTTAATCCAGTGGTTTGCACAACAAGTCTGTGAAGGGATACTTTTCCTGTTTCCTGGATGCAGAAACTGAGGCACAAGGAAGTTAAGTGACTTGCGCGAAGACACAGGATGAGCAAGGGATATGCCGGGCCCTGTGGTTCTGGGTCTGCGCTATCTTGTTCCTGCCACAACCGTGCATGTCTGCATCTTTCTGCAGTCTTCATCCGTGACCCTATGTGTGGCTCACTCCAAAGTTCCCTCCATTCTATAGTCAATTTGACTTGCCGACTGTGAAACCAATACCTTGAATGGCCTTCAAGTTTTTAGTGGGAAAATTAAAAAAGGGCCTTCCTATAGACTTAGCCAAGGAGAAGAATCTGCCCAGAGAAGCAGCTTGCCCGGGCTTGGAATATCAGGAGGTTGCCCCATCCTCCCCATTCTCCCTGCTGCCCCTTCCCGTGATTTCGGGGAGCATGTGCTTTGGAGCTCAGCTGATGGTAAATGGAGGGTGCCGAGCCTGAACCAAGGACCGTCCAAGACCAGACTCTGCCTTCAAAGACACACTCAACTCTGTTCTAGACACATTTAGTTTTAAATGCATTTTATTAAAACCTACTTGCAAATCATGAATTAAGGTACAGGGAGTCATTCTGGACAGAGTGGGGTGTGTTGTCCGGCAGAGTGAGGGAATGGCTGAACTTGACCGCGTAATCACCTAGGAAGGTAGTCATGGGTAGTGCTGCCATACCCCTTCTGGGTACACAGGTTTGCTAGCTGACACGGGGCTGCTGCAGGGGCATAAGCCTTGTGCCCAGGAGTGCTTAGAATGCAGGTGTAGGGAGGAGGTGTGGAATCACACCATAGTCTTCATCAAGACTTTCCACTTGGACAAGATTCAAGCTGAACCCAACCTCAGCCTGCAGCCCGCTGCGACTTTAAGATGGGGATAATGGAAAGGCACCTAGTGCCTCACAACATGACAGGAACTAATCCCTTTGGCTGTCCATGAGAGAGCTGTTCCTGAGTGATGACAGTGCCTCGGGCACATTGGCATGAGCGAGTGAATGCCTATCAGGTGTGTGACCCCTTATGGTCCTTCTTTCATTCTTCTGCTCCAAGACACCAGTCTGCTGAGTGTGGACTGAGGTCAAATCTGTCTTAAAACTCTTAGGTGTTGGGACGTCTGGGTGGCTCAGTGGGTTAAAGCCTCTGCCTTCAGCTCAGGTCATGATCCCAGGGTCCTGGGATCGAGCCTCACATCGGGCTCTCTGCTCACTGGGGAGCCTGCTTCCCCGTCTCTTTCTGCCTGCCTCTCTTCCTACTTGTGATCTCTCTCTGTCAAATAAATAAAATAAAAAAAAAAAATCTTAAAACCCTTAGGTGTCAATCTAGAACCTGCTACCTTTGCCAGCACAGGTGAGGTGTCCTTGGTCCCTGCAAGCTGCTGTAGGGGCAGGAGGCCCTTGGTACCCCTCAAATCAGTTCTTGCTCCTTCTCTAAGCTTTTTGCACTTTGGGAGAGTTTGCTGGTTCATCTTATCACCTGAATGCCCAGGATTTGGTGCCTGGAATTGTTTCTGATCCATCAGCCTTGAGTTTAGGCACTGGCGTTTTGTTTTCATAATAGAGCACGCCTACAGCTCAACTCTGCTTTAAGACTGACCAACCGGCCAACCAACCAACCAACCTTTTATTATCTTTTATAGCTTATTTTTCCCCTTCAGGACATCTTTATTCTTCTAAACTCTACTAATCAAGTTTAAAGCCCCCGTCCCAGATTTGTACGCCCTCTCTCCTACTACGTACTTACTAGGAAGGAAGCACGTGATGGTCTAGCTTTTCGTGATGGTTTAGCTTTTCCAGGAAGCAGAGGGTTCCCATAGAGATGGACGCCTCTCCTGGGTCCTTTGCTTCTAAATTATCCCAGCTACATTGCTCCATCTGTGGACAAAATTATCCCAAAGGGACGTCTTCCCAACATCAGAGCCTGACTCACTCAATATGGGGAATGGTGATAGAATGGAGTTTGTGGGTCTGTTCTCTTGTCCTCAAGATGCTGCATCTTGCATCCCAACTTCTTGACTCTCTGAATACCCCCAGGTGAATTCTTCCTACACAGCCCCTGCCTCCCCACCAGGCACTTGACCCTCCTAATCTCTACCTGTGTCAGCTTCAAGCTGGCTCCCTACTCAGAATGAGGTCTCTCTGCCTCTCCAAGTCCATCTGTTCTGTAGATCCAGGCTGTGCCCTGGGACCTCTACACCCTGCACACCCTTATGGTGACTGGTCACCACGTGGTGTTTACTGGCAGACCAAGAAAATGAAAATGTAGAGTAAGAATCATTTTTGTAGCTTCTGTGCATGTTCTTCATCTCCTTACTTTAGCACGTGGTCTCACCAGAACCCTTGGGTCTCTCTGTGGCTGTCTCTACTCTCTCGTCCTCCTGGAGAAGATTCCATGGCCCTGAATGACTCAGGCTTTAGTGAAGATAGTTGCCCCTTCCCCAGGAACAAAGCTGAGGCAAGGCCATGCTATTTAGACAAGACTTTGCCGGAGTCAGGGCTAATGTAAGGAAGACAAATATGAACCACAGCATGGATCTGGGTGATCGGGCCCCAGTTCTAGATGCTAGAAGACCTCTGTTAAACTTCTGTTTTCCTCTAGATAGTGGGCTCTGTCTCTGCGCTTTCCAGCCAGAAGCCCATCTGTGGTCATTGACCCTTCCAAGTCCAGAAAGCAGAGTGAGCTTAGTGAGATGTGGCGGTCCCTTATCTATCTGCCTTAGTAGAGAGAGGAAGTTCTTAGTTCCTTTCTGATAAATTCTTTCTCCTAATTCCTGACGTCAGGAATGCCTGCAGGGGCCCCCCAACCCCTTTAGGGGAAATCTCAAGTAACCACCTGGCCTTTCAGGCCTTCCCTCTAATAACCACATTAAAACTTAATACAATAGGCTCAACATTTATGGTCCAAACACTGGCATCCACAGGCCCTGGGCCACATCACACAGGACAGAAAAGTAACAAGGCATGGCCTGGTCAGAACAATATCTGTATAGCCAAACCAGCAGGTCTCACACTTTATCAGCTTGAGAGGACAAAGGCATCCACATTTACATTTGTATCCCATAAACACTGGATTCCCTTACAATGGCACACTCCGCTCTCCTCCCGCCCTCAGCAGCAAGACTTCCAGTGGTGCTCTGGGACTCTTCTGCAGAGACGTTCCCAGGACTTCCAAATGGGAACATACCCTTGACTTTGGTGTCAGGCCAGGCTGTCCTCACAGCTTGTCTGCTGTCGGTGTTGGGGACACAGACCTACCCATGGAATGAATTTATCTTAAACCTCCAGCCACTGCTGTTTTCAGTAAATACACAGTAAGGACACTGTGCCTTTTCCTAAGGACCCAAGGGCTGGATCTTTGGTGGGGCAGGCTCACTGTCCTCAGTGTCCCCTGATGCTTGGATGCTGGTCCACTTTGATCAGTCAGTAAGGGGTGTCTCAAAGGCAGTATGCCTAAATTCTGAAAGATTATTGTTCTTCTTCTTTTTTTTTTAATCAAAAGACATGTACTTTCCACTTGGGCTCACACATACTGCCAATGTGTTGCGTCTAGATGGGGTCCAATGTAAGCTGGACATTTGACATGGCTCTAGAATGTCCATGCCTTGGTCCTCATTCATAATGTAATTCCCTTATCTTTTCTTGACTTTTGTTGGGCATCTTGATCTATCACCCACATTTTTGTATTTTTGAACCTCAGTGAAGGGGGTGAGGGGCTCATTTTCTCAAATCTTTCTCTCTCAGGGCCAGCCCAACCCTGCCCCCATCCCTTTCTAAACCCATGGAAGTTCTTAATATCCTAAGGAAAGGATCACAGCCTGATTCCACTGGCAAATCCACATAAGACTTGACCCATAAGTATGGCCAGAACACTCTGTTCTGAATTGGACTCTTGACCAGGCCATTGCCTCAGTTTCTCCAATGACTAAGATAAAGGAATAGAATCCCATTTTAGGTTTGATTTGCACAGTGAGCATGGCTGGAAGCCAATTCTGCCAGCAGACCATTTGAAGAGGATAGATGTCTGGGAGCATGGCAATCTCATCAAAGGAAGAAGTAAAAGGTAAAAGTTTGATAGCTTTTTATAAGTGAGGAAAACCCCTGGAGAAGAGTGGTTGGTGAGCTCTCCTGGCATATCCCCATGTAGGCAGGTCCTGATGATAGCCTGTCACTCTTCTCTGCTTACTAAGCAGTCTGACATTAATTCTACATGGTCTGGTTGTACTTCCCTCCTTTTCTGTGCAGGTCGAATCAAATCCCCAATCATATTCAAGATAGATCCAAAGTGGGATAACCAACTGGGAGTATGTGACTTTGCTTGTGGAAGAAAATTCCTAAGAAGGTGGGCCCTCCCAGAATGGCAGTGTGATCCCTTTGTGCATGCTCAGAGACTCGTCCTGGGCCAAGGTGGGGCTTCACCTTCACTGCCTTCTATATGGGGAGGACTTCAGGTGGTTGTTTGGGTCCTAGTGCTTGGAGAGTCTTAGATGTCTTTGGTAGTTCCCATAGTGAAGTGGCTACCTCAAGCTGGAGTGATAGGTCCAGTCTGCTTTCTCTCAAGGTACGGTGGCCCTTTTTTTTTAAACCTCTGTTCTCCACAGCTTGTCTGTATCTATTTTAATTTGTTCTGGGGTTTAACTTCAGTCCTTTTAAACCTCCTCTGGGTAATTGTATATTCTAACTGTGAGTCGCTAATAAATAGCATAGGAAATGAGGAGGAATCAAAACAAAAATCTTGATAGAAGCATTTCTTAGTCATCAAATCTTGGAGCATTAGGGAAATACAAATGAGATTTCTTTTCAGACTTTCAACTAGCCAGGGGGTATATTTGAAGACTTCAAAATCTTTTAAAAAATAAATTATGGTCCCCCTCCCCCATGAAGCAGGATTGAGAACATAATGGGCTGAGGAATTTCCAGAGTAGTCACAGGCCCTCTCAGGGGACTTATGGACAGTGGGTTTTAAAAACGTGTCTTTGAAGTAATTTTTCATGGACGTTTCAGTTCCAGCGGGTAGACTGCACATGGGTCAAAATAAGCATTCTAACTTAAAAACAACAAAAAGGAGACAGGACTGAGTTTTGCCCTGAGCTAAAGAGGAGGTCTTGCTCTGGGACAGCAGCAGCTGCGAACACACAGCAGAGCAGAAGTCAGGTCTATCAGGGACTTTCTCAGAGAACACTCTAGGCTTGACCAGAAAAAGAATATATCTATATCCTCACGCATTTTTCTTTCTTCTCCACAGCCCTCACCCTCTCTTCTCCCATCCACCAGGCCCCGCAAGGCTGTGTCAGGCGAAATGTCAAGAACTCCCAAGCAGAGTGCAGTGCATAGAGCGAAAGCCACTTGCCAGACTCTCTTCCTCTGCAGAAAGCTGTGTCCCCGTCGTGGGCTGAACTGTGTATCCCAGTTCTTGTGTTAAAGCCCTGTCCCTGGTACCTCAGAATGTGACTGTATTGGGAGAAAGGACATTTAAGGAGGTGATTATGGTTGAATGGGGTCATCAGCGTGGGCCCTGATTCCAGAGGACTGGTGTCCTTTTAAGAAGAGGAACAGCCACCAGGGATGGGAAAGCACAGAGGAAAGGCCAGGAGAGGACAGCATGAGAAGACACTGCCGGCAAGCCAAGGAGTAGCCCTCGGGAGAAACCAAACTTGGCGGATGGTTTGATCTCAGATTTCCAGCCTCTAGAACCATGAGGGATGAATGTCTGGTTAAGGCCCTCCCAGCCTGTGTACTTTGTTGGGGCAGCCCTAGCTGACTGAAATATAAGGCTGCTCTCTCCTCCCGGCCTGGCTGTTTCCTCACACCCAGAGCCACAGGAGGAGCCTGGGATGCAGGGTAACACAAGGAGGAAGGGCAGGGGGGCACCTATCCAACACTCCCCTCAGAATCTTTTCTGTCTACAGTGGGTGCCTGGACAGAGTGAGGGACAAGCCTATCTTTGCTAGGAATATAAAGGCCTCAGGAGGTGCCAGGAATGCTCAGCTTGAGGGGTCCTATGGCTGGGAACAGACTAAGGTTAATTAATATTTGGCCTGTGGATCCAAGGAGAGGGAAATCTTTTGTGTCCACAAGAGGTGCTGCGTAGTAGAAGGGAGAAGCTTAACCCTGAATTCCACACCGAGACCTGTCACTTTCCTAGTCCACACTTACCTGGCTCCAGGTTCTCTGCGTACAGAGCTTAGGTTACTGGTAGGTCAGCCCTTCTCACGCTGAAATGTGATGTGACTCACACAAGCTTTGTGTTAAAATGTAGATCTGATTGAGTAGGTCTGGGTGGGGCCCATGAATGTGCATTTCCAACCAGCTCCCAGGAGACACTGATGCTGCTAGGGGTTCACATCTGAATAGCAAGATGGCATCTCCAGGCTCATTCTAAGCAGCCTCTCGGCCCCTCATCTTACCCTCTGCTTAACAAGCCTGTATAGTTCCTGGTTAGTCCAGATGTTGGGACAGCAGGAGACTGAGGCAAACAAGAAGAGTATGGATGAGGCCAGACCCATCAGATCTGGACCAAGAGGCTCCTCACTACTCTGAGACCTCAGATGAGAGCCTGAACCACCTAGAGACTCACTTTTGTTTTCTGCAAAATGGGTCAGTAGATTTACCTCATGGGGGTTTGTGTGAGTGTTGATGAGATAACACATATAAAATGCCTAGAACAGGACCTGGAGCATTAGACATAGTCAACAAATGTTGGTCCCCTTCTTCTTTTACCTAAACCCAAGAATCTCACAATCTGTGGGGAAGTCCTAATTTGGTGGAGAAATTTCAAAGAACAATTTATATTTCATAAGATAGAACTAAAATTATTTTTAGTGTTTTGCTAACTTTAGACAGAAAAGGGAAAAAATGAATTTTCCAGGAGTCAAATGAGGATTTGATGGTCAGAGACTTTTGGGGCAGAGGTTGAGGGTCTTACCCCAGTATAGGACAGGAGATAGGGTATTGGACTGTACTGAGGGGGTGGGGGTGGCTAGAACTGAGGCCCCTGCATAAAGTCTAGAGCTTCAAAGAGCTGTCCCTTTCCATTTAGTAGAAACTAACATACTCAAGAATTCTGTAAAAAAAAAAAAAAAAATAGCTGTTTAGAAAAGAGGAGAGAGGAAAGTCATCTATGAAAAATTGAAATGCCAGGTCTATGCACACACAGATGTGCAATCCAAATTTGTACTACCAGCCTGGAGTGGGAATTCCAAGTAGAGAAATAAAATAACTGTTCAGGACCATTAAAGTCCTACATATCTAGCAGAGGCAAATGTGAAATTATTGCTGTAGGGAAACTTTTACAACCCAAGGGTCAAGGGAGTCCCACAGAAAAAACAGCCTCACTGAAGATGAGCTGACAATGAGAATTGAAAACCAACCACCCAAGAAAACGAACCACAATGAGACAGAGTCCACAGATGAAATAGAACTAGCACCTTCAAAAGTGAAAACAGTACATTCATCTGAAAAGAACAATGGTATAAGCATATTTCAAAGTATTGAAGAGCTAAGAGAATGAATGAAAATCACAATAAAAAGATTAGTCAGTGTGGAAAGTGGTGAAGAAGTTCCTCAAGTGAAAAATTTTGTCCTTGAACATAAGGACCCAGTGGGCAGGATAAAGCACAGATTACGCACACAGCTGAAGAAATAGTAAATTGGAAAGCAGTTCTGAGGAAATTAAATAGAACACAGCACAGGAAGGAAAAGATATAGAAAGATCAGCTAAGAGATGTGGGGGGGGAGACTGAACAGATTCCATGAAATGCAAGTTTTAGGAGAAAACACAGTAAATGAAGTACCAGCAATACTTGAAAGATAATGGCTGAGAATCTTTCAGATTTCAAGAAAAATGCACATTTTCATTTATAGGAAGCACAGGAGTTCTGAGAAGAATGTATAAACACAGAACCATACTAGATTAATTAAGACTGGAAAATATGAAAGAGATAGAAATTCTCTGCTCAAAGATAATATACTGATGATAGATTCTTTACTGCAACAATTAATGCCAAAACAAGAGAATAATGACATTTTCAGGAAAGCAGGGACTACAGAAGTTTCTCCCTTAGAAAGTCATCAATAAGTTCACTACTAAAAGACAGTCTATAATAACGTGGATATTAAACTCAAGCTAGGAGTCCATTGCCAGGAATAATAGAGACTAAAAAAAGGGTGGTAAAAATATTGGGAAATCTGAAAGAGCTTTGACTGGAAAAAAAAAATAAAACTTTTGGAAGGCTTAAGGAAAAGGCACAACTAAAATACTAAAAAATAGTAACATGGTAGGTGAAGAGTAGAATCAGAAATGATGTGTTTCAATACCGTCTTGTTCAAGAGGTAAGTAAAAGTAGTGCCTAATTTTATATTAACTTAAGTATATAAAATAAAATTTTGAGAGTGACTACAAACATGGAAATAGAATGCAAACTTCAAAACTATTAGAAGGAAAAACAAGAAAACTTAATCCATTTGACAGAAGATAGGAATAAGAAGTAAGGAAACAGTGAATAAAAGAACCTGGTAAAGAGGGGCGCCTGGGTGGCTCAGTTGGTTAGGTGTCTGACTTCGGCTCAGGTAGTGATCTCAGGGTCCTGGGATCAAGCCCCGCATCAGGCTCTTTCAGCGGGGAGCCTGCTTCACCCTCTCTCTCTGCCTGCCTCTCTGCCTACTTGTGATCTCTGTCTGTCAAATAAATAAATAAAATCTTAAAAGAAAAAAAAAGAACCTGGTAAAGAAAAAACACCATTTAAGATGGTAACAATAAGTGCAAACAGGAGTAATTGCAATATAAACTCTATAATTTGCATTATAAATTGAGGGATTTTTATGTTTGATTGTAACAAAGAAATAAAACAAGACTTAACCCTAAACTTCCATCTAGAACAAAATGGCAAATGGCATTTGTCTTTCTCTGACTTATTTCACTTGGTATTATACCCTCTAGGTCCATCTATGTTGTTGCAAATGGCAAGATTTTATTCTTTTTTATGGCTGAGTAATATTTCCAAGTAATATTCATTTTTATGTGTGTGTGTGTGTGTATATATATCACATCTTCTTTATCCATTTATCTGTTGTCACTGAGGTTGCTTCCATATCTTGGCTATTGTATATAACGCTGTAATAAACATAGGTGTGCATATATCTTTTCAGATTAGTGTTTTCATTTTCTTTGGGTAAACTGCCAGTAGAGGAATTATTGGATCATATGGTAGTTCTATTTTTAATTTTTTGAGAAACCTCCATACTGTTTTCCAGACTGGCTGTGCCAGTTTGCATTCCCACCAACAGTACATGAGGGTCACCAACATTTGTTATTTCTTGTGTTTTTGCTTTTAGCCATTCTGGAAGGTCTTATAGTGATATCTTATTATGGTTTTGATTTGCATTTTCCTGATGATAAGTGATGTTGAGCATCTTTTCATGTGTCTCTTGGCCATCTGGGTGTCTTCTTTGGAAAAATGTCTATTTAGGTCCTCTGTCCATTTTTAATTGGATTATTTGCTTTTTTGGTGTTGAGTTGTAAAAATTCTTTATATATTTTACATATTAACTCCTTATTGGATATGTCATTTGCAAATATCTTCTCCCATTTTGTAGATGGCCTGTTTGTTTTGTTAATGATTTCCTTCGTTGTGCAAAAGCTTTTTATTTTGGTATAGTGTCAATAGCTTAATTTTGCTTTTATTTCCTTTGGCAGAGGAGACATATCTAGGAAAATATTTCTATGGTTGATGCCTGTGTTTTATTCTAGAAATTTCATTTCGGCTCTCACATTTAGGTCTTTAATTCATTTCAGTTTGTTTTTGATTTCCCTCATGTGGAATTCAAGAAACAAAACAAATGCACAAAGGAAAAAAAAGAGACAAACAAAAGACAGATTCTTAAATCTGGAGGAGAAACTGGCAGTTGCCAGAGAGGGTGGGGGATGGGGGAATTAGATAAAGGGGATTAAGAGCACACTCATCTTGATGCACAACGAGAAATGTATAGAATTTTTGAATTATTATATTGCACACCTGAAACCCATATAACACTTTAAGGTAATTAACTTGAATAAAAAAATAAAGTGGCAAAGAAAAAAATTAAAAGAAAAAGATGGAAAAATATACCGTGGAAATACTAACCAACAAAAAGTGATCATAGCAATATTAATATTAAATAAAAGGTAAAGCATTTTAGAAATTAAGCCACTTATTACTTAATAATAATAATAAAATATAATATAATAAATATAAAAATATAATAAAATATAATAATAATAAAATCTATAGGGTTCAGCAAGATATAATTCTTCTCAGCTTGAATATCAATAACACCATAGTCTCATAATCTGTAAGTGGAAACTCATACAATTATAATCAGAAAAAATAAATTTATAGCCACAGGGGGAGAAACTAATGAGTCAACCAGCAAAGCAATAGTAAGGATAAATAAGATCAGAAAAGTTTTTAATAAGTTTGATCTAGTAGATATTTATATAAATTCAGCATCTAACAATGAAAGAATACATGTCATTTTTAAAAATTGTGAGCATGTTTTTTCTTTTTGAAAATCTAGTTTTATTTTTTGAAGATTTTTATTTATTTATTTGACAGAGATCACAAGTAGGCAGAGAGGCAGGCAGAGAGAGAGAGGGGGAAGCAGGCTCCCCACTGAGCAGAGAGCCTGATGCGGGGCTCGATCCCAGGACCCTGAGATCATAACCTGTGCCGAAGGCAGAGGCTTTAACCCACTGAGCCACCCAGGTGCCCCGAAAATCTAGTTTTAAGGTCATCATTTATAAGTGCCATTAATTACAGTAGGAGCAATTATAACTCAGCCTGTCCTGGGAGTAAAGTCTCTCCACTTACTTGGGGGAAAGGATGTGGACCACAGCACATGTGAGGGGACCGTCATAAATGAGATAAATATATGAGTTAAGACAACAAGAGTTACATAGTCAGTGTCAAAATCATCTGGGTTTGAATCGTAGGGTCACTGTTTATTAGCTCTGTCACTTTGGGCAAGTCACTTAGACTCTCTGAGTCTCATCTTTTCTCATCTGGGTAATGGGTCTAATAACAGCACCCAAAACCAAAACTTAGTGCTGCAGTGAGGCTCAAATAAGATACTGTATTTTAAGTGTCCAGTTTCATGACTATCTGCTCCTAAGTGTGTAATAAATTAGCTGTTTTCATATTTATTGTTGTTACTCTAAAGTCTCTTACTTCTGCCCAAATCATTGAATATGTTATATTATTATATACTGAAAAATACTGTTTTCTGTTTAACAACTGTCTTCTTTCAAGAACTTGGACTCTGAGTTAAATATTTGTGTCCTGAACATCTTTTTGTTTTGAGGTATTTCTTTATGTGTTATGGCAAAATTAGTGTACCATTATTTACATAAGAGAAGTGAAGATCCTCAGAAAAAAGGTAGATTCTGTTATGTTGGAAGGACTATGTTAGCAAAGCAATGACTCTACAAAAATTTATAATAAGGACTCTGCACATGGGCAAGCAGATGTTGAAATCGTTACAGAGGCCAAAAGTAACCATGAAGTGTTTTTAATCTAACTCATAGTTTGGAGACACTTCCATCTTATCCACAGCATCACAAACACAACACTGCTGGGCAATTAGAACTAAGGGAAGAATTTTTTGGAAAAGTTTCTTCCCATCTTAACATCAAAGTCCTCATGCAAAACCTGGCTTTGAGACCCATGTCCTCCAGATGGATAAAAATTCATTCGATACCAACTGTGGAGATTGCTTCTGAAATGTATCCATTTTGCCTTTCAGGAGCCAAAGTAACAGTGACCTGATGTTTTCGTTCCAATGCTGCTGGGATCTCAGTCTGGAAGGTCTGCTTTCAAAGCATATCCTGGTGGGACAGATTTTCCCGGAGTCCTCACATTCACTAGCATGAAGCTGTGGGTTTCTTGCCAGGACTGAGAGCTGAGTAGAAGGCTTGGACCAGAAGGAAAGGGACCTGTCTGTGCCCCTGGGGGAGCTGGTGTCCAAATGTCTGTTATCAGTGTAAATAAAGTTTCATTCAGAATGGTCCTGTGCCAAATGTCTTAAACGCCAGGGGTGGTGAGCAAGGCAGGGGTCTCTGCTACCTTAGAGTTTGGGAAGCATTTCAGGGCTTAAGGTAGGGAGCAGTACCACCTGGGCCTCCCCTGTGGGGCCTCTAGCTCTCTTCAAAGATGTGCATTTCCCACTCCTGGAGTCCTTTAATCATTGGTCAGTTTCAGTTTCTGGTTCCGAAGGGTGCCACTTCTCAAAATTTCCTTTGTAAAATCTGGTGGTGGTGTTTCTGTTTGCAATCTCATACCCTTTGTTAATTTCAAAAACTTCAACCGTGACATCCCGTTACATGTGAATTGGGGCAAAAGTTTTTACTTTCTTTCTTTTTTTTTTTTTAGATTTTATTTATTTGACAGAGATCACAAATAGAGAGAGAAGGGGAAGCAGGCTCCCCGCTGAGCAGAGAGCCCGATGTGGGGCTCGATCTCATGACCCTGAGATCATGACCTGAGCCAAAAGTGGAGGCTTAACCCGCTGAGCCACCCAGGCGCCCCACCAGTTTTTTGTTTTATTAAACTGATAGAAATGTCTAATCAGAAAGGTATGGAAATACTGGTCTAATCTTTTTGCTGCTTAGCTGAGTTATCCATTCTAGGAGAATTCTGGCCTTACTAACCCTAAGTTTCCTTGCCTCACAAATTGTAGTAGAAAAGCAGAGTTTCAGGTTTTGAGGCAAAATCCATCATTTGGCAGCCTGGCTTCCAAAAGAAAGTTCCAAATAATTCTCCTTCCAGACTCAGACATTCCAGGTCCTGTCACAGCTTAAAACGTGCCTTTTCTGTTTGGTCAGTCTGAGTTAAATTACTCTGGGCATTTTTGAATTTCATGAACAGGAAAAAAATAAACTTTTTCAACTTGAAAAATAAATGGAAGCCATTCTTTTTGGCGGCAGATAACTCCAAAAGATGTGACCTTTCAGAGTTCATACTGCCCAAATGGGTTGTTTCCTTGGAGGACTAGAATCTGCATGAGTTCAATCAAGTTATGTCAGGGAGAAAATGTTAAGTGATGGAGGAAGAAAAAATATTTGTAAGACAAGTAAACTTTGGAGACAATTATTCTCCTCAATTTCCTGTAACTCGCTCTATGCCCGAGTTTCAATGTTCAGAATGTTTTATGTCATTTTAATAACCAAAGTAGTTTCGCTGAATAAATATAATGATTTGATTTAGAAACAGTGATTATGGTGGCTGGAAAAATAAGTTTCTTTAGAAAATGGGATCATTTTATAGTTGCTGGGGAAGACAGATTTGTGTCGAATATTGTGTAAATAAATCCAAATGGCACTTTTCCCCTGGGTGGATTTTTTTGGTAATCAACCTACCAGCTTCTGGAAATGGACCATTATGCAGATTTATAAAATACAACTAGATCTTTTCACCTTGGGATGTTTATCATTCTTCTCCTTGGAAATAGAATCCTGAAACGAAAATCTCAGTGGCAATGCTCCATGAAGAGTAAGGCCATAAATGCTTCACTTGGCAAAAGAGAATTAAAAAAAAGCTGAGAGCTACTCAGAGAAATATTAACTCAATTTTGCGGCTGAGATATTAGGGATTCTCTTAAGGACTATATTTTACTGATCCTTTATTATAGCGCTGCTATGGGCATTCAGACTTTTATTGCTCTTCCTGGGCTCATTGGTGAGCGTAGGGGTTTTCATGAGGAGCAAAGATTGCTGCTTCTCTGCCTCTGATGGGCACTTCCCTCCCCTGGGTGAGACAGACAAGCACACCGATAGCCAAGGCACAGAGGTGAGGCACGTCGTGGGCCCCAAAGGGACTACTACTGGCCAAAATTTTAAAGTCATCTTGGAAGCTTACAAACCACTCTCGCATTCTCCAAATATTTATTGAACGCCTGCTATAAGCTAGTCCCTCTACAGTCATCATTTCACTTTAATTTGGAATGTTTCACCCAACATCGTAAAGTGAAACTCCACAAAGATTAATACCAAAAATGGTTTCATGATAGCTCTTATCTTTGCTGGCACCATGCATGAGAGATCCACACAAAGCAAGAGGTCAGATGTCAAAGGTCCAGGAGACACCAAGAAAAACACTGCGGGGGATGGGGGGGAGGGAAGAAGAAAAGAAAAGAAAACCTAAGAGGAACAATTTTGAAAAACAAACAAAATAAGCCCAAAGGCACAGGACCCTTGGGCCCAAGAAACTGTTTTGCAACTTAAAGGAAAAGCAAAGCAGAGCATCTTGAGAAAACCCCACATTTCTGAGGCTGAACCACAGCTGGAACGCAGGGAACAACTTTCATCCCCTGGAAAGGCTGCAACAGAGGACCAGTGTTCTGTCCTCAAGGGCCAGGTGAGAAGACCCAGGATCCACAAACGGTGATATGGAGAGCCCTCTAGGGAAGCCAGGAGAACACCAGAGACTCCATCTGCCATCATCAGAAAAGCAAGAACAAAACTGGAAACCAGACCCCCAAACAAAAGTTTTAAGTCAGCAAGTCAACAGAGCTTGATCCAGGATAGTCCTGGGCAAACACAGCTGTAGGGATTAGCTGAGCACCTAGAATGAAGGCAAATGCTGTCTGATGCTACTCTGAACCCACTGGGGCCACCACTGTCTTCTGGGAGCTTCTGTTTTTGTTATTATGTTTGTTTAATATTCAAGAGCGTTACCTTATGTGCATTCCTGAATACTATACATTTTGACACTTGACTCTGTTAATGTTTTAATATCTCCTTCCCAGGTTCCTGTCCCCCAGAACTTGATCAGCCTTGAAGTTCCTTGTCTCAAACCAAAAAAGAAGAGTGACGAACTGTGCTTTGCGAATTAATTTTTTTTTTTTTTTTTTCCCTTCACCCCCCCCCCCCCCCCCCGCAAATATGGCTGTAGCTATAATGAGGGAGCCCATGGCGTGCTGGATTTGTTGGCATTACTGTTAATCTAGAAACTCCGAAGGAAGCTGAGTGAACCCCTTGCCCGCTCCAACTTTTACTCAAATGTCTATAAATTCCTCAGTGATGAACTGAAATCTTCCCAGGCTCTGAATTACTGCAAATCCTTCCCCAGCCTCCCCAGCCTCCCCCTGTTTAGCACAGGGACTCCACGCCCACACCCGGTGCCCGGGGCTCCCGCGACAAAATGAAATCAGCGCCCAGGGGCGGACGCACCCGGTGGAGGCACTGCCCCTGGGGAGTAATAATTTCACCCCCTGTTCTTATCATCTCGGATCCACAGACCATCCGATTTAGCCCCAGATTCTCACCAGTCAGCCCAGCAGAACCCTCTGCTTCACAGCGGAGGAAATAAAATCCCCCCCCCCATCCCCGCGCGTTTGTTTGCGGATTCAGCTCTGTTTCGGAGTCCTCTGCCCACAAGGTTCCTGCTCCCGCATGCCTCCCTGCTTCAGCCCCTTCGGGTCTTTACTGAAATGCCCCCTTCTCAGGGAACTCTTCCCCCGTGACCTCCAAAACTCCACACGTGCTCCCACCCTGAACTCCCCTTATCCCTCTTCACTGCTTTAATTGTCCCTTTAGTACTTGTTACTATGCAATTTGCAGTGAAAATCTTTGACTTATGTATCTTTTTCATTGTTTAACTCCCCCCCACCCTCACCCCACTCCCCACGCGGTAGGCTTCTGGTTAATGCGTAACAATGTACAAGAAATGTCTGGGCAAGGCAGGGTGGGGTGGGGGCTCGCATGCATACCCTTTGCTCGAGGCAAGAGTACCCCCCCCACTCCCCCAGTCTCCTCGCTCTGTCCCCATGGCCCATTGCAAGGTTGGTTGTTTAACAACAGGCTTGCAAAAATCCCGAGTATTTCACAATGTGCTCTTGTAGACTGGTTTGAGCAAGCTCCAACACACCACTGGCTCTTCTCACACTGGGGAATCCCATGAGGGTGTCCCATGAGGGCAGTGGTTTGTGTGTGCTTGGTTAATTGCTGTAACCTCAACTCTCTCAGTAGGGCTTGGCGCATAGCAGAAGCTCCATAAACAACTGTTAAATGAGTGTAAATGTCTTATTTTATCATCGGGATCATTGTATTTAAAGAACAATGTATTCTGTCATTTTTGCTTAAGCTTAAGATAAGAACTATGTCTGTGCCATTGCATGTTTTTTTTTTTTAAGATTTTATTTATTTATTTGACAGAGATCACAAGTAGGCAGAGAGGCAGGCAGAGAGAGAGGAGGAAGCAGGCTCCCTGCTGAGCAGAGAGCCTGATGTAGGGCTCAATCCCAGAACCCTGGAATCATGACCTGAAACGAAGGCAGAGGCTTTAACCCACTGAGCCACCCAGGCGCCCCATTGCATGTTATTTTATACTATTTTAATGGTGTTATGCTTGATATTTAGAGTGTAATTGGTCATACTACTGTTTGAAATTCAGGTAAATTTAATCTCATTTAAAAAATAGCATTATTATAAATATCCTTGAAGATAAATACATATTCAGATTAACTAAGTGGAAGGTAGCGGTGTATCGTTTAAGGTTAATAAAATTATACTGTAAGTAGTAATATGGGAAATAAGTTTGTGAGGATTTCAAATGCTGTTCTGAAACTAACATCATGTAAGAATGTTTGACCAATGTATTTGATATTTGAAAATATAATGTGAACCAGAAGAACAGACAAGGAATCCAGATAGTAACTCTCTTTAAATACAATTTTAATATATAGAATAACTATCACAGACGATGAAGAATGTACATTTTAAAAAAGTGACTTGGGGTAAGTTGTTACAATATGGAGAAAAAGTCTTTGGATTCATACTTCATGTCATAGAGTAAAATAAAGTCAATTTGGATAAAATAATAAAAAATAGAATAAAATTACAAAACGCATTTTAAGACCATAGGAATGAGAATTTTCAATGACTAAAGTAATCTAAAAAACTATAAAGAAGTTATCTCTTTAAAAAATTTTTAAAGTATAAGGAATTAAAGGTTCTGTTCCACAAACACTAACAAAGTTAAAATTTTAAAAAAGTGACAAGTATGACAGACAAAATCTCTCTTTTTTAAAGATTTTATTTATTCATTTGAGAGAGGTAGAGAAAGAGAGATAGAGAACACAGCAGGGGGAGAGGCAGAGGAAGAGGGAGAAGAGAAAGAGGGAGAAGCAGACTCCCTGCTGATCCGGACCCTGAGATCCTGACCTGAGCTGAAGGCAAACACTTAACCATCTGAGCCACCCAGGCGCTCCAACATACAAAATCTCTTAAAATCTTCTCCAAATCTGTAGAAACTTTAAGAAGTCATAAATAGATAGAGGATTAAAAAATATAATAAAAAGTCTCATTTAAGGCAAAGTGCAAATGGTGAACACACATTAAAAAGAATAAAAACCAAACTCAACCTGTTGATTACTTAAAGCGATGCAGAGCAGAATTTTATTAGAAGAGAGTGTATGTTTAGTTTAAGACTTTTTTCATTTATTGCACCACCTGGATTGATTCTGTTTGGGTTCTCCCATATTTATTGAACGGATGGTAGATTGATCCCAATGTGGATCTCAGTTCATCCATTCCCCATTCAGTAATGGAGATGCCAAAGGAAATACCAGAAGCTTGCCAAGGTAACCGACAGAGCTGATCTGAAATGTAATTGTATTGTCCTGAGAGATACTAGAATAACATTTTCTTGTTCTTTCTAAAGAAAAGCAAAGCCTCAAAGAGTCAACAAGCCAGAAGCAAAGGCGCTTGGAGTCCAAGTGCACTGCTTTGTTGTTGCTTCATTTATGGTCCCTTCATGAAGTTTAAATGCAGGTGTAGGTGCATCTATGTACTTACTGTACACCGCGACCCCACTGGTGCAATTTTATTATTAAAACACTTCTCACTAGGAATGTATCCAACTTTAGTGGGGGCTCTAAGGCATTGAATCATGGACTGCCAGGTGGTAGGAAGAGACGGCAGGTGTGTCTGATCCAAACCTTTGTGGAAGCCCTGTCTGCCTACCTACTGGGCGAGGCACCCAAGCGAGTTCCTGGGAAATTCTGTTTCCATGTCATGTCCACGGCCTTCACAAAGATGTGGTTATAATGGTTCTGAGACCAGCGGCTGAGAGTCAAAGTATTCAGAGATGAAAGGAACATAAATAGTTATTGTAAGAGTTAGCTATAATTTCTGAGAAGGGGAACATAGGGTGAATTTTATGTTCTTTCTGGCATTCTGCATGGTGGCCCTTTCTAAACAGGGACACAGACTTCCTTACTGGGGAAGAAATAAATATTGGTGTATGGAAGAGAACATAGACTTGCAGTTGGTCAGACCAGGACTGAAAAGATGACTGTACAGTTGCCTGGAGAAGTCATTTCACTTCCAGGACCCCAGCCTCCCGATTTTCAGGTTGGGGGACTGGGGAGAAAGGCACACATCACATGAAAAGTGAGGTAACTCAGGCGCTGGGAGATGAAGGGACTATCCTAAGGTCACAGAAACCGAAATTCAGAGCGAGGAGCCAACTGTTAGTCTTCTGATTTCTAGTCTAGTCCTACAGACATGTCACAGGCCAAGGCAATGTGTGCACTACTGCTTTTTGGTTGGCTGGACCATTCCTGGGCTGTATTTGGGCTGACACAGTCTGAAATTCCCCTGAGTACTTCTTCCAGAATGGGATTTGAAAAATAGTAACATCCCAGATGCAGGCAAAGGCAGAGAGCCCCCAGTCTTGCAATCAGTTCTAGGGCGGTCCAGTGACCAAGTTTTCTGAATATCCGTGACACATATGTAAAATAGATGTGATAATATTGCATTCCCAGCATTTGATGAATGCAGACCTGAGGCACATAGGACCAGCGGCACCCATCATACCTGTCCTTCTCTACTCTGGATCGAGGCTACTGAACCACGACCCATCACCACTCTAAGCCCCCGAGACTCAGGGGTGGACGTTCTGGATCCTTTGTTTAATCTGCCGAACCAAGCCCAGGATCACTACGTAGGCAGCTGACGTGAATGTGGGTAAGAGAGCACTTTTATAGCAGTTCTTAACCTGGATGCTCTTTGGCACAGAAACAGAAGCCACTTTGCCAAGGTTATCAGTCTGCCGGGACCTGGCCCCTTCAGAGTGGAGGTTCCCAGACCCTATGGGGCAGCCTCCTTCCCACCCCACATGTGCGGAAGCAGGGACAGCATGCTGAGTGCCCGCAGAAACCCAGAGAGAAAGTGGAAATAGTCCAGTTTCCCTAAAGAGAGTTAAGAGGTGAAGGTGGAAAGACATTAGTTGTCACATTCCAGATCTGCCTGGAAAGGTCTGTGCAGGGTCTCCCAGGTCAGTGTCTGCTGTCTGTTCTAAGACCTAAAGAGATGAGAGGCCCGCAAGTGCCCATTTGTCCAATCAATGCATTTACTGAGCATGAGTGCTGTGCCTGATGCTGTCCTGGGCCCCGGAAGAGCAGTGGTGGGTAAGATAGACTTGGTCCCTTCTCTAAAGAGCCTGACACCCTGTGACTCTGTACCCATCTCCACAATGTTTTGGGTGGACAGACAAGAATTCCAGACCTATTAAACAAACCTGGAGATATAGAATCTTCTAGAAGGAGACTGAGGGGCAAGACTAGCCTTGGCCTGAGGACTCTATTTAAAGTGACCTAGTTTTCAATATTCTCTCTCTCTCTCTCTCTCTCTCTCTTTTTAAACTATATCTGCTTTTATTTTTTCTTTATTTTAAAATTTTATTTAAAATCAATTAATATCTAGTGTATTATTAGTTTCGGAGGTAGAGTTTAGTGATTCATCAGTTACAGACAACACCCAGTGCTCATTCCATCACGTGCCCTCCTTAATGCCGTTCACCCAGTCAACCCATCCCCTCACCCCCCTCCCCTCCAGCAGCCCTCAGTTTGTTCCCTGGAGTTAAGACTCTCTTACAGGTTTCAGTATTCTTTCCTTCCTCCTGTCAGACCCACAAAGATAAGGGGAAACCTTCCAGTAGGGAGCATCAGTTCAGGGGTGCAGAGAAGTTTCACTGACAGAGCCTGGGGACCAGAGGACCATGGTTGGTCGTATATTCGGTCCCATCCAGCCCCGTGGACACTTGCGGGGCTGTAGCACTCCCATCGCCCCAGTTGCAGGGGGGCGGGGGGAGACCCGCTGCCAGACGGCCCCTCTCGTCCCAGAGCTCAGAGCGGCTCCCGCGTGGCTTCTGCCCCCACTCTCGTCCTCCTCTCCGTGCCTGGGATGGCTTTGGCCCAACTCCGTCCATCCCAGGTTCTTCCTAAAGCCCTTGGTGGGTCTTCAAAGAGAGAAATGAAGGAAAAACACGAGAAACAAAACATCGGCCCACGCGGAGGCGTGTCCACATTTGGGGGACTTCGGCGCAGCCAAGGAAAGGGTGTTTGGACCGGTGTTTGTCTGCTATTCGCTCCCCATGACTCAGAGTGTGTCTGCTTTGTCGGGAGGCCTCAACCTCAGGGAGGTCCCCGGGCACGCGGGGCCGTTCCTGTACCCGACTTTGTCCAGCTGTTCACTGCTAAGTTTTCGCGGTTTACATACATGTGTTCCATGACTGCCTGCACACTCCCAAGGCACATGTTGTTCCTCTTGTTGTCAGGTGAGGGAACCAGGTCCAACAGAAGGACCGCAGGGCCCAGTGACATATCTGGTAAGAGACAGAAGCAGGTCCTAGGCCCAGCCACCTGCCTCTCTTCCCCAGGGTGTCCTTGGGTGTCTAAGTGTGACTTCCCCTCCCCAGGCCCAGAATCCAACACTGGAAAGAAGAGCAAAGCACTCTGGTGATTTAGCAAATCCTCTGAGAAAAACCACCTTCAGTTTGGACCTTCCGCCCGGATCCCAGTTTGAACCATTACCCCAGGCCGAAGGAGGTGAGCTTGTGCCTATCATGTGGGTTGCCTGTGGCTCCGAGCCTCTCAAGGCCTGGGTGGCTGCTGCGTCCCGCTGTCTGTCACCAAGGGAACTGGTGACGTGCTGGTGAGCCCACTGTGCTGGGCCCGCTGCCAGGTGCTCGCTCTGCACAGGATTGTGCCACGTCCCCATCTTCCTGGAATTCAAGGAGTGAGAATCAAACCAACTCCTTATTCACTCCTCAATTATTCCCCGCATGGCATTGTTTTCCCAGGAACTATGAAGCAATGAAACTATTAACAAATTCAAGCACAGTCCACGGACTGTTTATCAAGAAAACAAGCAGAGAGAAAAGATCCTGCAAATTTGGCCAGTGAATATTTCAGCGTGGGGAGGAGGGAAAGGGAATGGCCATGGGGAGGGTCGGGTTTCCCCCTGAAATGCTGACCCACTGGACGGGGGGCCAGGGTGCGACTTGCTTCGGCACATACACACGCGCACAGTGTGAGATCATCTGTATCCTGCTGTCTTTGTAGGACTTTCCTAAGAACTAGGAAGATTCTGATTTCCTTTTAGATAATTTATGAAGTCCTTTTAAACACACCCACTCCCTTGGGGGAATGATTTTCAAGCAACAACTGAACTCTTGTTGATGGATTTTTTGGATATTAGGGATATTAGTTCAGCATGATTTAATTTGTGGATTGGGTTGAGGAAATGAAGAACGGAGGCTCAGCTTGATTCAGGAGACAGACAGACAGACATACTCAGGCTGAGGGAGGCCAGCGTTCAGGTCTTTACCTCCAGGCCTTCCCCAGGCCTACCTCGCCGGGTGGACACAGGTCTGGTGGGTCTTCCCTGAGAGGTGGTCCTTTTACGTCTGGTGCTTCCCAAACTCCCTTCCCTCCTGGCGTTTGCTCCTCCGAGTGTCTCACTCCCAAGTTCAAACCCAGGTGTCCCGGATCTCGGAGGCCTGTGTTCCATTACATCTCCCCTAGGAGTCACCTGCGGAGAACAGGCGAGCTCAAGGACTAAGCTGGGTCAGGCCATCACGCCAAGGCCTGCTTTTCCTCCCACCTCATGGCCATCTACCCTGGGGTGTGAATGCTGTGATAACTGGGATCCCGGGGTGGCTGGCCTGGCCACTTGGAGCCTACAAGGGGCTGCAGGGGGAGGGGCTTTTCCCCATCAGCTCGTCCAGCTGTGTCCAGCCCTTAGTGGTCCTGCTTTTGGTCCACAGCTCACAGGCTACAGTGGAGTAAAGATGTGAGCAGATGCTGGTGAGTTTTTACCACCCTCAGCTAAGAGAGAGCAAAGGGCTCCAGCAAGGCAGAAAAGAGAGGGCAGGCTCAGAAGTGTGATTAGGAGGCTTCTGGTCTCACCCACCATCTGCAGTCATTCCCAGCTGGGCCCCCAGTGGCTGGGTGGGCCACAGTGGCACCTGGAGACTATGGAAACACAGGTTTCCTCAGGCCGGCGGCTCCAAGGATTGAGACGCCTAGGCTTCCATTAGAGGCGGGTCCAGATGGCCCACGCCTTGTTCCCAGACCCTCAGGCTACACACAGCTTTAGCTGCCACTTTTCCTCATTTGGGAGAGTGAAAACATGGGATTGGAACGTCTCTTGAGCTTTCTAATTGGGCCACCAGCTGATCTGCCCAGTCTTTTCTCTTTTAACCAACTTGACCTTCTAACATGAATGGGGAAATGCCTATGTGCTTAAGCTTGTATTTTCCATAGTTATACAGCAAAATCCCATTTTTATAAGCATAGTTTAGCTCACAGCATAATGAGGCACCATTCAGCCATCCAAAAAAGCCAGTCAGGCCTCCTTCCAGCTTGAGACAGGATGCAGGACGAGAGGGACCGCCCAGAGACGGAGTCACTGTCTCATACCACACAGGAAGGTGTGTGTGGGGGGAGGTTCATTCAACATGGAAGAACTTTGAGGACCTTCTATTGAGTGAAATAAGCCAGTTTCAAAAGGGTAAATACTGTGTGATTTCACTGATATGAGGTACTTAGAGCAGTTAAAATCACAGAGACAGAAAATGAAATGGTGGTTGCCAGGGACTGGGGTGGGAGGTTATGGGGAACGGGTGTTTAACGACAGGGTTTCGATTTTGCGAGATGGAAGGAAGTCCGGTGCTAGATGGCGCTGAGGGGAGCACCACAGTGGGAAGGCACTTACCACTACAGACCTGTCCATTTAAAAATGGTTAAGACGGTCAATTTTATGTTATGTGTATTTTACCACAATTTAAAAACAAAAGGGGGTTTCAGGACAGCCAGATTGCATTTTCACGAGGCATATGGAAAATGCCGCTAGACTTTCTGGACCTCTTGGCTCTGTCGCCTTGGAGGAATCTAGTCCTTTCGTCTGCTTCCCAGCCGTGGTGACGACCCTGTCTTCCCAGCGGTGATGCCGGCACTGTCCGTTCTCATTCAGCGGGAGTATTGATACAAGATTCTGGTGTAAAATCGAGGGCAAGCATCCCAGGACAGGAAGCCGATGCTGGTTAGATTGTTGGATGTCTTTGCCTTCGCAGGAGCTGCAGATCATTCCACACCTGTATCACTTACGCCTTGCATTTCTCCCGTGTTCGTTCTGTGCTTTGTCATTCAGCAGGCTTCCCCTGGGGACAGTTTCGGGGCCAGCACTGGGCTGGGGAAATGCCTGGGTCCCAGGCCATATGTCCAGATAGACATGCCCTCATCCCATTAGAGGCTGTAAACATTCTGACTGTGAGCTTTTAATCTGTTCGGGGAAGATAAATAGGAGTTTGCTAGATGAGGCTGAAGAGCAGAACGCGGGCGCCCAAATCCCTCCCAGCGAGGAGAGCTGTGGTTGAAAAGTGTGGCTACTTCACGGGCACCCCAGCCCCCACTCTGTGGGGTAGCCCGGCTGAGCCCCCAGCAGAGTCCTGGGCACCTCCCCACACCGGGGGCCAATTCGTAGAGAGCACCCAGAAATCTCCCAGGTACACATTGAGGGAGGGGCACACTGGAAGTCAGTAACACATGTTTAGCTTAAACCTTACTAATTCACTGCTAACAATAACTTAGTTCAGCTATTTGGAGCCAGAAATGCCCCAGGCGAGCTCTCCGTTGGAACTGGCATCTGCTCAAGTGGAAGAATTGCTTCTTTGAGAAAAGAAAAGGCACGTGAAGTAAGCGCGGGAGGCAGGCAGAGCTGCGCTGCTGGCCACCTCTTCCGGGCTGCCGTCCCAGGATTACCCTGGCCCTACTGTCTTGCCCGCTTGTGGGCTGGGCTAGGCCAAAGGAGAGCTGTGTAGCCACCGCGCAGCCAAAATAGGAAATACACATTTTCTATAGCAGCAGGCAACAGTGTTTTTGTTGGTTTTTGTCAAATGAACCTTAAATCCTTCGGCTTTTGAAAACTAACATTTGTATTCCGTGTGAACCTCGCCTTCCCCGCGCCCAGAGGCCAGCTCCAGAAATCCGAAAGCCCAGATCGCCTTTTGGCAGAAAGCTTGGTCCAGAGCAGGAGAGTGGTAAGAGTTTATACTCTTCTACCTAGACCACAGGCTCCTGCGGGGTTGCTGTTTAGTTTTCGGGCTCAAAGAGCTGAGACTCCAATATGATATAAAATAGGTAGTATAATAAAAATACTTTATAAATCAGAAACTCGGCCGGGTTTGGATGATGCTCTGTCAGCTCCGAAATAAACACGCGGGAACCCTCGCTGACTTCATTTCCTCTCCGTTCTTCATCCGTGCGAGGCCCGAGTGAGTCCGCCTGCGTTTGTTTTCCTTAATTCCCCGGGCCGGGCCTGCACCAGGTTGGTCCCGCTGCAGTTACGAATGAACCTTGCCTTTCCCTGCAATGTGGCGTGGAGGGACGTGTTTTTCTTCCTTGTCCTGGTGGAGCCGAGGGGACGGGGCTGAGCTGCAGACAGCACAAGGGGCTGATCCAGCACCTGTCAATCACCCTCATGCAGAAGGGTCTAGTTCTCACAAGGGCCCTTTACCGGGTAAATCTGGTAAAGTTTTCCTTTAGAAATAGGTGTCGCGCATAATAAAGAGTTATCTGCGATTAAGGGACACCTAGCAGGTTAAGCCTTCAGGATCTTCAACCTGCCTTTTGGTAGGAGCGTGATGAGACCCATGGAGGAAAACAATATGCTTAGAGTCACTGAGCTGGCAGGGTGATGGGGTCTGGACCCCCCCCCCCCCCCCCCACTGGAAAGAGAACCTTGAAACAGACTCCAATCCCCCCGGGGCACTGCGGGAGCCCCTCCCCTGCAATGCAGGCTCTGCTTCCTTGTGTTTCAGCGCTCCCCAGCAGAGCACAGAGACCCCTTTGTTCCACAGACATACTGGTTAGAACTTCTCTTTACATTGATCTCAGATCTGTCCCTGTCTTCGGCTGCCAATCACTCATTCTAATTCTGGCGACTGAATTGAAATAGAATAAGTGCATTCTTTTTTCCATGCAACGGCTCTTCAAGAATCCCAAGGCTTCTTCGAATCTTCTCCCAAGGCTTTACTTTTCCAGATTAACCGCATTTGTTTGGTACTTCCTCCAACTTTCCAGATACTTCTCCTCTCTTTTCTTCTCCTGATGTGTTTGAAGCTGTCAGTCATGATTCCTAAAACGTGTTTGGAATGGCTCACGATGTCACGGTGATCAGACCAGGGTTGCTAACGATAATGTGCTGCACAGTCCGGCTCACGCTGTGTGTACTCACTGAACTTATACATTCTCAGGTCTCCCTTCGATTGTCGATTTTATAAACATAAACTGTTATTTGTATCTATTTACTCGATGTTCAACTTCTTGATGTTCTTAGTCCTAAAAGGATTTAAAGTGACCGCTCAAAATATAATATGGTCGTATATAAAAATATTCGTTAAGAAATTAGCACAGGGATAGCATGGATAGGGAAACTAGAGAAGCCCAAAAGTTATATTGGCAGGTAGAATGCATTCCAGGAGATCCTGTAACCCAGCCAGAGATAGACCACATAGTTGGCTTTAAGTTTCCTAGCAACAAGTGGAAAGAGGGTAACATAATCATTTTGTGTCAGAGTGCACATAGAGGAAACTTAAGTCAGTGGCTTAGGACAGTCACAGCTATTCCTGGGGCTGAGGCTTAAGAGAAATATTTCTCAGTGACCCTGTTAGAGGTGACCGTGGGACACAACTCTTAGCAACATTCCTAGAGCAAACACAGAACATTTCCTAAGGCTCTGGTTGCTTATATGTCCCTGAGCTGCTGCTGATCATCTTATGACATATCCCAACATAATGCGTTTTGGCAATTGTTTTTTTTTTTAATCATATTTTTATCCTCGCTACATTTTTAAAGTGTGGTTTGGGGAATTCTTATTAAAAAAGGAAGACGGGGAAACATGGGAACATCCATGTCACTCGATATCCTATAGAATGCCTTGGATTTTCAAAGTTCTGCGATTTTCCACCCTTTTCTTATTGGATCACATCCTTGTAATATTCTCCCAGGACCGTGTTACTGTTATTTATTATTATTGTTATTATTTTAAATGAAACATGTTTTGAGGGGAGGGACACTTGCAGGAATTTTTCTGTTCTGTTGTTTTAGCCCAGGGAAGGTCTAGCTGGAAACCTGGGGTTGTTCCTGGCATCTGTCCCTCCAGGGTATAGAATAACTTCAGTTCTCCCAAAGTCCTAGTTTCCAGATGTCTCCATCTGGGTGCAAAGAGAGGGCAAGAACAGGGCTGTTTCCATGCCTCAGCCTGAGAGGCTCTGGTGCTGGGGATAGAGAACAGCTTCTTTTTGAGCTCAGCAATGAGCCGGGCATAGCTCCTTTGTCTACTCAAAAGCTACTCATATGTGCATCACAGTGAGCTCAGACATTATAACAGCTCATCTTTGTATTTTAGCCTCCAGCCAGTGAAACTGACTGCCTTCAAGGCCTCCATCTCTCCTCCACACACCCCCCCAAAGGGCTCCGGGACTGGGAGTCATCACCTTCATCATCCTCCCGTTGATAGCCCCTGGCACTGCCTGTGAGCAGCCCAAGCCCAGGAGGTTTGGTCTCGAGTTTGGAAATGCTTCTCTTTGTGACTAGCACCCGATTGTTTTGCTTTGAATTTCTTCCATTTCTACGTGCACCTGCATGGGTCAGATGAAACGCTACCTCCCTTGTCAGTGTCACTATTGTACAGCCAGGGAAGCATTTGTGTCCTTCCTCAAGCAAACGGCCACAGTAGAGTTTCTAAGTCCCAATTCCAACTATCAATGAATCTCTAGACCTTTTGCTATCTCTGCAGTTCTCTAAATGCTTCACAGAGACACTGACTCTGGGTTTTTGCTCCCATATGGTAAAGAAGTTCACAGAAAGGGTACCCAACAGTCAAGGGCAGGACTCAGTCAAGTGGGTCCTCCAAACAAATCCCCCAGTTTTCTAATAAAAATGGCCAAGAACTTAAATTCCACTTTGGAGATAAAGACACAGAGGCACACATCATTCAGGCCATTTTCACAGCTCGGGGTGAGGGAGAACAATTCCAGTAGTATCTGGGTCTGGTCTGGGAAGTGGAATCAGATTCCATTTCCAGTCTTAAACTGGGTCCTTACAACTTATAACTTACAACAATAAAGTGACAGTTTCTATTTTGTTTTCTTTTAGTGATAGTTCAAACCCAGAGTGAGGAGAGGAGAAAGGGTTGCTGTGCTCTGGTGGAGCCAGCTAGAGATTCTGCCGCATGCTGGGGAGAAGCCCACTTGGGATCTGTCCCCAGGCCCAGGAGGACTGTATGCCTGGCCGCCCTCGGATCTGCTTCTCCAGCTTGGCGAACACTGTGCCTTGGCCCTGAGCAAGAACACGAATGCTATGGGAGGATTCAGGGGCCTCATCCACCTAAAACACAATGCACGTAGTAACCACGCAAGCCCTGGTATTCCTGGGGTTGCAATCATGGCACGCATGCTGTGTGTCCCACTTCATCATCACATGGCTGTGTGATGTCGGGATTGCTATTAACAGCAGCATGGCCCCATTTTCCAGATGAGGAGACTGAGGTGTGAAGGGCATCAGGAATATTTGCAACAAGGGCCTTGAACCAGGTACCCGAGCCCCACATGGCATCCATTGCTTATCGAGTCACCATTGGCTGCAGCTCTCCTCACCCCAGGAGCGGCCGGACCACCTGACACCAAGTGCGGCCAGTGTCATTCCTCCTTCTTGGCACACGGTGGACCTTTGCCTCCATTGTGGGTGCAGTTGGAACTCTTGGGGCTCCCTCTTGTCCCTTCAGAGAACGGGATCTGGGACTCCTGGTAGCTGTCCACCTGGAGGAATGGGGGAGAGCAGGAATGTTTGAGAAGATGACACGTTCTTTGTTGTTGTTGGCACTCGGGGTGCGAACGCATTTCAGCTGAGTAAGCACGAGCCACTGGATTCGAAGCGCATGGGAGACTTCAGCTCACACTGTGTGGAATTGTTAAGGGTTATTAAGTGTTCTCTTCATGGCCCCTTAAGTTCTCGGAAATAAATCTCTGTCCTTGGCAAACACACTGAGGGCTTTTCAGTCTCCATGCCCCATTGAAATGTCAAAGTATGACAGGAAGGGGGCTTGACAGAGCAAACCAAGGATGTATGCAAACCAGCTGGAGGCTTCACCAGGATTTCTATGAAAATATGCAGATTTCCACCAAGTATGGCCTTTAGATGTTAGTGGGAAAACTGGCCTGGTTTGCAGGTTTGAGCATCTAACAGATGTGTGGGGTGCTTGGGTGTCCTCAAATGGCAGACTGAATTTAAGGACTCCTCTCTGCGTGGAAGGGCCACACAGAACTCCTCAGGGAGCTCAGCTGCACACAGTGGCCATTGTGGGGGATGAGCTGGTGTGGGACCTCATGCTTGCCTTCTTTCCTTCCTCACAGCCTTGCAGCTGGGCAACACCTTGATGGGAATTTGGTCAGATCTATCTATCTTTCTTTTCCTTCCTTCCTTCCTTCCTTCCTTCCTTCCTTCCTTTCGATTTTATTTATTGGAGAGAGAGAGAAACAGAAATAGTGACAGAGAGCATGAGTGGGGAGGAGAGGGAGAAGCAGGCTTCCCACTGAACAGGTAGCCTGACGTGGGGCTTGATCCCAAGGTCCTGGGATCATGACCCGAGCCGAAGGCAGACGCCAACCAAATGAGATCTTTCGAATTGCTGGCTTACAGATGACGGAAGCTGAGACCTGGAAGGCACTTCTAAGGATCCAGAATGTGGAGTATACTAAGAATCAACGTGGGAGACATCCAGGCAAGGGAAGGCCACTTCAAATGGATGTTGTGCCACGGGAGTGAACACAGAGGGCAAGTGACAGGAGCGGTGACCTCAGACGGGGGTGGTGACATCAGAATGCATGTGGATGTTGTCCACAGGAACCCAGAACTGAGTGAGCAAGGGGCCACCCTGCTTGTGATGACTAGGAGGGGGGGCATCTGAGAGCAAATGGGGACACCATGTGTATGCTTGGGTATTGTCTGAGCCAGAGTGAATAGCAGATGGAAGCATGCAGGGGCATCTGTTGGGAACAAGGGGCAACTGGGAGAGGTGGGCATGCTATCTGACTGGACTTAAGGAAGTGGTTCTCAACGGAGGGTGATTTGGCCACCCCCAGGGCACATTTGGCAGTATTTGTTTTGGTTGTCATAACCGGGGTGGGGAGGCTACTGACATCTCTTGGGGAAGAGGTCAGGGGTACTCCTACACACCCTACCATATTAAGTGCTCAACAAAAAGTCAACCAGGCCAGAATGTCAATAGCACAGAGATTAAGAAACCCAGGTTTAAGAGTTTGTGAACGTTTAAATCGGTACCCAATGGCAGTTTTCATTACCACCTGGATTTGAGATTTATTTTCTCACGCCCTACAGAGTCATCTCCCAGCTAACATAATAATATCATGGCATAAGAGGACAATGGTTTAGAAGTATATAGGCACATTCTGCCGTAGTTTAGGCCCCAACTCTTTCTCTTAAGCTGGAGACAAGCTCTTCCTTCTTGGCACTCCCTAGGGTTCTATCTGTCCTTTGTAGGGACTTTGAAACTTGATCTGAACCCGATTAATTCATCTCCCACCCTTCATGGTAGCCAGCTGAATGTCTTGTCCCTAGAAATTACTTAATGAATGTTTGTTTGCGATCCACCCAAGGTCACTGAGGCTGAACTGGAGCTGAATTTCCAGGCATTCATTCCATGTTTATTTTTGGATTGGGAAGAGTGGTCATTATGTACTTTCAGAGCCGGTCTCCATTGGAAGAACCCATGGGAGGAGGACCAGAGCCCCATTAATAATGGTCTTATTCTGTTAGTGATTTGACTCCTTGAGGCTCCAGCAATTTCTCACATTTATGACCTTGAGGCTCCACTGGAGAGAGAAAGTGGCATCCTCTTCATCACCCCCATCTCTCACCCCGTGCCCCCATATGAATGTTATTTTGTGCTTCCCGTGCGCTAAGTGATTCTGAATAAATGAGCCTCTCTAACACTGTCCTAAGTGACCCTGTGAGGTGTGAAGAGTAAGAAACCATCCCTCTCTTGACAAAATCTCACTTAAGTGAAGAGGACAGGTGGGCCCATAAGTCATCATGATAGACGGATTCAGTGCCTTAGTAGAAGCATATAGAGTGTCTGTGAGGGTAGAGGGAAAGAAGCCTCACTGGCCTTGTGGGAAGGGAGGGATCAGAGAGTGGGGCAGGCCCCATTTGAACTGGCCTTCAAAGAGGATGGAAACATGCCTCAGAAGGCCTTCTTTCTTCACCTAAAGGAACAAGTGGCCAAGAAAAGAAGCTGTGGCCTCCTCACTGCTGTCAAGGCCACCAGCCATTTCTTGCCCCAGCCTTGATATGATGGACAGGCCACCCATCTGGAGGGTAAGATCAGTGGATGAGACGAACATCCAGCTCCTTGAGCCACAAGACCCTCCAGAGTCTGGACATGACTCAGCTGACCTGTCTCCTACCCCCACACTCTCCCCCAATCTCAGTCACCTCTTCTAATTCCTGGTAACGGCAGAATGTTCTTGATTCCTTCAGCTACCATGTAATGTGTCCTTTCCTTGTTTGGAAAGCACCCTTCACGGGTGATTTTTCTACCTGTGACAGTCTGGCTTACCTTCAGCTGTAATGTCAAAAGTCACTTTCTCCTTGAAACGTTTCTACTGTGCCTGAGTAGAAATCACTGCTTCTGTCATAGTTCTTCCCATTCGCGTTTCTGATCACGTGAGGGCCAAGGATGTTTGCGTCTGTCTCTCTCATGTGCTGCTTGGGGGCCACACATGATATTTTTAACATATGTTTGTATAGCTGCCCCACCTTCTCTACCCAGTGTCAACTTTAATCAATATGCAGTAGGTGCTAAGTAAAATGTTTGCTGTTGACAAAGATGATAGGTAGTACAAAAGTTTCATTAGAGTTTTCAGGAAGAAGTGGGTACTTACAAAAGGGACGCATGAAGTTCAAAGAAATCTTGACTCTTTTCAAACTCCACGGGCATTCACCTTTCGCTGGTGTTCCTAAATACATAGACTGCCATGGTGCCGAGGGGATATTAAAGTTCAAAGAGACACAGAAATCAGGTTGAAGATGGTAAGTGATCAGACTCTTAAGGGAATAAGAGCATTTCCTCATTTCTGGACTGGAGTAGAAATGTCTGTAATCCAGATACTTAAAACTTGTCTGGGTGAATAGGTGGGAGAGGTTTCACAGAACAGCCAGGAGCAGGGCCCTCGGGGATGAACTCGATGTGATCGTAAAGGTCACATCCAACCCCAGAGCTTCGGATTCCATGATAGCACATCTGCTTTTGATTGCTGGGTTCTGAGCGCTGGGCTTAGGGCAGGACGCCATCTGAAGGAGGAAACACTAAGCCTGTCTGCAGGTCTGGATGTTCCCACAACGGGAGACCAGCTAAGCCCTGTGGCCGCAAGAAAGACACTGGAGCTTTGTCTCCGAGGCCCCACACATGTAGAGCTTTGCATCCCACACGACCCCTCCGAGGGAATGAAATGGAGCATGCGGGATGGGAAGCCAGGGAAAGGGGTCCCAACAGGAGCTGGGGATGACAGTTTTAAACTTGGAATAACAAGGGCGTTCGGAGGAAAGGGTCAGAATCGGGATCAGACTCCACTCTACAATTCCCGTAACACCAGCCTCCGCGCCGGCGTGACCTCAGGGCGTCCGCTGGGTCCTCGCTCGAGAGGCGGAAGTCTACCTTGTGCAAAGCGTCCAGGGCTGTGAGCAGGCCTTGGCATTCAATCACATTAGGCTACCATTTTCTAATCTAACTTCGGGTTGCTCCATCTGGGGAGACGAAGTGACGCTCAGTGCTTTGAGTCTGGAAGGAGGGAAACAAAGCCCCACCCCCCGACTATTGTTTAGAAGACGGAGGCTGCACCCCACGAGCCGCGCGGGCTCCCTGCAGGGCGCAGATGTGAGGGCCCCGCGCCTCCTCCAGCAAGTGCACTTGCTCCCCAGCGCGAGCCCGCCAGGGCCATCGCGTCCTGTGAGCGGCGGCGGCCAAAGCTGCACAAACACATGTGGCGGAACGGACACAAGGCGGCGGTTGCAGTCCCTGGGGTGTCCCCAGGCTGCATGGGACACAAATTCCTCGGAAAGCCGCAGAGGCCAGAGCTATGTAAACAGGAGATCAAAACAACAGCCTCGCTGGCCCTTCAGTGTGATGAATGTCCGTCCTCCATGTGCAGCAGCGGTCGGACCACCGCCATCTCTTCCGAGTCTGAGTTTTAAGAGGCCTCGGGAGAAGAGTCCCCCGTGTGGGTTCGGGGGCTTGTCTTTGAGCTGGCCGGTCTCACCGGCGGCTGGACCCACCTTCTGGAGGCAGACAGCCCCCTGCGTTTTCAAAGCCCAGCCTGTCTGCATGACCCCTCCCAAGCAAGGGGGCAAGGAGCAGGCTGCTTGGAGGCTTTCATCATTCAAAGCCAGCTCGGGGACCCTTCCCCCACGGCGTGGGAACGACGGGGCCGCCTAGTGCAAATTGTGCCCATCGTCCCAGGACCCCCGAGGACCATGTCTGTGAGCTTGGGAAAGGAGAATTTAATGGGAAGGGGAACAGTGTGGCCAGGTGTGCTCAGGGTCATAAAACCCAGCAATTTTCAGCAGCTCTTCCTTCCAGGGTTTGCTACCTGTCTTGGGTTCCGTGAGACCAAAGCCCATTTGGGACTCTTATTGGTTTGGCCCCTCACTGCCTTACCTTGGGCATCTTCTCTTAAAAACAAGAAAATAAGAAGAGAAAACCTTTCTTGTTAAATGTCGCAAAACATGTGGCTACTTTGGGTTCTGCTTTAACGCAAAACTGACAAGTTGTCGGGACTCCAGCCGTCCCCCTGGACAGAGAGACAGGCAAACAGATCAATCCACTGATAATCTATTGGGTGAAGTGATCTTTGGCGGTGATTGAAACAGCTGTCTCAGATCGAACCACCTTCTATTTCATTATGAGGACTGCAAGTGTTATCGGCTCTTTTTGACCATTTATCATTCTGTCTTTTCTATCAAAAGTGCCGAATGAATGTTCAGACCCTTGCTCATGTTTGTTATTTCATTTAGGAAGTATTAGCGATAAAGCCATTTGTCTGAGAATGTTTGACTTGCTTTGTTTTTGTTGTCTGGCCCCTACATTGCAGTGTTTGGGGCCAGAGGTGATTATCAACAGTACACCCCAGAGAAAGTGCTCAGACAGGCTCTAGTAAGGATCCAGGGTGAGGGTGAAGGAGGTGGGGGAGGGGGGTACCAGTAGTCCTAGGAGTCCAGTGCAGGTCTAGCTGAGAGCCATGGGTAAGGGCTGGGGGTTCAGACAGGATTCGGAGGATCTGAGAGATGTGTGCACGTGTGTGTGTGTGCGTGCACGAGTGTGCGTGCATACATGTGTATGTTTGTGCACATGCGTGTGTGGCAGGGTTGGGGTGATGTCGATAATGACGATGGTGTTGATGGCAAAGCTGGTCACTAGGGTTTCAAGGTGGCGTGCCCCATTTGTTTGGCTGTTCCTCTGTGGTCTGTGTGGAGTGTCTGCTTCAGAATCCCAGCAAAGGCTCCACGGGTTACCATAAATTGCGGCGCTGTTGGCTGCAGGGATCTTGGCAAGGTAGCTCCTCTGAAGTTCCAATGCTCCAAAAGCCTTTCTTCCTGTTCTGGGTCCTTCTCTGGTGACTCATCAGGCAGCAGTATGAATTGAATGCATGGCACAAGGCCTGACATCCAGGCCTCAGGCAAAGATACGCAGCAAACCCAGATCTCAGCTGGGCAAGGGGTTTGGAGGACACAGGACTCAGATAAACTATGTCGGCCCTTCCGTTGGGTACATTTGGGGCAAGTCCTCCCCTCTGGACTGAGCTTCCACTGCTGTTAGTTTTCAGAAACCTGGTTCTCCAGGTGTGATTGCAATGAACTAAATAAAATAAATTCATGTGACATCTTTTTAGAGAGTAATAAACACTATTCTATATGGGGATTTGTTGAGTGCAAACAATGTACACATCCTGGAATCAGGCCATCCCCAAAGAAGACATACCTGACTGGGCAGACTTTGGGCATCTGGGAATTACATTGCATGATATCACTCATTCCTGGATGTTTTCTTTTAATCCCGACTCTGTACTCTGCCCAGTGCATGAAGGATACAAATATGAAGGCAGGGCCTCGTTCCTGGGCTCCAAGGTTTTATACCTTTGGGAACAAACTGGCAAGGTCTTAGTCTGTTTTTTTTTTTTTTTTTTTTAATTTTTAAAATTAACATATAATGTATTTTTTGCCCCAGGGGTACAGGTCTGTGAATCGTCAGGCTTACGCACTTCACAGCACTCACCATAGCACATACCCTCCCCAATGTCCATAACCCAACCACTCTCTCCATATTCCCCTCCCCCCCACTGCAACCCTCAGTTTGTTTTGTGAGATTAAGAGTCTCTTATGGTTTGTCTCCCTCCTGATTCCATCTTGTTTCATTTTACTCCTTCCCTACCCCCCAACCCCCCCACTTTGCCTCTCAAATTCCTCATATCAGGGAGATCATATGATAATTGTCTTTCTCTGACTTATTTCGCTCAGCATAATACCCTCTAGTTCCATCCATGTCATTGCAAATGGCAAAATTTCGTTTCTTTTGATGGCTGTATAGTATTCCATTGTATATATAACCTACCTTTTTTTTTTAATCCATTCATCTGTTGATGGATATCTAGGTTCTTTCCATAGTTTGGCTATTGAGGACATTGCTGCTATAAACATTTGGGTGCACGTGCCCCTTCGGATAACTACATTTGTATCTTTAGGGTAAATACCCAGGAGTGTGATTGTTAGGTCGTAGGGTAGCTCTATTTTCAACTTTTTGAGGAACCTCCATGCTGTTTTCCAGAGTGGTTGCACCAGCTTGCATTCCCACCAATGATGTAGGAGGGTTCCCCTTTCTCTGCATCCTCACCAACATCTGTCGTTTCCTGACTTGTTAATTTTAGCCATTCTGACTGGTGTGAGGTGGTATCTCATTGTGGTTTTGATTTGTATTTCCCTGATGCCGAGTGATGTGGAGCACTTTTTTATGTGTCTATTGGCCATCTGGATGTCTTCTTTGCAGAAATGTCTGTTCATGTCTTCTGCCCATTTCTTGATTGGATTATTTGTTCTTTGGGTGTTGAGTTTGATAAGTTCTTTATAGCTTTTGGATACTAGCCCTTTATCTGATAGGTCATTTGCAAATACCTTCTCCCATTCTGTCAGTTGTCTTTTGGTTTTGTTGACTGTTTCCTTTGCTGTGTAAAAGCTTTTGATCCTGATGAAGTCCCAATAGTTCATTTTTGACCTTGCTTCCCTTGCATTTGGAGATGTTTCTAGGAAGAAGTTGCTGTGGCTGAGGTCAAAGAGGTTGTTGCCTGTGTTCTCCTCAAGGATTTTGATGATTTCTGTCTCACATTGAGTTCTTTCATCCATTTGGAGTCTATTTTTGTGTGTGGTGTAAGGAAATGGTCCAGTTTCATTCTTCTGCATGTGGCTGTCCAATTTTCCCAACACCATTTGTTGAAGAGACTGTCATTTTTCCATTGGACATTCTTTCCTGCTTTGTTGAAGATTAGATGACCATAGAGTCGAGGGTCTATTTCTGGGCTCTCTATTCTGTTCCATTGACTATGTGTCTGTTTTTGTGCCAGTACTATACTGTCTTAATGATGACAGCTTTGTAATAGAGCTTGAAGTCTGGAATTGTGATGCCACCAGCATTGCTTTTCTATTTCAACATTCCTCTGGCTATATGAGGTCTTTTCTGGTTCCATATAAATTTTAGGATTATTTGTTCCATTTCATTGAAAAAAAATTGATGGTATTTTGATAGGGATTGCATTAAATGTGTAGATTACTCTAGGTAGCATAGACATTTTCACAATATTTGTTCTTCCAATCCATGAGCATAGAATGTTTTGCCATTTCTTTGTGTCTTCCTCAATTTCTTCCATGAGTACTTTATAGTTTTCTGAGTATAGATTCTTTGCCTCTTTGGTTAGGTGTATTCCTGGGTATCTTATGGTTTTGGGTGCAATTGTACATGGGATTGACTCCTTAATTTCACTTTCTTCTCTCTTGTTGTTGGTGTATAGAAATGCAACTGATTTCTGTGCACTGATTTTATATCTTGACACTTTACTGAATTCCTATACAAGTTCTAGCAGATTTGGAGTAGAGTCTTTTGGGTTTTCCACATAAAGTATAATATTATCTGCAAAGAGTGATAGTTTGACTTCTTTGCCAATTTGGATGCCTTTAATTTCTTTTTGTTGTCTGATTGCTGAGGCTAGGACTTCTAGTACTATGATGAATAGCAGTGGTGATAATGGACATCCCTGCTGTGTTCCTGACCTTAGCGGAAAAGCTCTCAGTTTTCTCTATCATCATTGAGGATGATATTCATGGTGGGTTTTCATAGATGGCTTTGATGATATTGAGGTAAGTACCCTCTATCCTTACACTTTGAAGAGTTTTGATCAGGAAAGGATGTTGTACTTTGTCAAATGCTTTTTCAGCATCTATTGAGAATATCATATGGCTCTTGTTCTTTCTTTTATTAATGTACTGTATCACATTGATAGATTTGTGGATGCTGAACCAACCTTGCAACCCTGGAATAAATCCCACTTGGTCGTGGTGAATAATCCTTTTAATGTACTGTTGGATCCTATTGGGTAGTATTTTGGTGAGAATTTTCGCACCTGTGTTCATCAAGGATATTGGTCTGTAATTCTTTTTTTTTTGATGGGGTTCTTGTCTGGTTTTGGGACTAAGATAATGCTGGTCTCATAAAATGAGTTTGGAAGTTTCCCTTCCATTTCTATTTTTTGGAACAGTTTCAAGAAGAATAGGTATTAATTCTTTAAATGTTTGGTAGAATTCTCTTGGGAAACTGTCTGGCCCTGGGCTCTTGTTTCTTGGGAGATTTTTGATGACTGCTTCAATCTCCTTACTGGTTATGGGCCTGTTCAGGTTTTCTTTCTTCTTGGTGCAATTTTGGTAGTTTACATGTCTTAGTATATGTGCTGCCGAAGCGAGCACGGTAGTTTACATGTCTTTAGGAATGCATCCATTTCTTCCAGATTGTCAAATTTGTTGACGTATAGTTGCTCATAATATGCTCTTATAATTGTTTGTATTTCTTTGGTGTTGGTTTTGATCTCTCCTCTTTCATTCATGATTTTATTAATTTGAGTCCTTTCTCTATTCTTTTGGATAAGTCTGGCCAGGGGTTTATCAATCTTATTAATTCTTTCAAAGAACCAGCTCCTAGTTTCGTTGATTGGTTCTACTGATTTTTTTTTTTTTTTTGGTTTCTATTTCTTTGATTTCTGCTCTGATCTTTATTATTTCTCTTCTCCTGCTGGGTTTAGGTTTTCTTTGCTGTTCTTTCTCCACCTCCTTTAGGTATAGGGTTAGGTTGTTCTTGTTTCTTGAGAAAGGCTTGTATCACTATATATTTTCCTCTCAGGACTGCCTTTGCTGTGTCCCATAGATTTTGAACATTCGTGTTTTCATTATTATTTGTTTCCATGAATGTTTTAAATTCTTCTTTAATTTCCTGGTTGACCCATTCATTCTTTTGTAGGATGCTCTTTAGCCTCCATGTATTTGAGTTCTTTCCAACTTTCCTCTTGTGATTGAGTTCTAGCTTCAGAGCATTGTGGTCTGAAAATATGCAGGGAATGATCCCAATCTTTTGGCACCTGTTGAGACCTGATTTGTGACCCAGGATGTGATCTATTCTGGAGAATGTTCCATGTGCACTTGAGAAGAATGTGTATTCTGTTGCTTTGGGTTGGAATGTTGTGAATATATCTATGAAGTCCATTTGGCCCAGTGTGTCATTTAAACCTTTATCTCCTTGTTGATCTTTTGCTTAGATGATCTGTCCATTTCAGTGAGTGAGTGTTAAAGTCCCCTATTATTATTGTATTATTGTTGATGTATTTCTTGATTTTGTTATTAATTGGTTTATATAGTTGGCTGCTCCCATGTAGGGGGCATAGATATTTAAAATTCTTAGATATTTTTGTTGGATAGACCCTTTGAGTATGATATAGTATCCTTCCTCATCTCTTATTATGTCTTTGGCTTAAAATCTAATTTATCTGATATAAGGATTGCCACCCCAGCTTTCTTTTGATGTCCATTAGCATGGTAAATTGTTTTCCACCCCCTCATTTTAAATCTGGAGGTGTCTTTGGGTCTAAAATGAGTTTCCTGTAAACAGCGTATTGATGAGTTTGGTTTTTTATCCATTCTGATACCTTGTGTCTTTTGATTGGGGCATTTAGCCTATTTACATTCAGGGTAACATTGAAAGATATGAATTTAGTGCCATTATTGCCTATAAGGTGACTGTTACTGTATATTTTCTCTGTTCCTTTCTGGTCTACTACTTTTAGGCTCTCTCTTTGCTTAGAGGACCCCTTTCAATATTTCCTGTAAGACTGGTTTGGTGTTTATAAATTCTTCTAGTTTTTGTTTGTCCTGGAAGCTTTTTATCTCTCCTTCTATTTTCAATGATAGCCTAGCTGGATATAGTATTCTTGGCTGCATGTTTTTCTCATTTAGTGCTCTGAATATATCATGCCAGTTCCTTCTGGCTTGCCAGGTCTCTGTGGATAAGTCTGGTGCCAATTTAATATTTTTACCATTGTATGTTACAGACTTCTTGTCCCAGGTTGCTTTCAGGATTTTCTCTTTGTCACTAAGACTTCTAGGTTTTACTATTAGATGACAGGGTGTGGACCTATTCTTATTGATTTTGAGGGGGGTTGTCTGTGCGTCCTGGATTTTGATGCTTGTTCCCTTTGCCATATTAGGGAAATTCTCTACAATAATTCTCTCCAATATACCTTCTGCCCCCCCTTTCTTCTTCTTCTGGAATCCCAATTATTCTAATGTTGTTTCATCTTATGGTATCACTTATCTCTCTAATTCTCCCCTTGTGGTCCTGTAGTTGTTTGTCTCTCTTTTTTCTCAGCTTCTTTTTTCTCTGTTATTTGGTCTTTTATATCACTAATTCTCTCTTCTTCCTCATTTATCCTAGCAGTAAGAGCCTCCATTTTTTATTGCAACTCATTAATAGCTTTTTTGATTTCAGCTTGGTTAGATTTTAGTTCTTTTATATCTCTAGAAAGAGCTTTTATTTCTCCAGATAGTGTTTCTCTTATATCTTCCATGCCTTTTTCGAGACCAGCTAGCACCCTGAGAATCATCGTTTTGAACTCTAGATCTGACATATTACCAATGTCCATATTGATTAGGTCCCTAGCCTTCAGTACTGCCTCTTGTTCTTTTTTTTTTTTTTTGTGGTGAGGTTTTCTGCCTTGTCATTTTACCCAGATAAGAATATATGAATGAGAGAATAAAATACTAAAAGGGTGGCAAATACCCCAGAAAAATGCACACTAACCAAATCAGAAGGGACCCCAAATTGGGGGGAGAAGTTAGGGGGTAAAAAGAAATTAAAAATAAAAGAAAAAAATATATATGTTAGACTGGTGAATAGAACAGAGCCACCCACTTGAATTTGGGTGTATTTTGGTCTCCTAGAAGAAACTACCTCCCAAAATTTTAAAGAAGGAGAACTTATATATATACCAAAATAAGAGTAAAAATGATGAACGGATGGAATATGACTATAAAGATGAAAATAGAAAAAAATTCTAAAAAAGGGTGTGACAAGGTAAGTTGGTTGGAAAAAGAAAGAAAAAGAAAGTGGAGAGAATTTGTTCAGGCTGGAGACTAAAAGCCGTGTGTTAGATTTAGGGTATATTTTGATCTATTGGAAGAAATCATATTCCAAAATTTTTTATAAGAAAAAACTCCATATGTATAAAAAAAATAAAGTTAGAAACAATGAAGGATAAAATATGACTACAATAATGAAGGTTTAAAAAGATTTTTTTTTAAAGAAAGGTATTGTTAAGATAAACTATTTAAAAAATGTTAAAAGAGGAGAGAGGAAAAGTTATAAAAATTATAATAAGAAAAAATAAAATTAAAAAATTTAATTAACTTTGCAAGACTAAAGAATCATGGGTAGAAAGCCATGAATTCCATGCTTTGCTTTCCCCTGCTCTGGAATTCCACTGTTCTTGATCAGCAAACTTGGTCTTGGCTGGATGTTCTTGCTGATCTTCTGTGGGAGGGGCCTGTTGCAGTGATTCTCAAATATCTTTGCCTGAGGTGGAATTGCCCCGCCCTTGCCAGGGGCCAGGTTAAGTAATCTGCTTGTGTTCGCTCTTGGTAGCTTTTCTTCCCTGAACGCTTTCTGTAGAGTTGCGGAGGACGGGAATGAAAATGGCGGCCTCCCAATCACCGGCCCGGAGGAACTGAGAGCTCAGGGCCCCACTCCTCAGTGTGCCCTCAGAGAAAAGCGCTCAATCACTCCTGTCTCCCTGATTTCCAGTCACACTCCAAGCTCACCCAGCCTGTGACTGAGCGTTTCTGTCTCTGGTGCACAGCCCCATTTGGAGTCTCCAAACCCAGCAGATTCCTGCCTCCAGAGAAGGAAGGTGAGTCTCCCCGGATCTGCCACTTGTGGGTCCCTACTCAAAGAACAGTGGCCTGATTGTTCCACAGATCACAGTTTAAGGTAGCCCCAAGCTGAGGGCTCACTCCTTGGCTCCGTCTCTGTAGCTGGCTTCCCTGCTCTCATACCTGCAAGCTCTGCTTCACTCAGACACCCCCAATACTTCAGTGACCCCATGGGACCTGAGACCACACTGTCCCCGCAAGAGCCCCACCCCCACTTAGCCTCTGGAGTGTTGTCCCTCAGTGGAGCAGACTTTTAAAAGTTTGAATTTTGTGCTCTGGTGCTCTGAGGCTTGCTGGGAGCCGGCTCCTCCCCCTGCGTCTATCTTCCCATTGCTTCGGATTCACTTCTCCGCTGGTCCTACCTTTCAGAAAGTGGTCAATTTTCTGTTTCTAGAATTGCTGCTCTTCTTCTCTTCGATCTCCTCTTGGGTTTGTAGGTGTTCTGAATGGTTTGATAACTATAGCTGAACTCCTGCGACCTGATGTCAGCACAGTCTGCTACTCCTCCGCCATCTTGACTCCTCTCTTGCAAGGTCTTAGTCTTAGTGACCTAGAAAGCAGAGGACTCATGGGCTGTCACTGTGTTAGGGAATTGTTAGGGACTGAACTGTGCCCCCCTCATTCATATGTTGAGGTCCCAGTACCTCTGAATATGGGGACAGGGTATGTATAGAGGTGATTTAGGTAAAACGGGCTCTAATCCAATATGGCTGATGTCCTTATAAGAAAAGATAAGGACAAAGACACACACAGAGGGAAGACCATGTGAGAACACAGGAAGAAGCTGGCCATCTACCACCCGGGGAGGCCCGCTTCCAGAGCTTGTGTTGTGTAAGCCAGCTGGGGTGTGGTTCTTTGTGCCAGAAAGCTTAGCTAACTACTACAGAAGGGCAATCATGGGCAGTGGGAGGGAGCAGGGAATGGAAAGAGAGAACATATGAGAGCAAGGTCACAGCTGCGTGTGGCAGATGGCTCTGTGGTGTGGGCACTGTCCTCAGAGAAACTTTATCCAGAGCCATGGGCCCCTGAGACAGGACAAAGGACAAACAAGTCTCAAACTCTGATCTCCCACTGGTTAGTGTTGCCCCTTCGGATGAAATTCCAGGTGACTCATTGGGTAGCACTGAGCAGGACCTATGTTCCTGGTGTCACAGGAAAACCTGTTGAGGTGACAGAGATGCTTGGCACTGGCCAGGGGGAGGCACTGCCTCCGAGTCCCTGGGAATGGCTGGGAGCCCCTTCTGAGTGGCAGGAGCAGGAATGAATGAGACTAATCTGGTTCCTGTGCCACCAAGAGGCTTCTTGAACAGAATGTGGGGAAGCAGGGAGGCACAAGTGACAGCAACTGGGGTTTGGGAGCACAGCGCATGCAGCAAAGGCTGCTGGGAGGTGCGTGAGAGGGGATCCCATGGCCAGAGCACCGGTCTTGGAAAGATAAGACATTCAGGTTCCGTTGTGAAAATAATGAGTCATCCTTAAAATGAACAGTTCAAGCAAGAGTGAACGTGACTGGGCTTGCACTCAGAGAGAGTTCTGGACTCAGAGTGTGGGAGACTCAGGGCCCACCGTACCAAAGAGGTGGGCTCATCCCAGGCCCTGAGCACCCAGCGGCTCTCCCAGCCCTTCTGTGTACCTCCCTCTGCTCTTTAGAAAGGTGAGCAGGTTGGAGCCAGCAACCTGGCCTCAGTGCCACTTCCGTGGGATTTCCTGACCATGGGGAACAGTCAGCACAGGCCGGCAGTGCACTCAGAAAGCTCTTGATTTCCTAGAAGCAAGAGGTGGAAGGGAGAGAACAGGGACTCACTCATTCCTCAGGGGTCTGGTGGGGCAAAGATCATAAAATAGTTTTTGCCTTCAGTTATTCCTTCTCTAGAAGAAGCTTTCCCCAGGGGAGTGAGAGGACCCTTGAGCGCTCTGTCCCCTCAAAATGCTGAACATTCCCCCTCCCCCCAGCCCTGTCCATTGAGAAGTACTGTCCCAGAGGGCTCAGAACCTGATGTCACTCACTTATTCCTTAGTGCACACACATTCCCTCTTTTGCTACTTGAGCTTTGAGCCCCACCAGCCACTGGGAAGGAGATGGGAGGAAATCCAAGGTCATGTCTGAGCTTGGCGGTTAGTGGGGAGTGTGTACTGGGATGGGGACTGAAGAAGTGGCTTTAGGACCCCAGACAACAGACTGTCTCCAGGGAATCCTAGCGGGGAGAGGAGAGAGGGGAGGCAGCATCCAGGTCTGCTGTGGGAACACAGTGGTCAGAAGACTGACCCAGAATATTCACAACGAGCTGGAGGGCAGGTCTCCAGACCTCCAGGGAGTTCATGGTAGGTGAGGCCAGGCCCTCAGACCCCTGGGGGGCCCTGCTTCTGAGGATGTCAGGATGTCCCGCCTCCCTAAGGCTCTCACCTCAGATACATCCAGTGTCAGGGCTTCTGGGGGTTGGTTCCCATCAATGCAAAGCCAAGTCACACCCTTGTCCTCTGACCCGGTGACTCCTGGGCATGATACCCAGACCCAAATGTCCCTGCTGCCCTCTCCTTGTCCAGTGTCAAGAGCCAGCCAGGGGTCTCTTCTTTGAGAGCAGAGAAGACCTCTAGCTTTGGCACTAAAGACCCATCGATGGGCTTGAGGAGTTTCTGGGGAGGGTGGTGTGTGGAATGGATTCACATCATCTGACAGGACCCAGTCTCCTCTGTACATTTGTGACTCTCTCCAGGTTTCCACAAAAACAAAACAACACAACACCATCACACAACAAAGGAGCCTTAGGCAGACCTCTTCTAAATATCAGGTCCATCTATTTCAAATAAATGGAAAAAAGAAAAGATTTTGTTTTCAGGGTGGCACCGCAGCTGGGACAATCCTAAGATGACAGACAGAGGTAGTGGGGTAGTGGTGAGGAAGGCGGAGTTGCGCTCCAGCAGGCAGCCTCCAAGGTAGCTGGAGGGAGGAGTGTTCAGGAAAGAAAAAGTCACATTCCCAGTTCTTGAGGTTTCCATCTCTCGAAGCACCCATCACTTGTGCAGGACCGGGAACCTATTATTATGTGTCCCTTGTTATTTTTAGAATTTAAGATGATATTTTCCTATTTTAGTTAATGGCCTGAGAATGAGATTTTGGTTGTTTGCAATAAATTGCCTGATTTGGAAGTATTGGTGCAGAGGGACTCTATAATTTGGTCTTTTTTATAGCATAGGTTTTTTTGTGTGGTTTTTTCCTCCCCCCCCCCCCTCCTGGTCTGAAGAGTTCCTTTAATCAGGTAGGGGGAGTGATTAATGACCGCATGGGCCTGGGTGCAGTCAGAGGCCTCTGCGTCCTCAGAAGGAGACCAGGGATCATGGCTAGAGCACCTTTGCAGGAAAGGAAATCCTGGGACTGCATTCTCTCCCCAGAAAGTGCATGCTTGCAATTAAAGCCTTGCCAAGTCCCACCCCAATGCAAATAGAATGGCTGTAGTAATTGATGGAATGTGCTCAAGGCTAGATCCTCAGATGTGCTGGCCCAAAGCCCCCTTTCTGGCCCAGAAAAGCAAAGGGGTGGGAAGGTAGAGAATATATTCCACATTCTTTCCCCCCCCCCGCTCATTATTCCAAAAGGGAAATACTTAAAATCTTCAACCAACATTTTTAAGCTCTTATTATGTGCCAGGCACGAAATGGCAAAAGGAGGGGAGGCTATAAAAAGGGGTCATATTTCATCACTGCTTCTGGGGAGTTCACAATTTAGTGGGAGAAGCCCATAAACAAATAATTACAATGAAAGATGGTAACAGTCCCATCAGGGAGCTGTGTTGGACCATGTAGGAGCTCTCCCAGCTGGGAAGGAGGAAGAGGTGTTCCCGGTGGCATAATTAGGTGTGGAGGTGTGGGACATCCTGGTGCCTGGAGGACGCGGGCTGGTGGATGTGAGGCAGGCAGTGGGGGTGGCGCAGTGGGGCCAGGATGGGATAGTAGGGTGGGCCCAGAACAACAAGGGTTTCTAGGTCCCCATAAAGAGTTTGAATTTGCTTCTGCAGGCAATAGGGGCTCTTCTCCTGCAGGAGACTTGAAATAGAATTGCTATTTTTGTAGCTGCAGACATCTCATTGCAAAGATCTAAAAGCCAAGCTCGTGTAGAGTCAGGATGGAACCCAAGTTATGTGGCTAATGAGTGCCAGAGCCTACTGTCCTGGGAGCAGCTCAACTCCGGGAGAATCTGGAGTTTCTCGGGCATGCTTTCGTTCTTAATTCATCCTCTCTCATTCTCTTTTAAAAGGACAGACTTCCTTGTTATGTTCCTCACAGGTATTCTGAGCTCAGTTTCCTTCCACAAATCACTTTTTGAATTGTCCCATCTTTACTCTGCTGGACACACTCTCTGATAGTATTTTCAAAAATGCTCTAGCAACTGGACAAACAACAAACCAGGAAAGTTCTCCACATAACTCACAATTTTCAAAGGATATGAAGAAGGGAAAGAAGAAGAAGAAGGAGAAGAAGAAGAAGGGGAGAGGAGAAAGAAGGGGGAGGGGGAGAAGAAGAAGAAAGAGGAAGAAGGAGGAGGGGGAAGGGGAAGAAGAGGAGAGGGAGGGGGAGGAGAAAGTGGAGGAGACCAGGAAGAGGAAGAGGAAGAAGAAGAAGAGGAAGAAGAAGAAGAGGAGGAGGAGGAAGAAGAAGAAGAAGAAGGAGGAGGAGGAGGAGGAGGATGTGAGGGGTGTTTGGTGAGAAGTCGGCCTAGAGGGGCACAAGGTGAGTGCTTATTTCCTTGTCTCCTCTGGTCCTCAGTAGAAAGGACCTGGGATAGAATATGGAGTCCAGAAATCATGTACAGGCCTCATTTCAGGAGGCGTAGGCTCTGGGGGTTCTCACTGTTCCTTAGCCTAGAGAAGCCCAAGGCCAACTTCCTGCAGCATCATACTGTTTTGTAGCTGGGGGAGCCCAGGTATTTTTGTTTTTGTTTTTGTTTTTTTTAAAGATTTTATTTATTTATTTGACAGAGAGAGAGAGAGAGAGAGAGGGAACACAAGCAGGGGGAGTGGGAGGGGGAGAGGCAGGCTTCCTGCTGAGCAGGGAGCCCGATGCGGGGCTCAATCCCACGATCCTGGGATCATGACCTGAGCCGAAGACAGACGTTTAACAATGGAACCATCCAAGTGCCCCCCAGATACTCTTATCAGCACCATCCTCCCTGACTTGCCCCTAGGATCCCCTACCAGAAGCTGAGGTAGTTCACATATGGGCAAATGGCCCATGTCAAGGGAAGGACCTCAAAGACTCTGGGCTCACTCTAGCAAGGAGGACAGAGTCTGGTTGGTCCCAGCGGCCATTTGCTCCCCTTGTAGCATCAGCATTGACTTGGACAGTTTAGATGGTCTCCAGTCCACACTTTGAGGTGCAGAGCTTTCTAGTGTTAGCCTCGATTTCAGATAAAGAATTTGAGGCTCAGCAATGTACAGTCCTGCGACTAGAGAGGGACAGCCCTGAGATTCCGGCCCGTAGGGTGACACCCTGCCAACTCTACGAAGCACGGTTATGTTAGCTTTTTAAATTTATGAGTTGATGACCCTGCAGACCTGCCGGATTTGTGATGTCCAGGGCAGTGTGGAGACAGTGATGATCTGCTGGATGATGTGGCTGGAGTCGCGGCAGCTAACTCTGCCCTCTGGGCGCCAGATGCCATCCGTTAGCTTTAGCCTTGTGAGAAACTGCCCTGTAAGTTAGTGGCTTAAATATTTATTATTGCTTGCAAGTCTATTGGTTATTTGTGCAATTCTGTTTTTTTTTAAGATTTTATTTATTTGTTTATAGTGTGAGTGTAAATTCATAGTAAATTTGTTTATTTATTTATTTATTTATTTATTTATTTATTGGAGGGGCAAATGGGAGAGGGAGCGACAGAATCTCTAGCAGGCTCTGCACCGCCGGGCTGGATTCCATGACCCTGAGATCATGACCTGAGCTGAAATCAAGAGGTGGACGCTCAACTGATGGAGCCTCCCAGGGCCCCCTTTTGTGTGATTGAGCTGTTCAGGTGATAGAAGCTGGGCGGGCTCATGTCTGTTGTCAGCAGAAAGGTTGGGCGGGTCTGCTGATCCGGGCGGCCTCAGCCCCCTGCCTGGCAGTTGGCTTCATGTTGGCTGCATATTCACGTTTAGGAACAAGGAAGCCTGAACCATGATTCTCCTAGTCCGGCAGGCGCCTAGTCCAGCAGCGCCTCCTAGTCCAGCAGGCGACCCGGGCTTGTTCATATGGCTGCTGCACCTTCCAGAAGAAAGAGCAGAATCTTGTACCATGTGCTCGGGGCCCAGTGTGGAACCGACACACACGCCACTTGTGCCCTTGCCGTAAGTAAGCATTAGACCAGTCAAGAAGCCAAGGGGGAAAATACAACCCATCCCTCAGTGGTGGATCCAGGAAGACCTTGTAGCTATTTAAAAATGGACTGTACCGTGTATTGGACATCATAGTCTCTGCAAATCCTCTTTGAGTCTTCATCTTACCTGACTCAAAAGCAAGAAGGAGGACAGAGCACAGTGGTGCCCTCACTTTTTGTTCCCTTTGTGAAGGTCAGGGAGACAAACTCACAACCAACCCCATGGCCCCAGGATTTCCCTTGAGGCATATGTCTTTCACTTTCCATTGAAAACGTTGAAAATGACATTTCCTTGGAACCAGTTACAAGCATAAATATGGGAGTTCAAATGGAATATCCAGTTTTCACAGCTGTATCTGTGCTAAATTAAAAAGGACAGAAAAACAAAGAGAAAGGGAAAAAAAAATGACCCATGGCCTTTTGCAGCAGCATGGAGGCACCGGGAAGGAATCTTTCCAGTACCACGCTGCCTGCCCAGCAACTCCATCATTTCCAGTCTGGGCTCTTTTAATTAATCATGGCTGGATTTCTGTACTTTTTTCCTTGGGCTGTTTTATTTTCTTGTTCTAGTGCCCACATGAGCATCCTTTGGCCATAAAACATCCAGGGAGAAGTTATAAAAACATGTCATCTTGGTTATAACATATGGCTAATTGATTTTTGAGAATCGCTTAATTGTATGACTTTAGTTAACTAAACAACAATGCCTGTTTTCACACCCCTGATATTAGCTCATACTATTTCATGACCTGCCCCTGCTGAGACACACTCCATATTTCTGACCGTAAATCTGGCCTCTGCCGAGGCTTGCATATTTGTTCCAGCTTTGTTGTGGTGGTTTTATTGCATTGGTTGCTTTTTTTTCCTTTCTTTTTTCAATTTATAGTGAGCAATAAACATGGAGAAAATTTTAAGGGTAGAAAGGGTTTGTTTCCAATCCACAAGAGCTGAATTTTTAATTTCTTCCTTAAATAAAATAAGAAAAGGTGGCTTTCTTCCCTCCTTGGCCCGCCACGTATCTCTGTAGGCTCCACTTAAATGGTATGTGAGAGAAACCTGAGCTCGTGGCCTTTTTTTAAACAAAGGTCTCTGAAAGCTCTGCCCAGTTAGATTAATTGCCTGGAAGTTTCACAGAGGTCTATGTCAGTTACAAGGAGGTTTTAATGTGGAAAAGTCAAGATGATAGGCGAGTGAGAAGAGGGGCTAGGAGAGGCTGGAGAGAGGAAAATAGTAGCATTGGAGACCAGAAGGGAAAACCTGTTTGGTGGAAAATAAGAAAGTGGGGAGGAAGACTGGGAGTACTTCCCCAGATCGCAGTCTGAACTACCAGGAAGAGGGGAACAAAGAGATCATATTCCCGTCTTATGCCTCTAGAAACTGCCTGATTGACCCAAAGTCTGCCCACCATGTTATTATATAGCATCAAGGTGCATGATCCTTGTAAAAAGTCACAAGCTGGGATGTGGGGAATAACCTCGGGTTTCCATTGCTCTACTGGAGGCTGTTAACTTTTAAATTTTCTTTCTTCTCATGAGGAAAGCCCAGAGTAATCATTCAATCTATAGTAGTAGCTTGAAACCTCCATGCTACTTACTGTGTGATAGAACACATTCTAAGGGCTTTGCGGATTTAATTCCTTAAAGCCTCCTGAGGACCCCGTGATGCAGGTGCTGTTATCGCCCCATTTCACAGACAACACTACCAAGGCACACTGAATTGAGTGACCTGCATGGTTTCCCAGGTGTTCTGTGGTGGAGCTGGGCCTGACTCTAGCTGCCACCCTGGTAAGCTCTTTGCTGCTTTGTCTCCATGTTTGGATGGTTCTCAGATAAAGGCTTCAGCCAATCCCTGGGTGCTGGGCCCATGTAGTTACCAGGGTGAGGGATCCACTGGGGCTGGTTCCCGAGGTGGTGTGTATGGCTCTGATTTCCTTTTCTTGCCTTGTTGTGTCGGCCAGCACTGCTGGGGTGATGCTGAGTGGCAGTAGTGAAAGGGGACATCCTCGCCCCATTCCCAGTGTCGGGAAGAAAGCATTCAGCCTTTTGCCGTCACATATGATGCTAGCTGTAGGTTTTTGTTGGTACTATGTCAAATTGAGGAAGTTCCCCTCTACTACTTTTCTGAGAGGTTTTAGCATAAATGGGCCTTGAGCTCTGTCAAATGTTTCTTCTGCATCCATTGATATGATCATGTGATTTTTCCCTTCATTAATATGGTAGATTACACAGATTGATTTCTCAATATAGGACTAGCCTTGCATCCTCAGAATAAGCCCCACCTGCTGCTGGTACAAATTCTTAACTATATATATTACTGAATTCCACTTGCTAATACTTTGTTCAGGCTTTTTACAATGGCAAGAGAAGGGAAGGAAAACTGAAGCGGGGGTTTTTACCTGAGTCAGGTACAAACATGGGATGGGCTGAAGTTTCTGGTTGTCTGACCTCTTCCCTACCAGGTCCTACAGAGGAGCCCCACCGTGTGCTGGGCCCACAGGGCTGGACTGCATGGTGAATGTAAACAGAATGAGGGGGCCAAACCTGGGTGTTCTCCTCCGGGCCATTTCATTCCCACAAAACCAATCAAAAAAGTCCAAGGGTTTGTGTGGTTTCTCAAGGGAAGGTATGGACCATAGGGCCCCGGGATGGCTAGATGTCAAGCAAAACTCATGGAAAAACCAAGGGAGGCCACTTTCCTTACCTTTAGCAGGGGCCCTATTCCAGAAAGGCTTTCCTTCTGCCTCAGTCAGGCCATGCTTCCTGCCTTCTGGTGACACAGGCCTTGCTGTGTACTTTTAGTCTAATTCTCCAGGCTGACCCCTGTATTGGTCACCTTCCTACCACCTGGGCTGACCACATACTTTGTCTTCTAAATCAAGAATGTGGCACTTTTGAAAGTAGTTGTCCCAGAACAATAGGCCTCAACTGGAATTATTTTGGGCAAACAGATATACAATTGACTTCCTCATACTAGTACTCAGGAACCTGGGCTCTGGTTCAGGCAAGAGCTCATTCCCCACCACAGTGGGCACTGCAGTTCTGCCTGCACCCTGCCCTAGCAGACCGTATCCCACCCTTACCCCTTCTTCCAGAAGCCCCCACTGCCGGTTTGCTCTAGAATCTCTAACAGTGAGTTGACCCCCCACCTCACTGCAGAATCCCAAAGGCCCCTCAAGTCCTCCCTTCACTAATGGGACTGTGACGTGCTGGGGCCTTGTTGCTGGCTGTGGTGGCCTCCTGTCATCATTTGGATTTTACTTCCAGCGATTCACTATGTCTTTACCTCTCCCCTGTGCAGATCCATCTGGCACATGTACACACACTCACTGCCTCTTGGAGACCCACTTCTTCCTAGCGATGATACAGCGGGAGATTGTATCATCAGGGATTGAATGAGCCTCCACTGAGCAGAAGATTGAGGGTTCTTGGCAAACCAAGATGCAGCCTCACTCTTCGACCCCCTATTTACACCCGCTGTGCCCAGATGTGTATTTTAGAGGTTAGATCATGAGGCTCAGAGAGATTAAGGAGGCAAGTTCCCACAGCCTCTTGGAAGCAGCCTTAGGGTGGGAAGCCATGTGGAGCCAGGGAATAGCTTCGCTCTCCCTGCGATATAATGGTCCAGAACATCCTGGGTAGTGACAGCAGGGACACACACAGGTCTCTGTACCCTCAGGTTTATGGCAGCGCTGTTCGCAATAACAAAAAGATGGAAACCACCCCAAAAAGGAGGCCGGGTGGGAGGTGAGACCAGAAGGACTGAGTGTAGCTGGCTCATGGTCCGAGTGTGAGGGAGAGCCCGCAGTCACTGAGAGCAGGGCTGGGGAGTTGGGGAGCGTTTTTAAATGGCCTCTCTGCTGCTGCTTTAGGAGCAAGCTGGAGAGAGACAGGGCCATGAGAGAGGAAAGGCATTTGCAGGCTCATTCAAGAATACTTCTAGAGAGGGTGACTCGACCCTGCTGGGAACCAGGGGAGCGAGGATACACAGTTGAATTCTGGATATATTTTGAAGATGGAGCATACGGGGTTTTGCTGAGACTGGATGTGGAGAAATACTGAGGAGCTGGCAGCCAGCTGGTGGATGGTCACCTCAGCAGCTGGGGCTGGCGCTCACTCAGTCAGGACGCCTGTTCACCTTCCCAGGGAGATGTCCAGCCAGCTGTCGACATTGTCTGGAGCTCGGAAGACATGTTTAGGCTGGGGGTATTAGCTTAAGAATTGTTGGTGGCCTTTATTTTTTTCCCTGTTATTTATTTATCATTTATTATTATTATTATTATTGTTATTATTTGAGAGAGAGCGTGTGGGTGGGGAGGGGCAGAGGTAGAGGGAGAAAGAGAATCCCAAGCAGGCTCCACATTGAGCATGAAGCCCATGGGGGAGGCGGGGCTTGATTTCACAACCCTGAGATCATGACCTGAACCAAAATCAAGACTTGGGCGCACAACTGACTGAGCCAGCCACCCAGGCGCTCCTGTTTCTGGCCTTTAAAGTCATGATCTGTGGGGTGACCCAGTAGATGAGTGTAGACGGAATGTGGCTACATATGGGGGCATTTGGAATAACTGGACCTCAGGAAAGTCCCATCTTCTAAGATTCTAGAGTCTTTCCTGATGGAAATGGGGATCCTCAAATCCCCTGTTACCATGGGAGGTAACTCCACAGGGTCTCACTCTGGGATCATCTTTTCCTAAAACAGAATCCTTTGTCTTGTATGTGTCCCTCTGCTCCCTCTGGTGTTTCTGTCTGAGCCCTGACCGTGCTGCGCTGATGGGTTCGTAAGGTTGGGTTGGTTCATTGATGTGGCTCGGACACCAATGTGCTATGTTCTAGGAAGGCTGATCTAAGACACAGGGCAGTTTAAAAACTCAACAGGGATTGCTCTTATGCTCAGAGGAAACTCCTCCTGTGTATTTTCTTATTTGCTTGTTCACCCCCTTGCTGGCTTTCCTACAAGGGCTTTCCCTTGTTGGTTTTTATTTAATACAGGACAGCTTCACCTGATTCTGTGTGGGAATTTTCATGTTGTGAGAAATGAACTTTCATGTAAAAAAGATTCAGCACGTTAAGACCACAGACTGCCCCATGTGGGAAAAAAAGGCAACACACTATGAGTTTTGTTTCTGAGGCCTCTGGGACCATACATCAGCAGTAGAATCAATAGAATTAGCTTTCCTGTCAGCTGCTTCAGGCCTGGGTAAGGTCTTCTGGAAAATCTGAGCTGGGTTTTCATGTGACTAAAATTTCTTATATTGTGGCTCTAGTAATATTTTCATCCATGATCTTTGCTGGTACTGTGTCCAGCACTCACTCCCTGAAGGACTTCTGGTGAACCATCAGACCTCCCAGGCTCCAGGGAGAGGCAGGAGCTGTAGCATGTTCTTTTTGAGGGACGGTCCAGCATCAGTGCGAATGTCCCCATGTCTGGTCAGCAGACTTGCTGGTCCTTCAGGCCCATCAGTTGAAATTAGTTCAGCTGTAACCTGCAAATACCTCTGGAAGTTGAGGCAATCCTCCTTTAGGGACAAGAGGAAAATGGATCCTCAGGCTTCCTTTACTTCTCCTCCCTTATGCATAGCCCCCTCCTGCCAGGAGGTCATGGACATCATGCTCCAATCGTGCAGCAGGACCTGTGCTGGGAGGAGCTGGGTTCTAGAAGGGCTCTTCTTCCTGACAACAGAGCTGGTACCTGGCAACAGACTAGCTGTTGATTCTGGAAGGACGCAGGCAGATCAGAGGGGTATGGAGATAGCTGGGTGTCCCTCCAGACCACTGAAGTCAATGATGTGAAATGTTTTAAAAAATGAAAAGGGCTCAGAAATGTGGACCGCTCGGCACTCTGGGAACATGCAGTAGCTGAGAGCGTCTTGGAATGCTGTGCCCCACTATTCTCATGCTGAACAGTCCAGAAAAATGTCTTCTCTAATCTCTTCCTTGTCATCAGCAAAGTGGGCACAGTAACTGCTTATCTCATTGGAATGTGGCAAAGAAACCGAAATGAAATGATCACAAGACGTTAAGTTTATAAAGTGTTATATACAACAAATACAGAAATAAATACCGAAGTACATGTCTGTTTTCTGGAAAGTCTGTTATTTTTATAGACTATAGAAAGACTTCTGGTCTCAGCAAAGACTTTCAGACACTGGGCCATTTGACAGCGCACTCCACACTGTCAAGTTCATTTACAAACTTCCCCTCCCAGGTTTGCAGACTGAAGAGGTTAGCTGAAAGCTGTCTGTTAAACTGCAATATATTAACAGTTAAACGTCCCAACAGAGTACATTGCCTTTATTTATTTATTTATTTTTTTAATGTGGACATTTTGTTCGGATTTTAATTCCTTTTGACCTATGGGCCATTTTAGCCCTTCTGGCTTTAATTACGTCTGTCTCTGATTAATCCCTTGGTGTTCCTCACCTTCTCCGCTGTCTCTAGCAGAATAGGCTGCAAAGTACAAATGCCTTTTGGGATGTTTACTAATTTAACTGGTCCCAAATGCAGAAGAGAGAGACTTTCAGGGGTTTAGTTCTGGAATTTTCACCTATCAGAATTTCCTAAGTTGTTTCTGTGTGTCTTCAATGAAACCTTTGGGAAGTGCTTTGTCATTTTATTTTTCTGCAATCAAATGTTTCTCTAGATTTCTCCTGTTTCTATCAACAAAAACTCCATCTTTCTCAGAAACAATACAAATCATATGTTTAATTAGTAGGCCCTGTGTTTCAGCCTTATCTTCTCCTAAGGATTTTGGTTAATATCTATCTGTGCCTCATAATACAGCATTGCTAGAGGCCTCTGGTTTCCTTGCAGCCTGAGTTCTGCCCCTCCTCCCTCACAACCACTGAGAAGAAGGACAACAGGCTGGGGGCTAAGGGTGTGAGGCCTTGGGTATGGACTTTAGCTCGGATACCAAGTCCGTATTTAATTCTGGGCAAGAATTTCAAGGTTTTTTTTTTTTTTTTTTTTTTTTAATTAATAAGACTGAATGAAGCTATTCATGTAAAAACAAAAAAATGAAAAGGACTGTTCAGAAAGGGATTCACACATATATCCATATGTGCACATGCATAGGTTTGAGAACACAAAATCAGTGTCCATGTGTGGTTTTGTATGGGTGGGAAGGTAGGAGATAACCCAGCTCCAAAATTCTTTGAATTTGCCCAGAAGCTCTCTCTGTCTCTCTTTTGTGTCTCTGTGTGTCGCTCTGTCCCCTCCTTTTCTGCCTCTTTCTTTCTCTCTTCCTGCCCTCCCTCCATTTCTGTCTCTTTCTCCATTCCCAACCTGTCCCTCATACCGAACACACACAGCTTTGAAACATTGATATAAGAAGTTAAATGATCAATTGCATTAGAGGCTTAATTTGTTATTGTTTACAGATGTTATACTTAAGGAATTTGATAGTAACATTTATTTAATTTATATGCATTTGCTTAAGAGTGAATCCATGTGAATATGATGTATTACTGTTACATCAATGTTACATTTGTCTACCAATGACCATCTATCCATGACTTTATCAAGAATTACAATGCAGCCATTAAGTAATTTTTTATGATATTTTAATTCTCAAATATTTTTACTGTTTTTCATTACAGATTATTTCTGAAAGCAAGCTTTCAAATACCTTGTCATATCTATGTGTCATGGTATTATAAAACAATTATATATATGTGTATATATACATGATTGAAAAATGATTGTGTATATGTATATGTATATATATGTGTATATATATATACACATATATATATACATATATACACATATACATACAAAGGGTAGCCTTTTTAGGTCTCTTATTTTGTTGTGGTGGGTTGTGTAGAATTTACAATCAAAATGGATATGTCTAATGTCCAATATCCATGTCAGGGATATTGTGGTTTAGCAATTTCTGGGAAATGCAGTTCAACAATTACATATACATCCATGCAACCACCATTCAAACTGAGAGAGAAAACATCTTTATCACCTTAAAAAGTGATCCCATGTTCCTTTCCAGTCAATCCATAGGCAGCCACTTTCTGATTTCAATTTCTATAGATTCATTTTGTCCATTATGTGGTTTTACGTACATGGGGGTGCTCAGTATGTACCAGTTTGTGGTTTGAATTCATGTATCAACATCGTGTTTTCGAGATTCGTCCATGTTGTTTTGCCTGAATAATTGGTGGTTTATTCATAGTTGTGAACAAATACACACACACAATGTCATTTTTCAATCACGAGCATGAGCCTAGGACACTTCTTAGGTCTTCTTCTGTTTCTGCAAATAATGTTTTTAAGTTTTCAGCATAGAAGTCTTACTATATTTTATTAGATGTATTATTACCTATTTGATGTTTTTAAATGGTGTTTTTATTTTATTTTAAAAATTGTTTGCTGCTGGAATATGGAAATATAGATACTTTTGTCTATCGGTCCTCTATCCTGTGGCTGCATGGAATTCACTTACGGATTCTAGCAGTTTTCTTACATATTCAGCAGGATTTTCTGTGCACACAATTGTCACCTGTAAATAGCGACAGTTCCCTTTTTCTTTTCTAATCTTTGTGTCTTTCTTTTTTCTTGCTAGGACTTCCAGTATAATAATGTTGAATAGGGGGAGGAACAAGATGGCAGAGGAGTAGGAGACCTAAATTTCATCTGGTCCCAGGAATTCAGGTAGGTAGTTACCAAACCATTCTGAACACCTACAAACTGAACAGGAGATCGAATAATGTTGAATAGAAGAGGTATGAGTGGATGTCCTTATCTTGTGTCTTATCCCAGGGAGAAAGTGTTGCATTTTATCAACAGCACAATGGTAGATGTAGATTTTTCATATATGCCTTTTATTTGATTGAAAGACTTCTTCTTTATTCCTAGTATATGGAGAGATTTGTTCACAAGTGGGCGTTTGCTACCTATATATTTTCAATTATTACCTCTCATTTCTTATAAGGGAGGGCCTTGGCTCCATTGTACCAGGTATCTACCTCATTCATATAGATATGCCTCTGATCACGACCCTAATCCTATTATTTTTTTAAAGATTTTTTATTTTATTTGACAGACAGAGATCACAAGTAGGCAGAGAGGCAGACAGAGAGAGAGGAAGGGAAGCAGGCTCCCCGCCCGAGCAGATGAGCCCCGACCCTGGGATCATGACCCGAGCTGAAGGCAGAGGCTTTAACCCACTGAGCCACCCAGGCGCCCCCTAATCCTGCTATTTTCACTGATGTTAGCAGAGCCTATAAGTCCCAAAGTTTTTTGACAGAATAACTGTTAAGCTAAACATTGCCCACTCTGTGTAGTTATTTTTTGAAGCTAGATATCAGACTTTACCCTGTTTCTTGTTCAAGCTGGCATTAATAATTTACCAGTTCTTTCCACTCCATCCAGTTTTAATTCTTTCACGAAGATACCATTGGAATTTAATGAATTATCTCACTATCGTGTGAACCAAAATCCAGTAATCAAACTTAAAGTCAAGGAAATTAGTTCATTCTAGCCTATTGTCTAGGATCACTCACTTTTCTGAGTTAACAGGTAATATGTATCATAGAATTTTACAATGAGAGCCATTTTATAGTCCTGCATTTTTACTTTTGAAATGTATATGAAAACCCAAGAAGTTAAATAAAAACCCTGTGATTTTAAATCTGTAAGAAATAACAAAAAGAACTTAAGTCATATTTTTTTTTCCATTAAAAGAAGACACATTTTCTTGCTCTGCCCCCTGAAAACATCTAAAAACAGTAACAACCCTATCACAGTACCTATCAGACTCAGTGTGGACTTGAAACATAATTTTCTACTGACCAATTCAGGGCTTCTTGCAGAAATTGTTGGTTCCAGGTTTGGAACAGAAAATAAAAAGGTAAGTTTTTTGTTTTTGCAACATGAAGAACTCCTACTGGCCTGATTTGAGCACCAAAAGTGATAATACAATGGATTGAAATTCAGTATTGGGTTTAAAATATTTATATGTTCTAATCACATTTTTAAAATAAAGCAAAATTTTCATTGGTTATGCAGCTCACTACCTCATTATTCTGAAAAATTTATCATTAAAGGAGAAGATTCAAACATTTATCATGCATTTCCTATATAAACTATAACCAAGTGATTGCTTCTCTATAGAAGATGCCATTTAATGTAAGTAGAAGAAATGATAGGGACAGAATTTTATGACTCAATAACCCTTAATGAATAATGGATTTAGGCAATGATCATCCATGACTGCCAAAAACTTTCAGTGAGAGTTTTGTGAGGAATGTTATAATAGCCGGGTAAGAATGACAATGCTTGACACTGCTCATCAATCCTAACATCACAAAAAGAAAGGCAATCAGACATTCTACGTTTTCTGATATGATATAACAAGAGGTACCCAGGGAATATTTTTTCTAAACAGCTTGAACAATTAAGTCTCTAGATCTAGCAACAATTTACAGGAAGTCAGGGGACAGAGAAATGTGTTAAATGACCCTACAAGGATGTCAAATCTGGAATGTGGGAAAATTTATAGAAATTGACCTGCTTTCTTAAATAAATAAATGGTAAGAAAAAATAAGAGATGAAGTGCAAAATAAAAAAGCCAGGTGAGGAAGTAAGACTTGCAGGATACTGTGTGGACCTCATCAGGATTCTATCTCCTATAAGTCAACTGTGAAAAGATATTTTTGGAACAATTGGAGAAATTTTTTTTGGTAACAATTGCAGAAACTTGAACACTCACTATACATTTGCTGATATTCAGGAATTATTGATAATTTTGTTAAGTAGGATAAAGACATGATGGTTACTTATTAAGTAGCTTTATCAGTGAGAGATTAAAAACAGAAGCAGTTCTCGATAAAATATATCTGGAATCTGTTTGAGAATGTTCCAGTGTGTAATGGAAGTAGTGAAAACAAAATGTATGGGAAGCATATAGGGTGGCCATATCATTTATCATAAAAACTGGAACACTTGAGAGTAAAGTTAGTGCTCTTCATAATTTTTCAGGCATAAACAGGTACAAGCAAGCTCTGGTCTTACATGCATGTCTGCTCAGGGCTGTGGAATGCAGTGCTCTGGTCTGGACACTTACATTCAAGTTTCTCATGAGGAAGTCCAAGAGACAGTCCTCCCACAGAACAGCCTGAGATGACTCGCTGTGGCCCAGATGGCATCTGATCGAAGGACAGGGTGTGTATGGTTTACGCACTGCTCTTAACTTGGTCTCTTTCTTCCTGCACGTTCAGCTGAGATAGAGATACCTTTGTCTTAGTGAGGAGGCCTAATTAAGGAAGCCAAATCAATAGCAATGACTTCTTGTTCATCTTAGGCTAATGGGAGTCTGATCGTGGCCATTGGCCCTATACTGACAAATGATATCTCTTAGAACCCAAGGACAGCAGAGGAAAGCTGCTCCTGATCCTAATGAAGAGGAAGGAAGAATAGGGCAGCAGTGAAATGTCTCTAGGTCTTGCCTTTGATATGAAGAAACTCAAAGTACCCAGGAACTTTATTGTTCATTCATTTTGTGTTCACTTCACAAATTTTACTGAACCTTCACTATGTGCTGGGTTCTGGTCTAGGATATAAGAAAAGTGACACAATTAGAGACTCAGTTCCTGTTAGCAAAGAGACTGTGGTCTGATGGGGCAGATAGAGAAATACATAGACCATTTCCTGCCAGGAATGTGAACTTAGAGACATATACTTCATTAGCTCATCCAAACAATACTGTTGAGTATCTATAGCAAGTTGAACATTATTTTCAACACAGAAGAAACAGTTTTGGGCAAGATGATCACTCCCTTTCTCCTCAGTAAGATTAACATCAAGCTTGAGTGGCCAGAAAGTTCTGCACAGGTTAGTGAATTCTGGGCCACATCTTGAAGGAGAAGGAGGAGGTGACCAGAGGGACAGAATGAGGGCCATGCATTCAAGCAGAGAGAACAACACAGGCCAGGGGACAGAGGCAGAGACAAGCCAGTGCAAATGTCAGAGGAGGAAAAACTAAATTATCACCCCTGGGTGGTTTTTAGCCTTTCAGCTAACAGCCAAATGTGCTAATTGATTGCTTTATGAGCTGATTATCCATGGACACCAGCTTCTTTCATTGAGTTACATACAGGCCCAGTTTCCATTTCTACTGAAACTCATGTCTAACTCTCGTGCCTCCCACCGTCTGGGAAAAGAGTCAGGAAGATTAAAACATGCCTAGGCAATTCTGGACTTCCCATCAAGCTGGCCCAATCCCTTTAGTTGGCATTGTCTCCAAGGATATTTTTCCAGGCTGTTCTTGGGCATTAAGGAAATCTAAACATCTTTATAGTAAAAAAATTCTTACTAATGAAATAGGAATTATTGTCAATAGCACAGTCTTAGACACCAGAGTTCATCCACAACTATCAAGGGACTCTGCAGATGGGCTTTCAATTTTAAAAACATTGTTTAAAGCATAGGTATTAGAGCTTGGAATGAGCTGGAAGGGAGGCCTTGGGTTTTATGGCAAACTGTGTAGGTCACTAGGGGCAACAGGCACTAAGTGGCCCCACTGGAATCCATCACTTCCACCCCATTACTCCTTCTGTGACCTGTTTTTCTACCATTTGTTCTCCAAGCTCCTTCCCAGGGGCTATCTGCCAACCTGGAAATGGTAAATTCAGTGGCATAGTGATGATATTTCAACCTATGGAGAGCACTTAGAAAAAGACTATATTACCATATGTATGAATTTTTATCTTCAGATTCAGGTTTTCATATCTTTTAAGTGTATAAAAACTATAAGCATGATCTCAGACCAAACTTTTCCCTATTGGCACTGAGGAAACATAAGGAATGTGACTGGTTCCAGTTTCTGCTCTGACATATAAAAAAGTCATCACTCCCATCCTCACCACAAGCAAAAAGTTGAAGAAAAAAATCAACCTTCTTAGGTCCATTAGAGAATTCGAGATGATAGGGACAAATGTTGCTCCCAAAGTTGGAGAAAGAGGTGAATACAGAAAATCACAACTTACTTGGACCTGGGGATAGGGGATCCTATATAATAAGAGGATTACAGGTGTAAGAACTGCAGGGCCCAGACTTTATTCAAGAAGTTTCTTGGGAAACCCAAAGATAATAGTGTGGTTAAAACACAGAGACACTAGAAGAAAGTAAATCCTTAGACAACTACCATTATAGCAAAGAGTAAAACACAGAATAACTCCTCATCAGAGAGAGATAAACTCACACTGTCAGCCACAATATCTATGATACAATACATAATTCCTGGCTTTCAACAAAATAATTACAAGGCTTGCTAAAAGGCAAGAATGAACACAATAGGAAGTGACCACACAAGCAATAGAACCAGACTCAAGTATGGCACAGACTTGGGAATTGTCAGAGCATGAATTTAAAATAAGAATGATTAATATGCTTAGGGGTCCAATGGAAAAAGTGGGCAACATGCAAGAACAAAAGGGTAAAATAATAAGGGGGGATGGAAACTTTAAGAAAGAATCCACAGCAAATTCTAGAAATCAATACACTCCAACGAAAGTAAGAATGCCTTTGATAGGCTCAACAGGAGGTTGGACATAGTCAAGGAAAGAATTGGTGAGCTTGAAATATGTCAATAGAAACTTCCCAAACTGGAATGCAAAAGGAAACAAGAATGGTAATAAAAAAGGAATGAAATATCCAAGACCTGTGAAGCAAGTACAACAGGTACAGCATACACGTAATGGGAACACCAGAAAGAGAAGGAAGAAAGGAGCAAAGAAATATTTGAAGTAATAACAGCTGAAAAATTTCCACAAGTAATGACAGATTCCAAACCACAGATCCAGGAAGTTCAGAGAACCCTCAAGCAGGGTAAATACCAAAAAATGTATACTCTGGCATATCATATTCAAAGACAGAGAGAAAATCTTGAAAGAAACCAGAAGGAAAAACACATTATCTCTAGAGGAAGAGAGATAAAAATTATATCAGACTTGTCTTTAGAAACCACTCTTGTTTTTCTTCTGAATGAGATATTTGAAGTGTTTAAAAAAATCAGTCAGGACTTCTGAATCTGGCAAAATTTTCCTTCAAAAGTGAAGGAGAAATAAAAGCTTATTCAGACAAACAAAATTTTGTCTTTAGGGCACTTTGTCTTGCATATATGTTAAAAGAGTTTCTTCAGAGAGAAAATGATATAGGTCAGAAACTCAGATCTGTGTAAAAAAGAAAGAATATTAGAGAAGGAATAAGTGAAGGTAAAATAAAAACTTCTATTTAATAAATTTTAATTGTTCTAACAACTTCAAAATAATTATAGCAATAAGGCATTGGGTGATTATAACATAAAATAGAATTCAGAAAACAGTAATATGGTAGATATTAATCCAACTATATATACCACTTTGAAGACAGAAACTCACAGAATGGCTAAAAACAAACGAACAAAAAAAACAAAAAAAACAAGAAGAAACTATATGTTTTCTATAAGAAAACTTTTCCCCCAAGTTTTTATTTAAATTCCAGTTAGTTAACATACAGTGCAATATTAGTTTCAGGTGTAGAATTTAGTAATTCATCAGTTACATAAAACACCCTCATCACAAGTGCCCTCCTTAATCCTCATCACTCATTTAGCACCCCCCCCAATCTCCCTTCCAGTAACCCTCAGTTTGTTCCCTATACTTAAGAGTCTGTTCGTTGGTTTGCCTCTCTTCCCCCAACCCAGTAAGAAGCATACTTTAAAAACAGGTACATGGGGATGCCTTGGTGGCTCAGTCAGTTAAATGTCTGACTCTTGATTTCAGCTCAGGTCATGATCTTGGGGTCATGGGATAGAGCCCTGTGTTGGGTTCTGTGGTCAGTGGAGAGTATCCTTGGGATTCTCTCCCTCTCCCTCTGCCCCTCCCCCACTCATGATCTCTCTCTCTCTCTCTCTCTCTCTCTCTAAGTAAATCTTAAAAAAAAACAAAAACAAAATAAAAACAAAAAAAACCAAAACCCAAAACCAGGTACAGGTAGATTAAAAGTAAGGGGATGGGAGAGATATACTATGCTAACAAAAATCAAAAGAAAGCTGGAGTGGCTAATTAATTTCAGGCAAATGACCTAAGAATAAGGAAAATCATCAGGAGTAAGGAGAGACATTAGATAATGATAAAGGGTCAATTTTCCAAGAAGACCTACTACTCAACGTGTATACACCTCACAACAGAGGGTCAAAAGACATGAGACTAAAGCTGGTAAAAGTGCAAGGAGAAACAGATGAATTCACTATTATGATTGGAGACTTCAACACCCCTTTATCAGTATCGACAGATCCAGCAGGCAGAAAATCAATAAGAACATAGTTTAACTGAACAACACCATCAATTAACTGGATCTAATTGACATCTATAGATTCCTTCATCCAACAAGAGCAGAACCAACATACTCAAGCTCATTAGGAACATTCATCAAGATAGACCACACTCTGGGCCATAAATCACATTGAACAAACCTAAAAGTATAGAAATCATACAAAGTATGCTCTCAGACCACAGTGGGATTAACTAGAAAACAATAACAGAAAGACAGCTAGAAAATCTCAAAATATCTGGAGATAAAACAACGCTTCAAAATAACTATGAGTTAAAGAGGAAATCTCAGATTTAAAATATTTTCAACTAAATAAAAATATAACATCAAAACTTGTGGGATGTGGCAAAAGGAGTGCTTAGAGGGAAATTTATAGCATCAAATGCATATATTAGAAAAGAAGCAGGATTTAAAATCAATAATTTTAGAAAACCAGCAAGAGAAGAGCAATACAAACCTAAAGCAACCAGAAGAAAGAATAAAAATTAGGGCAGAAATCCATCAAATTAGAAACCCAAAACAATTGATAAAACCAACAACATCAAAATCGAATTCTTTGAAAAGACTAGTAAAGTTTATAAACTTCTAGCCAGGTCAACCAAGAAAAAAGGTGAGAGACAAAATGCTAGTATGAGAAGTGGAAGAGGGATGATTACTAGCAGAAAGAGGACAAAAAGGGAATATTATGAACAATTCTATGCTCACAGATTTGATAACTTAGATGAAATGGACCAATCCCTTAAAAGAATGCAGAAGACAAGAAATGGGGAAATGGCCTGATTATTTAAATAGGAAAAGCCAACAACCTAGCCTAAAAACTCTTAAGATGCAAATGCAATAATTGATACAGTTCAAAACATTTTAGAGCATAAGTCAATTGGTACTTAACATTTGTAGTAAGAATGTGATGATGACAAAAGAGGAATATAGGTTCAGTAACAGTAAAGAATATCAGTCTGTTCCCAAGGAGCAGAAGAAGCCTTTGAAAACTCAAGCCAGGTCTCTCCACTCCCTTCTAGACATGCCTCTAGCAGTTCCTTCTTGCACACGGACGGGGACTAGACTCTTCCAGGCTAGCTCACCTCTCCTTCTCCCAGGCTGTTCTTTTTCACATTTGGTGTCACCAGCTATACTGGCCTCTCAGGTCCCTAGAGTGTCATGCTCTCCATGGAGTCCTCTGCTAACTTCTTAGCTTCTGGATCTTGGCTCCTTATCACTTCCTCAGGGAAGAGTCCCTGTCTTAGGTGGGGCTCCTCCCCCACCTCTGTGTTCTTCTGATTTAAAAACAAAGAACAAACGAACAAATTTGTCTGAGAGCAGTGATATGTGCCAAACCCTTCCGCCATGTTACCACATCACATCCTCCAATTCTGTAAGGAAGGTTCGAGATCCTCCACCTTACAAAGGGACAGACAGGTGTCTGGAGAAGTATGGTCACTGGCCAAGGTTATCTCAAGGTTATCTCAGGCTGGCAAGTGGCAGGGCCAGTATCCAAATCAGGCAGTTAGTACCTATACAGAAATGGAGACCAAAGACAAATTTAAGTCTTTAAAGACTTTTGCCTCCAGGAGGAACAGGTCTATCTTGGTCATCACTATGTCCCCATTGCCTGGCAAAGGCTTTTATTTAGAGAAACTGTACAGTGTAGCATTTCTAACTAGAAGAGGAGTGCCCCTCCATCCCAGCCCTCATCTGCCTGTGCCTCCCTATCTTCAGTTTGACACTGTGGTTGGCACTGTCTGGTGCACTGGCCTGGGAGTCCTTGAGGAAGGGCTTGGAGCTGACTTTGTCACCAGTGTGCCGCCCACGGTGTCCAGCACAGAGCCAGGCATGAAACAGGCAGCTCAGTGAATGCTGATTCAATGAACCAGCCCACTCTAAGCCTGCATATCTCTCCAGAAACCATCGTTATTCCATTACCTCCACCCAATACAAGTGCTCAAATTAGGAACTTTGAGCCCCACACACCCAATGCAAAAGAGGACTCCACATACCAAAAAATGTCAGAATAACTCTAGCTTTAAAAAAAAAAAAGATATAACTACGTAAGGAAGAAAATGAGAATGCTTTGGACTATGTGTCTCATTTTTACAAATGAAAAAAATCTAAGAAGTTTTAGGAATAATATATGAAGTATGTTCTTTTTTTCTTTTCTTTCTTTCCTTTTTCTCTCTTCTTTCTCTCTCTCCCCTTCTTACTTAATTTCTTTCTTTTCAATTTCTTTCTTTCTGAATTCCTTCTTCCTTCCTTCCTTTTCTCAGAGAACACATTTATTATAAAATTAAAATTATAATTTTTTATTGAAATAGAGCTGACATACAATGTTATATTAGCTCCAGGTATACAACTCAGTGATTTGACAACTCTGTACTAATGTAGCTACCACTGTCACCCTACAACACTATTACAATACCATTGACTATATTCCCTATACTAGGAAGTACGTTCTTTTCAATACTACTTGTAGAAAAATATATAACTGGTTTAGAAACCCTGCCTTAACAATTTGATTAATAGCTTAATCTCAGCACAAAGGGAGAGGTTCAGGAGACAACCACAATACTATGTTTTGACCCTCTCAATCAGAATTTTTATCAAGAGATGGAATGAATACCTAGAAAGGATGTATATGAAGTTAAATATTAAGAAAAAATAAAATGAGAGGATCAGGATTCAAAATTACCCTATCAGGATTAAATTTAACAGGAACAAATATAAAAGCCCCTGTGTTGGGGGTCCCTAAGACAACCCCCCACCCCAGTTTAGTGATCTGTTAGGAGGACTCAGAGGACTCCGTATATTATACTAATGTCTATGATTTATTACAGTGAAAGGATACAAAGCAAAATCAGCAAAAAGAAAAGGCTCATGGGCAAGTCCAGAGGAAACCAACCCCAAGCTGCTAAGACCCCTCTCCTAGTGGAGTCTCACACGATGTGCTTAGAAGTAAGCAATGAACTGAGACAACATATGTTAAACATCTACTGGGGACACTCATTAAGCAATCAGTGCCCAGAGTTTTTATGGAGGGCTGGCTATATAGGCACCTTCTGTTTAACGTTCTGAAATTCCATGCTCCTGGAAAGAAAGCATGTGTTCACGGTTTCGACACAGTGATTCATTCTTATCAGCGAGTGGGGGAACCCTCCCCAAATCCAGTTCCTAAGACTCTGGTCAAGGGCTAACTCTGCAAACAGGCCTCTCTAAGGATAGCAGCCTCAGACTGGCTATGTTATCTGTTTTATACATTGCCCCACACTAAGATGAACACAAACTCATCACTCACAGGTACAAGTGTGGATAATGACTGACAGGAGTTCAAATAACACAGGTCTGATGATCTCAATTGACCTCAAGAGTGGAGCTTTAAGTATGATGGAAAAAAAACAAACAAACTTGGTTTTGGAATCAAAGACATTTGAGCTCAAATAGCACTTTACCACTTGAGATCCTTAACTTGAATATCAACTTCCTTGTCTGTAAAATGGGATAGTAATAATAGTAAGCTTAAGAGTTATTGTAGGAAAAAATAAAAATTAAAAAAGAGTTATTGTAGGGATTACAGATGAATTATATAAGGGATCTGATACTCAATAAATGGTAGCTAATATTATTAAGCTTAATATGAACCAAAATTATGATGTGACTGGTAAAAATTAATTCATATTTGGGCCTACTATGGCAGTTAGAAGCAGATTTTAATCAATATCTGGAAACTATTTCCAACACATGAGCCATTAAATTACTTAATGGCATAATACATACCAATCTCTGGTGGCTGGTAAAGTCCAAAAGGTCAGTAGAGTCCATTGGATCTGTAAAAAGTATTCTTGATGTGGCATGGCGATGGTATCAGGAATCTTCAAAGGACACTAGCAAGGTAGAACATGAAATATAAAAAGCGCACTGAAATATGACTCAAATTTAAAGCACTCTTTTAGGAAGATAAAATGATAAATTTTTAACCATCGAGTTCTGATGCTTAGAGTTAAGATAATTCCTTAGAAATTACAGGAAGACACAGATTGGCTAAA
>NW_019154096.1:42334589-42399514 GCF_002288905.1 Enhydra lutris kenyoni | reverse complement strand
AAAGAAAGAAAGAAAGAAAGAAAGAAAGAAAGAAAGAAAGAAAGAAAGAAAAAGAAAGGGAAAGAAAGAAAATTTTTCTGACAACTTGGTTTGTCCAGCATAGGAATGGAAGACAACTGGAAGTTGTGAGTTCTGGTATATGTTCAAAGGGAAGTCAGGTGCAACATCTGGCAAGAACACTGTAGAAGACCTTCCTCTATGAAGGGGAATAAGGTTGTATTCAAGAATATAAGATCGATCCTTTATGTATGGTATGGAGAAAATCAGTCTTTGCCTGATCAGCATCCCTTTGTATTCTTTTATAGCAAAAGCATCCTAGTTTTCCAATTCCCATGGTCTGTCCATGAAGATTAGCCCCAGGACTCCATCCGTAGCAGTGGGGGAGCCATGGGATTCATACCTGACCACCCAGAGCACTGACTGCTTGTGACATATGGATTGGTTCAGGGGTGGGCACATGGGCCAAGACAGGACAATGAGAAACCTCCCAGGGTTCAGGATGGAGCTACTGGGAGATGTATGTCCTTCTGGTCCACTGGGATTGCTAAGGAGGTAGCCTATAAGTTAGTCCTTTGGGACCAATTTGCCACCTGTTAGAATAGCCCTACTAAGAATGCAGCCATCACAGAGGAAACGTAAACTAGAGTCTGAGACAGGAAATGGGAGAAACTGTCTTGTTAATGTCTTTGAGACCCTACACCCAACCATTCTTTCCAATTCTATGAACAAATAAAACCCCACTTTTTGCTTAAAGTGGTTTGAGTTCATTTTCTGTTAAATGCAACCCAATGAGCCTTAATAAAATATATGGTCTCTTAGTTGTCAAACAGATGTAGATATTTTATGACATGAAGTATATTTGCAAGCCTCTTCTTACTCCAAAGAGTACAGATGCCATTCATAAATACAGTAGGACTAGCTAAAGCTACTACTCAAAAATATACACCAGAAAATCCTGTGCAATTGTTAAAGCTGGGTTGCACATTTACCTTGCAGTCTCTTAGGAACCCATCAAAACAGAAAAAAGGACATTATTTATAACAACAGCCAGAGAAGACCAGTTGCAGTGTTCATTTAATACTATAATGCCTGGGGATGCTATGTATTTCTCTGTTGGGTCTTGGTTAGGAGAACACATTCTCACCAGTCCCCTTAGAGCAAGAGCAATGAACAAATGCTACTCGTGGCTCTTCATAACACCCTTGCCCTAAACAGGGTATCACAGAAGAACAAAGGGAAATGAGATCCCATCTGCACAATGTCAAAACAACTTGGTGCATTTCAATATTTAACCACTGAGGAAAGTCAACAGCTCTGACAGACTGGCTTTGCTAAAAGGAAGAAGTGATCACACTTAGAAGACCACATGGGTCATATGGGCCTCCAGAGGTATTCTCTGAGGTTAGGACCTCTATAGCTGTATGTACAGGCTGATTCCTTGAGGTGGTCTTTCGGGTGAGAGATCAGTTCCGCCCTCCAATCTGGATACCCTGGTATGGGGCTACATCCTAGGAGGAAGCTGTGTCTTTTCCTCAATTGCTAAAGGTGCAATCTCCTCTAATTAGCCAAATCGTGAAAAAGAACAAAGTTAGAGGTCTCACAGATGCTGATTTCAAAACTTATAAAAAAGCTACAATGATTCAAACATTTTGGCTCTGGAGAAAAGAGACATAAAGGTCAATGGGATAGAACAGGGAGCCCAGAAATAAACCTTTGTATATAAGGTCATTTGATTTTTGTCAAGGAAGCCAAGATCATTGAAAAGGGGAAGGGACAGTCTTTTCAACAACTGATGTTGGAAAAATGGATATCCAAATGCAAAAGAAAGAAGTTGAACTCTTACTTTACAGCATATACAAAAATTAACTCAACATGGAACAAAGACCTAATTGTAAGAGCTGAAACTACAAAATTCTTAGAAAAAAAATGGGAAATCTTTATGGTATTGGATTTGGTGATGATTTCTTAGATATGACACCAAAAGCACAGGAGACAAAAGTAAGGTCAGATAAATTGGACTACATCAAAATTAAAAACTTCTGTGCCACAAAAGGACAAAATCAACAGAGCGCAGGCAACCTGCAGAATGGGAGAAAGTATCTGCAAATCATGTATGGGTTTAATTCCAGCATATATAAAGAATCCTACAACTCAACAACAACCCCCCCCCCGCATAATCCAATTAAAATAGGCAAAAGATTTCAGTAGATTATAATCTCCAAAGAAGATACACAGATGGCCAGTAAACCAATAAAAAGATGTCCAATATCCCTAATAATTCAGGAAGTGCAAATCAGAACCACCTGACACATACTGGGAGAACTCTGTAAAAGAACAAAGCAAAACCAAACAATAAATAACTCCAGAACATAAGAAGTGTTGGCAAGGATGTGGAGAAACTGGAACCCTGTGTCTGTTGGTGGAAATGGAAAATGGTACAGCTGTTATGGAAAATGGTATGGCAGTCATCAAAAAAAATAAAAATAGGATTACTATATGGTTTAACAATCTCACTTCTGATTATATACCTAAAACAATTGTTAGTGGGGTCTTGAGGAGACATTTTCACAGCAGTATTATTTGCAATGGCCAAAAGGTGGAAGCAACCCAAACATTTATCATTCATCCACAGATGAATGGCTAAACAAAATGTACAATATACATACAGTGGAATATGATTCAGCCTTAAAAAGGAAGGAAATTCTGGCAGATGTTACCAAATGGCTGACGCTTGAGGACATCATGCTAAGTGAAATAAACCAGTCACAGAATGACAAGTGCTGTATAATTCTTCTTCTATGAGATATCTAGAACAATCTAAATCATAGAAACAGAAAGTAGAATGGTGGCTGCTGTGGGCTGAGGGAGTAGATGGAGAAATGAGGAGGTGTTTAACAGTCTAGTTTCAGCTTCCTAAGATGAAGAAATTCTGGAAATTGGTTGCACCACAACATGAACAGACTTAACATTAGTGTACACTTAAAAATGGTTTAAGATGATAAATGTTATGTTACGCATTTTGCTATTAAAAAAAAGGGGGGTACAGTTTTCTTTTTAAGCCATGCTTTTGCAGAGTTCTATCCACCCAGAGGGTCTTCTTTGTTTAGTTTGTACAGAGGTGTCATGGAAGGTAGCTATGGCTCTGAGCACATGTCTCACAATGGCATTCGGACAGATGTTGAAGAACAGGTTGAGGTTATAATAAAGATAGACTTGGAGCAAAACCGATGTGTGACCCAAAGGAGATCTGATCCAAACATTCAAAAACACAAATGGTGGGCTGACTTGTCTTGAGGAAAATTATAGTGTCTGCAGAGACTTGTTCCTGCAAAGAAGGCCATTCAGTCTTCACACAGAGGTGCAGCAGAGAAATGCATTTTAGTAGGAGCGAGAAAACAGTCCTGACATGCCTGAGACATAGGACAAAAAGGTCCACGGCCTCCAAGTCCTGAACTGTAAAATGCAGCCACAGTGATTCTGATACGTTCTGAGTACGTATTTGCAGTCACCCACCATGACTATAATATTTTCCAATAAGTCACCTAGAAAATGATTGATTTTAAGTAATGCTGTTTCTAACGAAACTTTCGGGATAAATTGGTCACAAAAATATACATTTAGGTAACCAAATGGATTGACCTATGGAGCCCGAGTATTAGACAGGAGTCAATTAAATGTAGGCAGGTGGCTGATTTGGAGGTGAGAAGAATTGATCTTAATTCATTCTTAGATAAACAGTCCAGCTGTTGGACATCACCCAATTGATGACTATGCATGGGAGAATAGTTACAGTTTCTCTAAAAAGGCTTAGGTAAACCTTAAAGTGAAGGTGGGACAGAACACATAGCTCTTTCACCATATCACAAAATATTATCTTATTGCTAATATTCCCATAGAGCACGTTTGTTCCAGAGACATTGAGGACAGTTTTGTGTGCAAGTAATGCTGATTAGGGATTTGATACTAAATGGTCAAAGGAAAGACTTTTTTGAAAGATATTGGTTCTGCCTCATTTTTCCATACATTTAAAACAATCCTGATCAAATATACCACATAATTGCTTTTTTAAAACCTAGCAAATAGAAAGAAACATGACTGTTACTAGCTAATAAATTGTTGCATAAGAAGAGTAAAGGGAGAATTTTACCAGCAGATGTGAAAACATCACATGGTTCAGAAACAGACACATGCATATTGATGGAGTTGAGTGTGAGGTTGAACAAGAGGTAAAAGATGCCTCAGTTATTTAGAAACTAGGATAGCTTGGATAATCACTTGGAAAGAACAGAAAGAGTTGTAGGCCTCTATCTCATGCCAGATTTAATTCAAGCTGATTAAAGTTTTAAATATGAAACCTGAAAGCATTAGGTCCTAAAATAATATAGTTGAGTCTTTATATAATCCTGAGGATGCGATGGCATTTCTAAACATTGCTCCAAAGGCAGAACCCTCAGAGGGTTTGAAAGCTTTGAAAGACTTTACATTTAAACTACACAGATCATCACGCATTCCTTGTAAATACCCCAGGAGCAGTCACAAAATGAACTATGATTAGGACACAGAGAACAGACATTTCTGTTGGTTAATAGGGACAGCAAATCCCCGAAACAGAAAACAAAGATCCATATCCATTGGCTTTAATACAATTACGTATTTTTAGAAATAAGTAAAAATCACATCCACTTCCCTAGTTCCTTCCAAAACTGGCCCCCCAGAAAAACAAACAAAGAAAAAACCCCAAATAATCCTTACCACTTAGAAACTTGAAATGGAAACAACTTTATATCAAATTCTTGGTTTAAAGCAAAAATCAGAATTGAAATGGAAGGACCATCCGTTAGAGCACAAACCACTCCATCCGTGGGCCAGAGCCAGCATTATCATTGCCAGGATTATTTCACAACTTTCGAGGCTTTTAGTAAATCTTAATGCAAAATGGAAGTCAGGGCATATTATTAATTTTTCCCTCTTCACATAATTAATGAAATCCCAAAGTGAACAAATCCTTCACAGGGGATGGCATGGGTTTGGATACGGTGGGTCATTGGTTGATGTGGGTTTCAGAAGATTTGAGGCAAGGAGAAGGATGGGAGCGTCTGAGCATATGAAAAAGAGGCGGAAGCCAAAACCTAGAATATGGTCACAGAGGGGCTGTGGTGAAGGTGGGAACCCCTTGTCCCCAGGGTCTATAGGGACCCATGGCCGTGACCTGTCCCCCAACCTCAGCACACATAGCTTTATTTCCTCTTCCACCCCCAATCATAGAACGAATGGCTACCTAGCATTTATCCATAAGCCACCAAGCCAAAAACCAAACCATGAGAATTCTTTTGATGAAAAGGCAAACAGGAAGGCTGAAACATTAACACATGGTTATCAGCGCCCCAGGTCAAAGCCGCCTTCACTTAGAGGCCTCTCTGCACACACTCACCTTCTAACCCAGATGTCATTCCAGAGGATGAAGAACAGGGAGGGTGACTGAGGGGCTTATCCCTTCTACCCGCTCCCCGGCCCAAGACTGTTTGAAGTAAAAGATCAGAATAAATTAGTTTGAACACACAGATGATTGTTTTTCTCAATCACCAGCTGCTGGGGCTCGTGAAGGAAGCCAGCTGAGTTAGAGAAAAAGCAAGCAGTTGTAGTGATAAAAAAGGGTGAACCTGCTACACGTCCACCCATCTCGGTGTTTTTCTCCTACATCTGCACAGGCTTCTATGCCCACATCTATGAAGACTGGTGCCTGTAATACTTTATGGCTTCTAATATCTATCAAACACTCAAGAGCTGTCTGGCTAGTCTTTTCTTTCTTCCCTCCAGCTTTATTGGAAATTGTCCCTCTTTTTCCAATGGAGCCATGATTACCATGCTTGAATCCAAGATCACCACCCTTCCCGTCCGATGACAACATCCCCTCTTGTCTTCCCATCCTTTAAAACCATGACTTACATGGAAACAATAGCTTCTGCCCAATCCATTAATGTCCCTTTTCCTACCTCTAAGATTGTGTGATTTTCACAGGGGCCAGGAGCTGCTCTGAGGCCCTGTTGCTCCCCGGTGGTCTGGGCACTGGCTGAGCATGGTTGGTAGGGATGGCAATTGGGTAAGAGCCCCAAACACCCCAAGTAGTTGGAACTGCTGGAGACAGTGTGCTCGCTCCGAGAGTGGAGCTCTCAGACTTTCCCAGAAGCCTGCTTTCTACTAATCAGATTGCTTTGGAACAATACCAGGGAATGGGGGAAATGGAGAATGTGTTTATCATTGGGCCTTAAAGCCTGTGCCAGAGTCCCAGAAATCCGTCATCTGAGACGCACACAACCTGAGCAACACCTCCTCTTGGATGTCCCTCCTCAGCTGGGAGATTGGCGGGGGCATCTGCTTCTTTCTCCCTCTCTCCTGAGTTTTGCTCAAAGATGAGAGGACCCAGATGTGTGACCACCTTGAATAGGCAGACAGATTGCAGAATTTCCCCCAGGGAATGGAATCTTGGGGTTTGTTCGTTTCATTCATGTATTCACTTCCCAGCAGTTACCTCTTCATGTACATGGAGAATCAATAGGTTTTGGATTTTCTTTTCAAGAAAGACCAGTCGATTTATGGGAAGAGAGATGGTTAAGAGCAGAAGGAAGTGGAGGTGTCTAGGAGGAACCTTGCAAGAGGAAAGCCCTCTGTCTTCTCTGCCAGTTGAAAGGACAGTGAGAAATGGGAGGGGCCCACAGCTTCAGAAAGCTGTTTTAGCCTTGTTGCACATTCAGTAAGAAGAGTGGATGTCACTGCATTCAGCTTCTGGCTCTTTCGTTTTCCAGAAGAAGCTTATTGTCCCAGGATAAGCAAACTTTGACTTTTAGAAATCATTGACAAGGCACCTTTGTCTGGATCTGCTTCTTTCTTATCAGACTTTGAATTTGAAAGAGTAAATTAATTAAAAGCAAGAGCTCAGGCTGTCTGGTGGAAATCGTAGTAAGAGGATGGATGAGATCATCAAGGACAGTACTTGGGGGCTATCTATAGAAAAGCGAATGAAAGCATCAGATCTATATCCTCAAGGATGGGGAAAGGAGGTGGAAGGCTAAGGCACAAAGCTTTGAGATGGAATCAAAGAATGTGAATAGAAAACCCCACCAGAGACAATTCTATAAGACACTGGGAAGTAAAGAAAAAGAAGACTTTATTTAACATTTTTTTTTTTAAGGAAAAATATTTTTCTGTGCTGGTGGAAATGTTTTATGTGGCTTTTGAGCATGTGAAATGTGGCTGATTGGCAAACCTGACCTAGCTGTGATGGGGAGATGGGCAGGGCTGGGCCAAAGCCTCCTGTAGGCAATCGTATTTCAGCTGTTACCTTCAGTGTCTGTAGGGGCTCTCCAGAAGAAAGAATGAGAACAGTCCAGGGAAGGAAATCATTTGGGGTTCTGAAGGACCACTGTGACTGGTGGCAGAAGACAGCGAGGGACCTGTGGGCAGGGGAGAGTCACACAATGCCTGGAGCACACTCCAGAATTTTGGCACTTTATCCTAAGGGATTTTTGGTGGATTTTGACTCTGAAAACAGACACATGTTCTAAGAGTCTGCAGAGCCACTGGGAGGAGCATATTTTCTTCTCCAGCTGCGGCTGCATGAAGGGATGATGGAGAGGTCAGCCAGGATTTGGGCAAGGACAGTGTAGGGCAACAGTGGTGTCCATCTGTCCCGGCCAACTTGGTTTGACACTAAAACAAAGTTTAATTCCATGGAGCCCGCCTTATTTGGGGTTGCTGTAGACTCTTCCCAGCTGTGGTCTGCACCCAGGGTCATTACTTACTGAATGGTGATGGGGCCCTTCAAAGGCACAAGGGTGATGAAAGAGTGTGCATTTGTGGTGACAATTTTGCTACAAGTAACACCCACAGAATGGGGTTTCCACACTTAGATTCAGCTCTGACTGAACAGAAGGCAGACATTGAACTATCTGGCATTTACCCATGGTGGGGCCTGGCACCCCAGTGTCCGCAGAAGCCCCCGCTTCCTGGGACATCCCGCCCCGTTCCCACTGCAGAAACACAGAGCTCAGAGCTCCCATGATCTCCACATCCACTATGTGGTTTTGTGAGGAAATCAGAAACCCTCGGATCTGTTCAGACTTCCAGATCTGCCCTGGGGAGGGAGAGCTTTAAGTACTCTAGTCTGCTGTCACAGCAGGCCCTGTTAAATTTGCATTTCAACAACAAACTACTTTTTAGCTGAAGTATGAGACAGATTTATACTAAGAAAATTAGTTGACATGCAAATTTAACTGGACATTCTGTATGTTATCAGGCAACCCTATGTGTGGGGGTCGTCTTGTTGTAATGGGGGATGGAAAAGACTTCTGGGAAAGGTTTGGTGAGTGAACTGGCATGACTGGGCATAACTAGAGTGACTGGAGGGTTTTGCAGTCTTGCAGCTCTGAAATAAAATGCCAAGGACTGTCAACATTGTCGACAGACCCGGATATGGAGTGCAGCAAGCCTCACTCTGAGCTTCCAATGTTGGGTGAGCTGATGCAAGTACCTTGATTTCTCTGAGATTCAGGCTTCTCATTTACAGTGAAGACTAGGAAGTAATACCTGGTGTTTGGAGTTGAAGTGATGACTGAAGATAACTTATGCCAAGGATGTGGCATCTTATAAATATAGGAATTTTTAAAAATACAGTAGGACTGGTAAATATCCTCCCAAGGGAAGATTAACGATCTCTCTCTGAGAGAACCGAAGGCCAGGTGAAGCCTGCTGGGCAGCCTTGGGGAAGGCTGGAAGAGGCGTCCTGGGTGCAGGCTGACCTAGCTCCAGGCAATGTGGGAGTCACCTCTCGTCTGCCACTGTGGGTTTTGACCTCTTCTCAGGACAGGATAGTTCTTTCCTAAAATAAAGGAATTTCCTTAAGAGAGATTTATGGAAAGGAATGGAAGATGGCTTGCTTTTTTTTTTTTTAAATTAACATATAATGTATTAATTTGCTTCGGGGGTACAGGTCTGTGAATCATCAGTCTTACACAATTCACAGCATTCACCATAGCACATATATTGCCCAGTGTCCATAACCCAGCCACCTTATCTGGCCCCTCCACTCCCTAGCAACCCTCAGTTTGTTTCCTGAGATTAAGAGTCTCTTATAGTTTGTCACCCTCTCTGGTTTCATCTTGTTTCATTTTTTCCTTCCCGTCCCCCCCATGACCCCCCACCATGCCTCTCCAATTCCTCATATCAGAGAGATCATACAATAATTGTCTTTCTCTGATTGACTTATTTCGTTTACCATAATAGCCTCTAGTTCCATCCACATTGTTGCAAATGGCAAGATTTTGTGGGGTTTTTTTTTGATGGCCGCATAGCATTCCATTATATATATATACCACCTTTTCTTTATCCATTCATCTATTGATGGACATCTAGGTTCTTTCCATAGTTTGGCTATTGTGGACATTGCTGCTATGAACACTTGGGTGCACATGCCACTTCGGATCACTACATTTGTATATTTAGGGTATATATCCAGTAGTGCGATTGCTGGGTCCTGAGGTAGCTCTATTTTTAACTTTTTCAGGAACCTCCATACTGTTTTCCAGAGTGGCTACACCAGCTTGCATTCCCACCAACAGTGTGGGAGGGTTCCCTTTCTCCACATCCTCACCAACATCTGTCATTTCCCGACTTGTTAATTTTAGCCATTCTGACTGGTGTGAGGTGATATCTCACTGTGGGTTTGATTTGTATTTCCCTGATGGTAAGTGATATGGAGCACTTTTTCATGTGTCTGTTGGCCATCTGGATGTCTTCTTTGCAGAAATGTCTGTTCATGTCTTCTGCCCATTTCTTGATTGGATTCTTTGTTCTTTGGATGTTGAATTTGATAAGTTCATTATAGATTTTGGATACTAGCCCTTTATCTGATATTTCATTTGCAAATGTCTTCTCCCATTCTGTTAGTTTTCTTTTGTTTTTGTTGACTATTTCCTTTGATGTGCAAAAGCCTTTTATCTTCATGAAATCCCAATAGTTCATTTTTGCCCTTGGTTCCCTTGCCTTTGGCCATGTTCCTAGGAAGAAGTTGCTGCGGCTGAGGTCAAAGAGGTTGCTGCATGTGTTCTCCTCAAGGATTTTGATGGATTCCTATCTCACATTGAGATCTTTCATCCATTTTGAGTCTATTTTTGTGTGTGATGTAAGGAAATGGTCCAGTTTCATTCTTCTGCATGTGGTTGTCCAATTTTCCCAACACCACTTGTTGAAGAGACTATCTTTTTTCCATTGGACATTCTTTCCTGCTTTGTCGAAGACTAGTTGACCATAGAGTTGAGGGTCCATTTCTGGACTCTTTATTCTGTTTCATTGATCTATGTGTCTGTTTTTGTGTCATTACCATACTGTCTTGATGATTACAGCATTGTAATAGTGCTCGAAGTCTGGAATTGTGATGCTGCCAAATTTGGTTTTCCTTTTCAACATTCCTCTGCCTATTTGGGGTCTTTTCTGGTTCTATATAAATTTCAGGATTATTTGTTCCATTTCTTTGAAAAGAATTGATGGTATTTTGATAGGGATTGCATTAAATGTATAGATTGCTCTAGGTAGCATAGACATTTTCGCAATATTTGTTCTTCCAATCCATGAGCATAGAATGTTTTGCCATTTCTTTGTGTCTTCCTCAATTTCCTCCATTAGTACTTTTTAGCTTTCTAAGTATAGACTCTTTGCCTCTTTGGTTAGGTTTATTCGTAGGTGTCTTATGGTTTTGGGTGTAATTGTAAATGGGATCAACTCCTTAATTTCTCTTTCTTCTGTCTTGCTGTTGGTGTATAGAAATGCAACTGATTTCTGTGCATTGATTTTATATCCTGACACCTTACTGAATTCCTGTTCTAGTAGTTTTGGGATAGAGTCTTTTGGGTTTTCCACATAAAGTATCCTATCATCTACAAAGAGTGAGAGTTTGACTTCTTTGCTGATTCAGATGCCTTTTATTAGATTTTGTTGTCTGATTGCTCAGACTGGGACTTCTAGTATTTTCAATAGCAGTGGTGATAGTGGACATCCCTGCCATGTTCCTGACCTTAGGAGAAAAGCTCACAGTTTTTCCCCATTGAGAATGATATTTGCTGTGGGTTTTTCATAGATGGCTTTGATGATATTGAAGTATGTACCCTCTATCCCTACACTGTGAAGAATTTTAATCAAGAAAGGATGCTGTACTTTGTCAAATACTTTTTGCATCTATTGAGAGCATCAAATGCTTCTTGTTCTTTCTTTTATTAATGTATTGTATCACATTGATTGATTTGTGGATGTTGAACCAACCTTGCAGCCCTGGAATAAATCCCACTTGGTTGAGGTGAATAATCCTTTTAATGTATTGTTGGATCCTATTGGGTAGTATTTTGGTGAGAATTTTTGCATCTGTGTTCATCAGGGATATTGGTCTGAAATTCTCCTTTTAGATGGGCCCTTGGTCTGGTTTTGGGATCAAGATAATGCTGGCCTCATAAAAGGAGTTTGGAAGTTTTTCTTCCATTTCTATTTTTTGGAACAGTTTCAGAAGATTAGGTATTAATTCTTCTTTAAATGTTTGGTAGAATTCCCCTGGGAAGCTGTCTGGCCTTGGACTCTCGTTTGTTGGGAGCTTTTTGAGGACTGCTTCAAACTTCTTACTGGTTATGGGTCTGTTCAGGTTTTCTATTTCTTCGTGGTGCAGTTTTGGTAGTTTATACATCTCTAGGAATGCATCCATTTCTTCCAGATTGTCAAATTTGCTGACACATAGTTGCTCATAATATATTCTTATAATTGTATTTCTTCAGTGTTGGTTGTGATCTCTCCTCTTTCATTCATGATTTTATTAATTTGGGTCCTTTCTCTTTTCTTTTGGATAAGTCTGGCCAGGGGTATATCTATCTTATTGATTCTTTCAGAGAACCAGCTCCTAGTTTTGTTGATCTGTTCTCCTGTTCCTTTGATTCCTTTGATTGATTTCTGCTCTGATGTTTATTATTTCTCTTCTCCTGCGGGGCTTAGGCTTTCTTTGCTGTTCTTTCTCCAGCTCCTTTAGATGTAGGGTTAGGTTGTGTATTTGAGACCTTTCTTGTTTCTTGAGAAAGGCTTGCATTGCTATATATACTTTCCACTCAGGACCGCCTTTGCTGTGTCCCAAAAATTTTGAACAGATGTGTTTTCATTTTCAATTATTTCCATGAATGTTTTAAGTTCTTCTTTAATTTCCTGGTTGACCCATTCATTCTTTAGTAGGATGCTTTTTAGCCTCCATGTATTTGAGTTTTTTCCAACTTTCCTCTTGTGATTGAGGTCTAGTTTCAAAGCTTTGTTGTCTGAAAATTTGCAGGGAATGATCCCAGTCTTTCAGTGCCAGTTGAGACCTGATTTGTGAACCAGGATGTGATCTAGTCTGGAGAATGTTCCTTGTGAACTAGGGAAGCATTCTTTTGCTTTGGGATGGAATGTTCTGAATAGATCTGTGATGTTCATCTGGTCTAATGTGTCATTTAAAGCCTTTATATCCTGTTGATCTTTTGCTTAGATGATCTGTCCATTTCAATGAGGGGGGTGTGAAAGTGCCCTACTATTATTGTATTATTATTGATGTGTTTCTTTGATTTTGTTATTAATTGGCTTATGTAATTGGCTGCTCCCATGTTAGTGGCATAGATATTTAAAATTATTAGATCTTCTTGTCAGATAGATCCTTTAAGTATGATATAGTGTCCTTCCTCATCTCTTATTATAGTCTTTGGCTTAAAATATAATTTGTCTGATGTAAGAATTGCCCACCCATCTTTCTTTTGATGTCCATTAGCATGGTAAATTGTTTTCTACCCCCTTACTTTATATATGGAGGTGTCTTTGGGTCTAAAATGAATCTCTTGCAGACAGCATATTGATGGGTGTTGCTTTTTATCCTTCTGATACCCTGTGTCTTTTGAATGGGAGCATTTAGCCCATTTACATTCAGGGTAACTATTGAAAGATATGAATTTAGCCATTTTATTGCTTGTAAGGTGACTGTTACTGTCCTTTCTGGTCTGTTACTTTTAGGTTCTCTCTTTACTTAGAGGACCCCTTTTAATATTTCTTGTAGGGCTGGTTTGGTGTTTGTTTACAAATTCTTTTAATTTTTGTTTGTCCTGGAAGATTTGTATCTCTCCTTCTATTTTCAATAGAAGGAGCCTAGCTGATTATAGTATTCTTGGCTGCATATTTTTCTCATTTAGTGCTCTGAATATATCATGCCTGTCCTTTCTGGCCTGCCAAGTCTCTGTGGGTAGCTCTGCTGCCAATCTAATATTTCTACTGTTGTATGTGACAGACCTCTTGTCCCAAGCTGCTTTCAGGATTTTCTCTTTGTCACTGAGAATTGTAAGTTTTACTATTAGATGACTGGCATGGACCTATTTTTATTGATTTTGAGGGGAATTCTCTGTGCCTCCTGGATTTTGATGCTTGTTCTTTTTGCCAAATTAGGGAAATTCTCTGTTATAATTTCCTCCAATATACCTTCTGCCCCCCTCTTTCTTCTTCTTCTGGGATCCCAATTATTCTAATACTGTTTTGTCTTATGGTATCATTTATCTCTCAAATTCTCTCCTCATTGTCCAGTAGTTGTTTGTCTCTCTTTTTCTCAGCTTCTTTATTCTCTATCCTTTGGTTTTCTATATCGTTAATTCTCTCTTCTGCCTCACTTATCCTAGCAGTAAGAGCCTCCATTTTTTATTGCACCTCATTAATAGCTTTTATGATTTCAACTTGGTTAGATTTTACCTCTTTAATTTCTCCAGGAAGGTCTTTTATTTCTTCAGAAAGGGATTCTCTAGTATCTTCCATGCTTTTTTTGAGCCCAGCTAGCACCTTGATAATTGTTATTCTGATCTCTAGTTCTGACATATTACTAATGTCCATATTGATTAGGTTCCCAGCCATTGGTACTGCCTCTTGTTCTTTTTTAAGAAATATTTTGTTTATTTATTTGATAGAGAAAGAGAGAGAGCACAAGCAGGGGGAGCAGCAGAGGGAGAGGTAGAAGCAGGCTCCCCGCTGAGCAGGGTGCCTGATGCAGGACTTGATTCCAGGACCCTAGGATCATGACCTGAGTCGAAGGCAGAGTCTTAACCATCTGAGCCACCCAGGCACCCCATTGTTCTCTTTTTTTGAGGTGAGTTTTTTCACCTTGTTGTTTAATCCAGATAAGAATAGAGGAATGAGAGAACAAATTACTTAAAGGGTAGCAACAACCCCAGAAAAATATACACTAACCAAATCAGAAGAGACCTGAACCTAGGGGTAGAAGAATGGAGGGGAGAAAAAAAAATATATATGTATATATTATAGTTATATGTATCTATTAGACTTATGAATAGAACAGAGCCACATGCTTGATTTTGGGTATATTTGGTTTGTTAGAAGAAACTTCCTCCCAAAATTTCAAAGAAAAAAAAACTTATATATATACAAAAATATGGGTAAACATGATGAAGGAATGGAATATGACTGTAAAGATGAAAATTTTAAAAAAAGTTTCTAAAAAAGGAATTGATACAATAAGAAGTTGGTTGAAAAAAGAAAAAAAAAAAAGAGAGGAAAGAAGGTGATCAGGCTGGAGACTGGATAAAGCCATGCACTAGAGTTAGGGTATATTTTGATCTATTAGAAGAAACTGTATCCCAAAATTTTAAAGAAAGAAAAATGTGTATATATATATACACACACACACACACACACACACATATATACACACACACGTGTGTGTGTGTGTGTGTGTGTGTGTGTGTGTGTGTGTATGGTTAAATACAATGAAGAGACAGAATATGACCATAACAATGAAAATTTTAAAAGATTTTAAAAAAGATATTGATAAGATAGAATAGCTTAAAAAGGCTAAAATAGGAAAGAGAAAAAAAATTTTTAAATACAATAAGAAAAAATAAAATTTTTAAAATTTAACTTTGAAAGACTAAAGAATCATGGGAAAAAAGCCTTGGATTCTATGTGCTGTATATCTGTAGCTCTGAAGTTTTGCAGTCTTCAGTGATCGGTGAACTTGGTCTTGGCTAGACGTTCTTGCTGATCTTCTGGGTGAGGGCCCTATTGTAGTGATTCTCAAATGTCTTTGCCTGAGGCAGAACTGCACAGCCCTTGTCAAGGGCTGGGCTAAGAATCTGTTCGGGTTCGCTCTCAGGAGATTTTGTTCCCTGAATGCTTTCTGTAGAGCTCTGGAGGACGGGAATGAAAATGGCGGCCTCCTATCCTGGGCTGGAGGAGCCAAGAGCTCAAAGCTCCACTCAGAGCAAAGCAGTCAATCACTCCTGTCTCCCTGGTCTCTGGTTGCACTCCGAGCTCATCCAGCCTGTGACTGAGCATTTCTGTCTCTGGCGCACGGCCCTGTTTGGAGCCCCCAAACCCAGCAGATTCCTGCAGCATGCTGCCATGCCGCTTCTCCCAGAGGAGGAAGGTGAGTCTCCCCAGATCAGCCAGTGGAGTCCCTGCTTGAAAAGTAGTGACCCGATTGCACCTTGGATCATGGTTTAAGGTAACCCTGAGCTAAGAACCCACTTCTTGGCTCTGTCTCTGAATTGCCTTCTCCATTCTTATACCTGGGAGCTCTGCCACCCTTAGTCACCCTTGGTCTTTTTGTGACCCTGTAGGTCCTGAGACCACACTGTCCCTGTGAGGGCTCCACTCCCCACTTAGCCTCTGGAGTGATATCTTTCAGTGGAGCAGACTTCTAAAAGTTCCAACTTTGTGCTCTGCTGCTCTCTCACTTGCTGGGAGCCAACCCCTCCCCCTGCAGTCTATCTTCCCATATATCACCTCAGATTCACTTCTCTGCACTTCCTACCTTCTAGAAAGTGGTTGGTTTTCTGTTCCTAGAATTGCTGCTCTTCTTCTCTCCAATCTCCTATTGAGTTTATAGGTGTTCAGATTGGTTTGATAACTATCTAGCTGAGTTTCTGGGACAGGATAATATTTAGATCTTCTATTCCTCTGCCATCTTGCTCCTCCCCACTGGCTTGGATTTAAAAGAATTAAAGCCATCAATCTATTATTTGCTTTGATTGAACATGAGGTCAGAAACAAAAGAGCTCCTTTGTGTATCTGGGGAGGAAGATGATGGGAATTTGTGGATATAGGGTAAGATAGAAATAGAAGGCATCTCAGTAAATGAGCTTTATGAAGGGGTGTGTTGTGTCTACTGGTCCATTGAGGGGGCCCAAAAGAATGGAGAGAGAGGACCCCTTCTGTGGGTCAGGTGCTGAGTCATCCTTCCATGTCTGTGTGGCATTTTATGGTATGTCCACAAGCTCTTTGACACTGTTCAAAAAGCGGACCCAAAGTCTCGTCTTCTTAAGTGAAATCAGGACTTAGTGACTCACTTCTAACAAATAGATTGTGGTGGAGGTGATGGTGCATAGGGCTTCCAAGACTAGATCATAAAAGATACTGCCTCTTCTTCTCTCTCTGGGATCACTGGCTCTAGGGGAAGCCTGATGCCATATCGTAAGGACTTTTAACAGCCCTACAGAGACATCCACAGGATGAGGAATGGAGGCCTTCCACCAATAGCCATGTCGAGGGGGCATCTTAGAAGCAGAGTCTCCTGTTGTAGCCAGATCTTCAGATAACTAGAGCCTCATGAGCGACCCTGAGTCCAAACCACCCAGCTAAGCTGCTTCCAGATCCCTGACTGTCAGAAGCTCTGTGAGATGATAAATCCTTGTTTGAGGCTGCTAAATTTGGAGGTGATTTGTTATATAACAGTGAATAATTAATACAAAAACAATAACTAAAACATATTGAGTGCTTAGTATGTGTCAAGGACCCTTTTAAACATTTACACATGTTAACTGTTATTTTGTCTATTTTGCAGATGAAGATAGTGAGGTACAGAAAGGTTACATAACTCGCCCATGTACATACATAGTAAGTGACCTAAATATACCTAGATTCCTTTTCCATATGTTATTTCTCATACATGTTTGTTTTACTGCTGTACTTTCTGTTTCTTTACTAGATTATAAATCCCACCAGGTCAGGGAAGACATCCTACCCATATCATCAGAACCTAGCAGAGTGCTTAGAATACAGTATGCCTAAAATAAATATTTAGATAAATTGAATAATGGATGATGAAGAAATAAATTTAAAAATCATTATGCACCAGCTCTTTGCTCTAGAAGCTTGAGCTTTTGGGTCTAACACAGAGCCATATATGGGAACTTCACTGTTGGATAATATTAACGTGTCCTTTCATTTAGAACTGAAAAGTTGGACTTTATTTTGTTGCCAATTTTAGATTGTGCTCAATGCCTCAAACTAACCCAGAAATCCACTGTTTCACAAATGTGCACTTAAATCCAAGGAAAATTGGAAATAACCTAAATACCCAACATTAGAGCCTAATAAATTATGTGCACTTTAGTGCAATGAAATTTTATACAAGCTCTAAGATTATCTAACTATGTTGAATGAAGAAAAATATTTCAAACCATGTTTAATGAAAATAGCAGAAACAAAGTAAATTTTAGGTAAATTCACATTCCATATTACACAATTATTAAAAATAATGAAGCATATTTATTTGTTTTCCATGAAGTGACTACAAAGGCATATTTCTGAGTTTTAATGTTAGTAACATATGGATAGTATCATGCAAAATAGTATCTTTAGTTAAAAAGCAAAGAAAAATCCCTTTCCAAGTATGTCCCCTAAACTAAGTGACAATAAACACTGAAAGAACATTTCATGTGAAGATTTGTTTTTATATGTATTGGTGGAGGCAAGCCTGGCATGTCAATGAACATGGTATATCATACTAATAGCACCACATGTCAATGAGCACGTGACCCAGCACAAAGCAAAATCAACCAGATGTTAGCAGATTCCAGCCAGAAGACTCACCACAAGGATGCTTAGACTAAATATTGTCTGGTCAAGTGCCTCACTTTATAGATATGGAAAGTGAGGCACGGAGAGTTGAAGGATTGTGTACACCAGGCCAGAAAGCAGGAGCTGAGGTGAGTATTCAGATCTTTGGAGTCTTCCCTGAGCTCTAGAGGGTGATGCACATTCTGGAGCTCTTTCATGTGTGTTGTATGTCATGAGGATAAACTACTATTATGCCTATTTTACAGGTGGTCACAGAAGTTTGAGTGACTTAATGTTTTAGTTCAGAGTATGATTTCTTATGTGAGACTACCTAGGCTCAAGACTTTCTCAAAAATTTAACTGGTATATATGACTGGGAAAAGTTGCATAGTCTCCCTAAGACTTAGGATCATCTATAAAGTGGGGATAAAACTAACTCTATGTGACAACACTGTTGTGAGGGTCACATGAGATAGCTCACCCAGAGTTCCTAGCAGAGCACCTGCACATCATGAAAACTTAATCCATGTTACCTTTTAAAAAAAATTATTTATATATCAACTGTGAGAGATAAGAGCTGGAATTTCAAACTGACATTTGGAATTCTACAAATGTTCTACAGCTCTAAGTCTGACATATTTTTGTTCATAACTCAGCTGTTGTCTGATGCTACAAGTGAGGGGTATGACTTTGAGCAACCTGTTTCCTTTCTCTGAGGATCTTCTTCACCTTGGTAATGGGATGTACCTAACCGGAGCTGCCTATGTCAGCTCTGAGATTGTAGCTCTGGGATTCTATTCCTTCCTGAGTGCCCACCATGGGAAATGACTGATCTCAGGACGATACAAGATGTGCAGATGGTCCTGCCCCAAAGTCCGCTTGGATAACATGTACATGCCGTCTAGTGCATGATTAGGTACAAAACAAAAGCTGCTCTAAGAGGGAGAGAGAGAAGCAGGCATTCAGGTCTTTGGAAGGGAGATATCCACTTTCAACAGCTGGAGTTAAGGGAAGTTAAATGGAAAAAGCACTTTCAGGATAGGCCTGGGGCAGCAAGGGTGAGGGAGAATAATGGGGAAGGAGCCTGGAGTGGGAGGGAGGCAGGTGCCCATAGTGAGGGCTTCAAACAGAGGTAAGATGGAAATATGCATGATAAAGTAGAGCAGCGTGGACAGTGCAGGTGGCAAGGCCCAAGTGAGGCTAAGTCTGTGGAAAGGGAGGATTGGGAGGAGGAAGAAGAGAAGAAAGGGCCAGAGGAGACTCTGTCCTTCTTGTCTCTATGGAACCTGAGGCTGAGGATGGCTCTTACACTGTTCATGCCTCAAGAAAGGACAAGCTGGGGAAAGGGGGATGATTGCTTTCTACTGGGGAACTGCTCTGTGTGGGGTGACCTTGGGGCATCAGGTGGTGGTGGCCAGGAGAAAGCAGATGCAAGGAGCTGTCTCTTTAGGGAGGCCAGGGCTGGCTGCACAGGAGTTGTGCTTTGCTTGCGGATTCCTTCCAAGGGTGTTCACCAGACGCCTCCCCTACCAGGCGCTCTGAGAGACTGTGCATGGAGCACCCTGCCACTGGCCTTTGAGCAGTTTAGTTCCTGGCCATGAGACTCAGATGCATCAGAGTGGAGGCCATGGGGCATACAGGGACACCCTGTGCTCATGTCCACAGTGCATTAGTTCCCGAAGGATCTAGGTCCTGGTCTCCACCTATAGCAGATGAGCTGACACTGCTCAGGGCACCCAGGCTGCAGGCACAGAGCTCTGAGGGGGACCTGGCAGACCCGGGCACATGGAGGTGAACAGAGGACTCAAGCCAGCGATAGTGGCCCTTACTATTTTTTTTTCCCAAAGTTGCTGTCTGTGAGGTGGTAAGAATAGCATTAACCAAAGGCAGGAGAGAGGAAGCAGGATTTGATGGAGGTGCAATGTGGAGGAGAGAATGAGAAAGGAGAGCTGAGAGGGTGTCCTCCCTGCTGTGCTCACCGCTGGCCTGTCCTTACAGTCACTGGTCACTGCTGCCATCATCTTCCCGCATTGTAACCCAGGACGCTGACATAAGGCTAGACACTGACTATTTGATTCAGTGATTAGTATGAGTTGCATGGGAGTCAGAGTTTGAGAGATGTGGCTTAGGGAGAAAAACAGGATCAAAGGGCCAATGAGGGTATAGGGATGAATTCGAGCTGCAGCCGAAAAATGCGTGCCCACCTGGCCTGTTTTGTCTGAACTCTATACCCCAAAGTCCAGGGGTGACTCCAGGCACAGACTTGCTGCCTGGAGTGCCCAGGACCAGGAAGAGCCCTGGGGTGAGCCCAGGAACAGTCTTTGAGCATTTCAAATTATAAAGTCAATATTGAAAATCAGGAGCTGGGAAAGCCTTGGATGAAACAGTTAATGATAAGCAATCACCACAAATGTGAAAGGAAGGGAAATGCAGCAGTCTCAAGCTTTGGGGTCACACCAACTTGATCTGGGAGCCAGGTGTGTCATGTCTTATGTATGAGGCCCTGGGCAAGTTACTTAATTCTTCCATTAGAGTTCTAGTCAAATTCATAGAGCAGAAACACAATAGAATAGCTTAACCTATTAAGGATTTACTTTCTCACATGAAACGAAGTCCTGAGATAGATGTCCAGGCTGGCTCAGTGGCTCTCCATGTCATCTGTGTCCCCAGATCCTCTCTTTCCACATTGCCCATAGGTGAGGCTTTTGTCCTCTTGCTTCCACCCTCATGTTCATAGGAGGCTGCTTCCCCACAGCCTTGTGTCTGCACTCCCGACAGACAGAAGGACAGAAGTAGAGAACGATGGCACCAGAACCTGGGAAGCAACCTATTCTGAGACCCCCCCAGCTCAGGGCAGGTTGCCTGGAGAGGGAACTGGCTGTCTTACTGCCCTAAATAGAATATTCTGCCAGTGAACAAGAAGGGGGATAAATGGTGAGTAGGCACCTACGAGTGTTTGCCCTGCCTCTTCCCTATTCGTGCAATGGTCCCAAGATTATCCATTCAAGGAGTTTAGCATAGAACTTGGCATATAGTAGTGGACTATGGGGTGAGCACCTGACAAAAACTAAGGGGATTTTTCTTTTGAGAAAAGTGTCATATCCAAACTGATCAAGATGTGTAACATTTACTATGTGCAATATTTTGTATATTAATATTTCCACTATAGTTGGTAAAAACCAGAGAGTATTGATTGGAGATGTTTCCTCATTTGGACTGCCATATTCAGCCAGAAGTTTGTGCTCATTCATTTTAAAATAAATTTAATATTTTAATATAGTTTAAAAAACTTTTTAAAAAATGTTTTGGTTTTCAAATGATCCTTTATTGAAATATTTTCCTTTGTAGTTCTTATGTCTCTGGGCATTCCACTGTACTGCCATTGCTGTCATGAGGGTGGTGGCAATCAATATTGCAGCCCACAGTTTGGGCAGTCCCCAGGATCTCTCGAATGGTTCTAGAGAATTCTCTGGCTAAAGATCAGTTGCCACATCTGTTGGGCAATGTTGACAATCTTATCAAAGTGGTATTTCCACTGTCTTTCATGTTTTTCCACTTCTTTCTGTCTCTTGGGGGTTCCTTGAGGGCTTTCCCAGTCAGGGCAGAGGCAGAAAGTACCACTTCATGTGGGCCTGTGTGTTATGAATGATCATTTTCACCATAATCCTCAGCCTCTTCCAAACACCAGTTCCCTTGGCGATGTCATCACCAACCTTTTCTGGAGACAGACCCAGAGGGGAGATCTTTGGGGCCAGGGCAGGTGTGGCACTAACTTCCCCACCGGTACTTCAGGTATAAGACTTTGATCTTGTTGGAGTTCAACCTGGGCCCATGGTGGAGGCAGCTCATGTCGAATGAAACTGGATTTGGGACCACTGAAAACAGTTGCACTTTTGCCTCCTTTAAGTCAAAAGCTAGGACAGTTTTAGATTTACAAAAATATTATGAAGATAGTATAGAGGGTTCCATATATTCCACACCCAGTTTCTTCTATTATTAACATCTTACATTAGATGGTACATTTGACAAAATTAATGACCTAATATTGATGTATTAGATTTACCTAAATTCTATAGTTAACACACACTCCCTTCGTTTTTACCTAATATCTTTCATCTGTTCTAGATCCCATCCAGGATACTATATTACATTTAATCATCATGGCTTCTTAGGCTCCTCTTGGCTGTGACAGTTTTTCAAACTTTCCTTGTTTTGGATGATCTTGATAGTCTTGAGGAGTACTGGTCAGGTACATTTTAGAATTTTAGAATGCCCCTCTACGGGGATTTGTGCAATGCTTTTTCTCATGATTAGTCTAGTGTTTTGTGTTCTTGGGAGGGAGATCATAGAGGTAAAGAGCCATTCTCATCACATCATATCAACGGTACATGTTATCAATATGCCATCATTGTTGATATTGACCTTGATCACTTGACTGAGAAAGTATTTGTCAGGTTTCTCCACTGTGAAGTTACTCTGCCTCCCTTTTCATACTTTATTCTTTGGAAGGAAGTCATTATGTACAACTCACACATGGAGAGTTATTCCCACCTCATTGAAGGCTGAGTATCTACATAATTTATTTGGGATTCTGCATGGGAGATTTTTCTCTTCTCCCCAATTATTTATTTATTCAGTCATTTGTTTATATCAGTATGGACTCATGAATATTTACTTTATATTTTGGGCTATAATCTAATACAGTTGACTCTTGGACAATGCAGGGATTTGGAGTGCTGACCCCCTGTGCAGTCAAAAATTCACATATAGCTTTTGACTTCCCCAAAATTTATTATTAATAGCATATTATTGACCAAAAGCTTTATTAATAACATAAAATTTGACTAACACATAGTTTGTATATTATACATATTATATACTATATGCTTATGATAAAGTTAAGATAGATAAAAGAAAATGTTATTAAGAAAGTCATAAGGAAAACAAATATATTTACAGTACTGTTCTCTATCTATTGAAAAAAATCCACGGACAAGTGAACCTGTGCAGTTCAAACCTATGTTGTTTAAGAATCAACTGTACTACATTATTTATTTTGTGGATCAAATTTTTCCAAACTTGGCCATTGGGAGCTTTTTCAGTTGTCTCCTGTGTCCTTTTAAAGTGCCCCATCAATACATTTTGTTGTTGTTTGACCATTTCCTTGCTTTTTGGCACTATAAGGTGCTCTAGGCTCATCTTGTGGATTTTCTGTCTCAGTTCTACAATTACCATTTTTTCCAAGGAACACAATGGTACTAGAAACGGTTACCAAACTGTGGAAAGAACCAAGATGCCCTTCAATGGACAAATATATAAGGAAGATGTGGTCCATATACACTATGGAGTATTATGCCTCCATCAGAAAGGATGAATACCCAACTTTTGTAGCAACATGGACGGGACTGGAAGAGATTATGCTGAGTGAAATAAGTCAAGCAGAGAGAGTCAATTATCATATGGTTTCACTTATTTGTGGAGCATAACAAATAGCATGGAGGACATGGGAGTTAGGAGAAGGGAGTTGGGGTAAATTGGAAGGGGAGGTGAACAATGAGAGACTATGGACTCTGAAAAACAATCTGAAGGGTTTGAAGAGGTGGGGGGGTGGGAGGTTGGGGGAACCAGGTGGTGGGTATTAGAGAGGGCATGGACTGCATGGAGCACTGGGTGTAGTACAAAAACAATAAATACTGTTATGCTGAAAATAAATTAAAAAAAATGGTTAAAAAAAAAAAAGAAACCAAGATTTGGGTGCTAGGTATGCTCCTTGCTATTGGGATGTCTTTGCTTCTGAGTCCTCTCAGGGGATAGAGGAAGGAAATATTTGTATATATACTAAATCATATATGTGTATGCTTGTACATGCACATATGTATGTATATACATAATCACTTGTATCTTTATTCATCTAAACATGATTTTATGCTATTTCCCCAACTCTAATGCATTTCTGTATGGAACATTTTAGCCTCCTCTCATTGCTTATCTGTCAGCACTTGCTCCAGTGAAAAGTTTGGCTCCCACCCTCTGTATCCTGGAAAATTATTCTCCAAAAGTTAAGAAGAAATAAAAACTTTCTTAGAAGAAAAATCTGAAGCCATTCATCACTGTCAGACCTGTCCTCTAGGAAATGTTTTAGAAGTTCTTCAGGTGAAAGGAAAATGATAAAGTGGGAAACTGATCTACGTAAAGGAAGTGTTGGAAAAGAAAAAAAAAAGTTAAATAGAATCTTTACTTTTCTTATTGTTAATTGGTATACGTTTTAATTAATTAAAATAATAATAGTAATTACTGGGTGATTATAGCATACAAATAAGTGAAATAAGTGAATGACAGTGGTACTGTCATGTCAGGAACCGGGAACTCCTTGAACATGGCCTTGAACACTCTTGTTATCTATCAAGAACCATTCTGTTGTAATCCTTACACCATTTGATAACATCTGGAGGCAAACATATCTCCTAGTCAATGCCTCATCCAATTCTGTTAGTCTAATAAAAGTAGAACAGGACATTAGTCCTCATAGGGGCTGGGGAGTCAGGAAGGTAATAGAAAAAGAAGTCAGAAGGAGCTGAAGATGCATGTCCAGTTATATGAACTGGAGCCAAGGAGTTGATGTTGGGAATAGGAAGGTAGAGTCACACTTGAAAATACAATAGGGAAGCCATTTGAACAGAATGGAGTACTGGAAAGCAAAGACTTGTGATCTGGGCAACACACATGCAGAATTTCAACCCACTCACTGCTCTAGTTCTTTGTGTGTCCTCTGTGGTTTTTCTGGGGCTACTTGCTGAATTCACCCAAGATATAGGTGCCCTGCTACCCTCAACTGAGTGGCTTAGGGTACAACCCCTGAAACTTCCGAGTACAGAAGCTGGCTGAATTTGTACAAGTTTGCAGTTTAGCTCAGTTAAAGGTATGAGTCTGTTTGGCTCCGAGGATGTTCTACTGGGGGATTTGGGAAAGGAGAAACTGGGTTGGGACACTGCACAATACACACAGTGCAATGTGTTCTTGTTAGTGAGTAGGGGGAGAAATGACCACAGGGAATCCTACAAATATATTAGAGGAAACAGTCCTTACAACAAACTCACAGTCATTGTGGAATTTGATGTACTGGGCTTTCATTTGGACAAAACATTGATGGTTAGAGTGAAATGTCCCTACAACCTGAACACAAATGTCTCTTTTGAGATTTCCATATCATAAAGTGAAGAAATGTTTTCTCTTCTTAGTGGTTATTACAAGAATTCTTTACTCAGAAGGGACATGAATTTTTTTGGAATTTGGCTTTATAAGTCTATTGAGGCGGTAGAAACAAGCTTTAAGGACCTGGGTTTTGGACTCGTGCCTAGTTTCCATGAGGAAGAGAAAAACTCTGTCTAATAAATGGGAAGGGGAAGAGTTTGATGTTCCTACAGAGACAAAGCTGGGAGAAGAGAAAAAGGATCAAGAAGGACTGACTCCCATGGGAAGGGATAATTAATGGCTCTGGAGTTGACAGCAGATCCAAATAGAGCAAATAGAAATGTCTGATAGAGTTTTGGTTGTTTTGTTTTGTTTTGTTTTTGTTATGTTGGGGCTGGATGATGCAAATCCTCTTTGCCACCTCCTCTGTAAAATTGCCCCTGATCTGGGATATGTGGATTGGGGGTAGGGAATTATGAAGGAAAGAGGGAGATCCAGACAATAGACTGCACCCATGTAATTGATCAGAGAAGCTCTTTTCCAGAGGTCACTAGGCATGTCAAGTTGAGTGTGTGTTTTCTTGATCAAGGCAAGATGAGTGAAATCTAAAAATCCTTTAAGTCTTGGCTGTATATGAAAGAAAGCTGTAACAATAATTGATTTATCTGTGTGAACCAAAGTTGAAAACTTCACAGTAGCAGCATACCTCTCATTGTTTAGGGGAGCTTGTTATATTTCCTCTGACTTCACGGAAAAGCACGATGGGCTAATTTGTCCATTCTGGCAACCTGTACTCATGACCCTGTAAATAAAATACACTTACCCAATAAAAAGACTTGAGAGGTGAAGGCCAGCAAACCTGCCCTAAAAGATTTGCTATAGTAATTTCTTTTGACAGAAGGCAAATTATATCAGAGGGAAACTTGAAACATCAGAAATGAAGAAGGGACAATAGAAATAGTAAATATTTGGATAAATACACTTTTCTCTTCTTCAGTTCTTTAAAATATGTTAGATGGATAAAAGCAAATATAACATTTTCCAGTGAGGTTTTCAATGCACGTAGATGTAATACTTTAGACAACTACTACGTAGAAGGGAGAGGGAAGGGAAATCTGTATGTTGGTAAGGTCTATACATCCCACTTAAAGTTAAAAACATTGACTCTAAAAGTTTTTAAAATTAAATATGTTTATCATAATCTACAGAGTAATCACTAAACAGAAAAATGAAATAAGAAAACAAACTATACAGAGATATAGTAAAAATACAACAGATAAAATAGAATATTAAAAAGTGTCTAAATATCCCAAAAGAAGACAAGGAAAAAGGAAACAAAGAAATGAAAATCTGAGGTAATAAGCAGACATTGAATAGAAAATGGTAAACTTAAATCTAAAGATGTAAATAATTACATTAAATGTAAATGGTCTATACACACCAATTAAGAAAGAGAGACTATCAGAATGAATAAGCAAACACATGACAAACTGTATGTTGTCTAAATGATAATGACAGAGGTAATTTAAAGTAAAATGATAGAGAAATATATTGCATGCAAACACTAAGCTAACACTGAAATAGCTATGTTAATATCAAAGTAGACTTCAGAGCAAAGAAAATTACCAGAGACAAAGAAGGAAAATATGTAATGATAAAGCAGTCAACTCTTTATGAAGACTTAACAGCCATACATGTGTAAAAATTAATCAGAGTTTCAAAATAGTAATGTAAAAAGTGGCAGACTGAAAGGATTAATAAACAAACACACAATCTTAGTTGGAGATTTCAACACTCTGTTGGTAATGATAGTACTAACAGAGAGAAAATCATCAAGGATATAGGAGAATTGATAAACACCATCAACCAAGTGGATCTAACTGATATTTATAGAGTTTCCCACCTGAACCAGCAGAATATACATTTCAGGGAAAAGTAGATTACCTGAACTGAACAAATAAGAAAATACAACATACAAAATTTGTAGACTGAAGGTAAAGGGATATTGTGAGGCAGATTTATAGAACTTAGTGCTTATATTGGAAAAGAAGGAAAGTTTCAAATAAATAAGCTTTCATCTTTCATCTAAGCTTTCATCTTAGGTCTCTATAAAGAGAAGAGTAAAATAATGTCAAAGCAAGCAGAAGGAAGAATACAAATTTAAGACCAGAAATCTTAAAACTTAAAACAGAAAAGCAAAGAGAAGAACTGATAAAACCAAGAGCTGTTTTTTTTTTTAAGACAAACCTCTAGAAAAACTGACAAAGATAAAAGGAGAGAAGACTCATATTATCAGTATAAGGAATGAAAGAAGGGATTTTTACTGTAGATCCTGAAGACATTAAAAGAATAATAGGAGATTATTATGGACAACTTTATGCTCATTAATAAGACAACCTAAAAGAAAAGGACACATTTTTAAAAACCACAGATTACCAAGACACACTCAAAATTAAATAGATAACTATCATAAAATAAGTTGACTTTTTAGTTAAAACCCTTTTGAAAAAGGGATGTCTGGTCCAGGTGGTTTCACTGGAAAATTCTAAAATAACATTTAAAGAAGAAATAACACCAATTCTAAACAATTTCTTTCAGAAACTAGAAGAGGGAGGAATAATTCCAAAGTCAGTTTATAAATGATGGCAACTGCCAGAACCCAAGATTATCCTTGGGGAGTGGAACAGGGACAATAAGTGTATTTTTTTCTTTCATTTTAAGCCATTTTATAGGAGGGACAGGGATTTTATATTTAATCATGTGCATGCATTACTTTAATTATAATTGTAATTAAATGTGAGTATCCTGATTACAGGTCTCTGAGGCTCTCAGCACAGAGCTATTAGTTGTATCACCCTAGAGACTCTGTCACCGGAAACTAGTGACTCTGCTGTCATTTCTTCCTCTAAAAGAAGTTCTTTTTTTGCAACTCCAGAGCTGTCTCAGAGGACTTCCAATGGTAGGACATCTGACCTGCCTCATTTCAGCTCTTTTATTGACAATTTCTCCTAAATGAGGCCCTTGATCTACCCAAATGGGGTGAGTTCAGAGTTTTTTCCACAATCAGCCTCAGGAGAACAATCGATGAGATTCTCAGAAAAGAATGCATATTGAGGAAATCCCCTTTGAGCTGACCATGTCTGTGAACTCCAGTTCTGTTTGTGGTTTCATATTTGCCAAGCACCCAGAGAGTATCAGGGGACGATCAGAGAGAACACATGGGGAGTACTTGTGGGAGGCCATGACACCATGAATTGTGAAACCTTACTGGCTGGGACCATGGCTGACCTTGGGCAAACATCCACTTGGGATGGGTGAGTGGGGCTGGGCCATGCTATACAGCCCACTTGGGAGAATCGCCATGGCATGGGGGCAAGATAGAGTCAAAGTTTTGTGAACATAGAATAATCCCATGGTCCTTATATAACCTTTGATGGAGGCCAGGAAAAAGGAATCAGAACCACATAGACTAGACCTCAGGGCTTTAGCAGGGGAGAATCGGTTGGCAAAATCTTGTTCTCTGTCAAGAACCAGATGTTTTGAAAAACACTTTGAGCTATTTTTTTTAAGCCAGATATCTTTGGATGGATCTTGGTTTTATTTCTTCCTAGCTTATTGTATAGGCTTATCAGAACTTTTGGGATACTTTAAGTTGTTGATCAATTTCTGATCATCTGAAGTGTGTGCTGACAGTAGAGGGATATCTGGCTGGTTTCACTTCTGGGATCTGATTTCCCCACAGCTGGTCCCAAACCAGCTGTTGGGTATTATTTGAGGCAGCTCAGGCATCACTCTGTGAGAACTCAGCATCTGCCACCCCCACAGACAGGCTCGTGGAGAAGCTGTGAGGGGACTGGATAGAAAACCTTTTATGGAGTTTGCTGTGAGTTCTGCCCACAAAGCATTCAGAAGGGGCAGCACAGAGAGCATAAAGACAGGGCAAAGCTTCTCTCCAAACCACCTTTCTTGCCAGACCCTGCAGTGGACACATGCACAATCACATTTGAGAAAACAAGACGGACTTAGAGAAAGAAGCAAAGATCCACAGAACCAACCACCCTCTTCTTCCTGACTTATATACAAGTGGGAATACAGAAGGAGGAGCAATTATAATAGCAAATGCATATGGAGCACTTACTTTGTACCAGGCGCTATTTTGAGGATTCCGTGTAGGCTAACCTATGACCTTTGTAACTCTCACAACAACCCCATGGATTCTTATTATCAACATCTGCCAGAGAAGGGCACTGAGGAACACTGGGGCAAATAACTTGCTGGTATGGTCACACAGCTAGGAAATGGCAGAGCCAGGATTCAAACTTGGGTGGGCTGGCTCCAGAATTTGGGTATGCAAGCCCTGGTCTAAACTTCCTCTCTCCTTCCACAAGGCAATGCCTGTTGGGATGAGCCAACACCCTTCTCAGCTAATGCCATGGTTCCTCAGTTGTATAGAGTTGTACCTGTCTCAATCAAGCAGTGTGGAGGTCTTTGAAAACAATGTTCTTTTTCAGTTATGTGTCTCACATGATGCCCAGGAATAGAAGTAAAATGTCAGTCGCGAACGGCATTTGGCACCTTCATTTCATCCTTAAAACTCTGACTGAAACCTATTTTTGTGTCCTTCATCTGGGGACTGGGTGGGGAGTAGATCAGACAGCAGGACACAGGGACCTAAGTGTCCCTGAGACAAGTTCCACTTCTGGGTGGGCTGTAACTCAGGGGAAATATGAGTGGCTGAGTGGAAATACAGGGCAAAAAGTGTGGTCAGAAGAGCAGCAAACTGTTTACAACAGAAACACATATGCAGAGAGCGGAAGTGGCAGGAAGGAAGCACAGACTGACAGTAAACTTAACTCAGAAATCCAGCGGACAGCATGAGGAGTGAGGTACGGACAGGTGAGAAGAGGGGTTTCCCATGTTAAGTTCACTCCAGCTTGAGCTCACAGAGAGCACCCCCATCAACAGCCTTTGTAACATTTTATGGTGGGCTGGATTTGCCCTACAAGAGAGGAGCAAAATTAAAATGATGCTTCCTTCTCTGACATCATGATCTGTAGCTGTTGTTTCCCACTTGGTTGACGTTCCTCAGTGTCTGTGTCTCTTTTCTCCCACACAACATCATTTTTGGTTCATGATACTATCATGGCCTGGTTTTATTCATGTATTTATGTATTTTGCTAGTAATATATTTTTGATAATGTAACAAGAACCCATGAATCACTATCCAACATAAAAACTAGAACCTAGAATCTTCTATATTCCCAGGAATATGTCTGAGCTTTTCTGATCTCATTCCCTAGACTTCCTTTTAAAATTTATTTTTGCCAGCCCTGTGTTCGCCCAGTTATTAGCACTGCCTCAATCAGCTTGGATGTTAAACAGTTCCCACTGATTTTTGAACCAATGCTCTGGGGTTAGGGTTCTCTTCATTGAGCAAGCTCTGAGTTAGGTCAAATAAAGATAAGCCCTGTGATTAGGGCTTTTTTAGGGAGCTGCTAAACAGGTAAAATAGTGAGTTCTTTCAGGATGAGGCTTTCAAGCGAGCTCCAAACCCATTATGCCCCCTTCGTATCTGCTAGGCTGCTATTTTTCACATCTACAATGGTTCTGAGTCTGTTGGTTTTCAAGGCTACCATGGAGCTGAGTATAGGAGGATGGGAATATGGCAATCAAAATGCCCCCAAATTTGCTGTTCTTAGTGGGATTTAGACATTTTTCTTGAGTAAATGTTATTGGATAGTTTCAAGACTTTGGTTAATTTCTGGAGTTCTGAAAAGTTAATTTTGACAACCTTTGCCAGTATTATGGTTATTTTTGTGGAGGAACATGTTTTAGGAGATACTTAACTCCAAGAATCCTAGAGGCAGATCACAAGAGGGATATTTTATAATAATAAAATTATCAATTCCATTCAAGTATCAGGAAGACATTACAATCATTAATGTTTATGTACCTAAGAGTTTCAAAGTGCTTGAAGCAAAAGTGAAAGAACTAGGACAGTAATAGATAAATTCACACTAATAGTAGGTCATTTTTTGACATTGTGCTCTCAGTGATTTGTACTCAAAACAAGGAGAGAAAATATCACTAGGATATTTCCAGCAGTTTGGAAAATACAACTAATACACTTGACTTGATGGGCTTTCACAGAATACTGCATCTAACAATTTCAGAATACTATTCTCTTAAAGTGCACATGGAGGATTCACCAAAAGAAGCCATATTTTGGACCATAAGTGTCAATAAATTTACAAGAATTGAAATTATAAGTAGCTGATCATAAAACAAATTAGAAGATTGGAAAATCCCCAAATAATAGACAACCAAACAGAATGCTTCTAGGCAGCTCATGGGTTAAAGAAGAAAACAAGGGAAATTAGAAACTCTTTTAACTTCTATGACAACAAAAATACAACATATCAAAATTTTGTGGGACATAGAAAAGGCATATTTAGAGTTTTAAGTATTTATGTTAGAAAAGAAGATAGACATAATGTCAGTTACCTAAGCTTCTATCTTCACAAGCTAGAAAAGGAAGTGCAATGTATTAGAATATTAGAAGGAAAGAATTAATAAAGAACAGAAATCAATGAAATAAGCAATAGGTCTATAAAAAAGAAAATTAATGAAGCCCAAAGTTAGTCCTTTGATAAGAGTAGTAAAACTGGTCAACCTCTGGCAAGACAGATCTAGAAAAAAAGAGAAAATACAAATCACCAGTATCAGAAACAATTAAGAAATTATTACTCTAGAGCCTAAAAACCATCAAAAGAGTAATAAAATAACCTAATAAGTAATACTATATCATTAAATTTGGCAATCTGGATGAAATGGAGAAACTCTATAAAAAATACAACCTAGTAAAGCTGATAAATATGATAGTAAATCTGAATACCTCTAGATCTATTAAAGGAATTGAATTCATTAACAACAATAACAAAAAAATCCACAAAGAGATCTCCAGGTCTAGATAGATTCACTGATAAATTCTACCAAGCATTTATGAAAAAATACCAAGCTTTGGGGTGCCTGGGTGGCTCAGTGGGTTAAGCCTCTGCTTTCAGCTCAGGTATGGTCTCAGGGTCCTGGGATTGAGCCCTGCATTGGGCTCTCTGCTCAGCAGGGAGCCTGCTTCCCCCTCTCCCTCTGCCTACCTCTCTGCCTACTTGTGATCTCTCTCTCTCTCTCTCTCTGTCAAAAAAATAAATAAAATCTTAAAAAAAAAAAAAAAAAAGAAAAGAAAAAATACCAAGCTTAGACAAGTTCTTTTAGGAAATGTATGTGGGAACTCTTCCCAAACCAAGGTCAATATGACCTTGACACCAAAACTAAACAAAGATATTACAAGAAAAGGAAACCAGTATGTCCCTGAAGGATGGAAACACACATTTTTAGTAAAACTGAACAAAATGAATCAAACAGTATTTTTTTTTAATTTTTTTTTCAGCATAACAGTATTCCTTGTTTTTGCACCATACCCAGTGTTCCATGCAATCCGTGCCCTCTCCAATACCCACCACCTGGTTCCACCAACCCCCCAGCCCCAGCTGCTTCAAACTCCTTAGATTGTTTTTCAGAGTCCATAGTCTCTCATGGTTCACCTCCCCTTCCAATTTCCCCCAACTCCCTTCTCCTCTCTAACTCCCCTTGTCCTCAAACAGTATTTTAAAAAGATAATCATTATGATTACATTCTCCTTCTCCCAGGAATACATGTTGGTTTAATATTTAATAATCCATCCATGTAATTCAGCACATTAATAGAATAAGAGAATATACATATAGTTATCCTAACAGAGGCAGGAAGTAGATGCGATAAATTCAACACTCACCTAAGATGTGGAACATGAACTCTCAGCAAAGTAGAATACAAGGAACTAATTCAGTAGGAAAAGGTTCTAATATCCTTATTGGGCAAAGAGGGCTGATCTTACCAGGTCTATATAACATTGCTAAGGAGGTTTGATCCAGGGCAATAAGATAATTAAAAGAAATGCTAAGCAAAAAGAATAGAAGAGAAAGAAAATAGAGGAGTCTATCATTATTCATTGTAGGTAATAAATACATAATGTTTTAAAACTAAAATATCAGCTACAGTTTTTATGAAGGATAATTTGGCAATATCTACCAAAATGTAAAATACACATGTCATTTCACTTACAAATCCCTTTCTAAAAACTCTTCCTAAGGATATATTTGGCACACATGTGAAATAATATATGTGTGAGGATATCATTGTGGTCTTTTAAAATTTTTTTTTTTTAAGATTTTATTTATTTATTTGACAGACAGAGATCACAAATAGGCAGAGAGGCAGGCAGAGAGAGAGAGAGAGGAGGAAGCAGGCTCTCCACTGAGCAGAGAGCCCGATGTGGGGCTCGATCCCAGGACCCTGAGATCATGACCCGAGCCGAAGGCAGAGGCTTAACCCACTGAGCCACCCAGGCGCCCCCTTTTAAAATTTTTTATAACCAACAAATGTTTGGAAACAACCTAAATATTCATCAACATGGAACTGGCTAAAAAATATGAGATACTCTGCAGATGTAAAAAGAATGAGAATAATAAGCGCTTTGACGTGTTCTGATGTGGAACAATGTGCAAGATATTTTTTTATAGTTAAAAAAAGCCAGTTACAAAATAGTGAATGGATTCTGGCTCACTCCTCTTTGAACTGTGCACATCTAATTCAATTTCATTAAGGGCGCTCCAAGGACTGCCTGCATTGGGGTCTTCTGAGGTCTTTTCTGGGAACACCCACTTCCTATCCATCCGTACCCTGTCCAGGTGTAACCTGATATGTACCAAATATTTAGAACCGATAAAGAAAGAAATGAGTGTACATTTGTCATCATTTCCATGTTGTTTCTTCTCCCACACTAATCTGAAATGCTTTATTGTTCACTGTCAACCAAGAACCATGCCCTCCATGCTTCATAGATAATGGTAATGCTGTGCAAAACAGCGCATGCCATTGGCCAAAGGGTGAGACACAAAAGCCTCCGTTCTATTTCCGGCGCGGACTGAGACATAGAAATGACTCTGTCCTCCATGACATTTCCTTTTCTGTGCTTTGATGTGTGCATCTGTTCAATGGGTAAAATGATACCCCAGGGACAAAATATAGAACCAATGGTGACATTTTCATAGGACCCTGGATTCAAAGTAATGGGCTAAGATTTTTCTTTTTCTTTTTTTCATTTATTTATTTTATTTATTTTTATTAACATCTAATGCATTATTTGCTTCAGGGGTACAGGTCTGTGAATCATCAGTCTTACCCAATTCACAGCACTCATCATAGCACATACCCTCCCAGTGTCCATAACCCAGCCACCCTATTCCTCCCCCAACCACCCCCTAGCAACCCTGTTTGTTTCCTGAGATTAAGAGTCTCTTATGGTTTGTCTCCAACCTTGGTCTCATCTTGTTTCATTTTTTCCCTCCCTTCCCACCACAACCCTCCACCATGCCTCTCAAATTCCTCATATCAGAGAGATCATATTATAATTATCTTTCTCTGATTGACTTTTTTCATTTAACATAATAGCCTCAAGTTCCATCCACATCGTTGTAAATGGCAAGATGTGGGGGGTTTTGATGGTTGCATAATATTCCATTGTATATGTATACCACATCTTCTTTATCCATTTATCTATTGATGGATATCTAGTCTCTTTCCATAGTTTGGCTCTTGTGGACATTGCTGCTATGAGCATTTGGGTGCACATGCCACTTCGGATCACTACATTTGTATCTTTAGGGTAAATACCCAGTAGTACAATTGCTGGGTCGTAGGGTAGCTCTATTTTCAACTTTTTCAGGACCTTCCATACTGGTTCCCAGAGTGGCTGCACCAGCTTGCATTCCCACCAACAGTGAAGGAGGGTTCCCCTTTCTCCACATCCTCGCCAACATCTGTCGTTTCCTGACTTGTTAATTTTAGCCATTCTGACTGGTGTGCGGTGGTATCTCACTGTGGTTTTTATTTGTATTTCCCTGATGCTGAGTGATATGGAACACTTTTTTATGTGTCTGTTGGCCATTTGGATGTCTTCTTTGTAGAAATGTCTGTTCATGTCTTCTGCCCATTTCTTGATTGGATTCTTTGTTCTTTGGGTACTGTGGGAGTGCCAAGGTATATAAGAAAGACATAGATGCACTTCACAAAAACCTCCTACCTGGGGAGAAGACCATACCCTAAATGAAGGCAGTGTCTGCCTGAGCCTGGTAAGAGCTCTAAAGGGGGCATAAGCAATCTTGTTTGTGAAAGTTAGAATACGAGCTCACCTGAAAGGGGAGTACTGATGAGGTCCATGACTCAGCCTTGTGGTCAGATGAGGCTTTAAGACAGAAGCTGAGTTTGAGGCCCTAGAAAGAGCCTTGCAAAGGCAGTGGGTCTGGAAATCCAGGAACCTGCTTAAGATCTAGTGCAGATTTTGAACAGTTTCACAAATATTATAGAACACTGTAGTAGATGACCAGGGTATGCATAGGAGTGGAGTGGGGGCTAAGAGAAAACATGGGCAGTCTTTCAGAGAGCAGTTTGGTTCCTGATGGTGAAAAGCACTGGATTAGATCTAGATCATGTGAAGCTAGAGACAAAAAGACTCTTACAGCAAATGCTCCAATGATTAGACTCATATTTCCTCCCCCACCCTGGGTAAGTACCTGTAAACCCAAAGGAAAGGGAAAATGCACCTGCCGTGGAGCCCCACACAGGACTCGATCACATGCCCAACCATTACATGGGTGGTATTCAGTAAGTATTTGCCAACCAGACCAGTAGATAAACGAATCAGAGAGAGAGCTGCTGCTCAGTGCCATTCCAGCTGGGAGGCCATTGCCCTTAACATTCCCATTTCTCCCAGCACTGGACAAAGGCAAGACAAATAGCAGAGCCAAGTTTAAAGGAAGAGCGTCAAGCTTTTCACGAAATATTCACATACAAGACCACAGAAGAAGGGTCTCTGTTTGAGGGAACATCGGAGAAATTTCTGTCCTGCTCTGCTAATGTCACTTTAGTAGCAATTTGACACCAACTGGCAGAGGCCAGAGGAACTCAGTCCTCTCTGGCTTTCAGTGCCCTGGTGAGAAAGAAGTGAATGAATGATCACTTAATAGAGTATTATTTTTTCTTAGCATCTCTCCCTTACCTAGTGCTTGTAAGTTTTTAAAGGTATTTCATAATATTATTGCATTGACTTTCACAACGCATTCTTTGTGTGAGACATGGGGGAGGGATTATTTTCATTTGGTTTGACAATGGAGAAAGTGAGGTCTACAGGGAGTTCATGGCTTTTCTAAGATCTAGTTGCTAAATGGAGAAGGTGAGATTCATCTCAGGTTTTATTTATTCAGCAGTCAAACTCTAAGTGTCTTGTACATCGGAGGCACTTGCTGAATGCTGAATAAACCACATGTCCTAATTCAAGGCCCGCAGAACCCAGAGGGAAGATTCAAGTTCATAAAACAAGAGAACAGGGCTAATGTGTGATACCTTTCCAATTATAAAAGCAGAAAAATACTGGATAAGTGTCACCCAAACAAAATCTTGCTGGACACATAGTTGAACTTAGTATAAAGAAAGAAAGACACATTTCCACATGCCAGAAGTGAAATGGAAACTGAAGATAGAAAAGTAGCCTACGGTCAGATGCTTCAGCCAACAGAGGAGGGAGTCTGGAAGCAGGTCCCAGGGGCTGGGGGTGGGCACTGGGTGCCCCAACAGGATGGGAGAAGGGATAGAAAAGTTGTGGAAGGCTGGAGGTTGGATCTGGGATGCGCTAGAAAGAGCTGGAGGTCTGAAAGGGCTGGCCTTCCATAAAGGGAACCTCTAAACAGGGAGGCGTAAAAAAGCCTACTGTTTACCTGGGGCTCTGAGGAAAAGGAAAGAAAAGTAACTTGGAAGGTTTCTAGACAGGAAGCTCATGCCATGCAGAGGGTTGGTGTATATCCCCACACGGCACCCCTCAGAACTCCTCAGAGGTGAGCATGGCACTGGACCTGGCAAGGTGCTGTAGTGTAAGGGCCTGGTGATCACGTTTTTTTATTGTAATAGAACAAGTGCCTGACATTAAACTTCTGACTGTAAAGACGTCCATTTCAAAGACATTTGTCTGGAATCGACACACTGCCAACTACACAGCCAGACGAGGCGCCAGGCCTGTGAAGTCCCCTTCTGGGAAACCTTGAGTGACCACTGAGACAACTGACTGCTTGTGTGAGCCTGCTTTTCCCTTCTTGTGCTTTCTCTCTCTCTTTTTTAAAAAGATGTATTTATTTTAGAGGGAGAGAGTGAACATGCTTGGGAGGGACAGAGGGAGAGGGAGAAAGAATCTCAAGCAGACTCCATGCTGAGCATGGAGCCCCACGAAGGACTTGATCTCATGACCCTGAGATCAGGACATGAGCTGAAAGCAAGAGTGGGTTGCTTAACCAAGGTTGCCACCCAGGTGCCCCTCTCTCCCTGTGCTTTAATTCCCACTCTTATGTTTTAAATTCATCAATAAAGAGTGAACCTGCAAAACCCCCCAGTCTTGACCTCAATAAAGGCTGAACTCCAGGCCTGTGCTTTCTTTTTCTCTCTTTCCACCCCTAACCTTACTCTGTGGCCCCAGGCATGCCATGTACCCTCTAAGACCTATGAGTTAGAAAATAAACCTCCTCTTTCCAAAGTTCTGTGATGATTGCTGCTGCAGTTCATCTGGCAGTCATCAAAGCCACAAGGGTTGGCCCAGCCTCAAGTTTGTTTCTGGTCATAGAACCGTCTGTGGGGGCTGGGCCATAATAGGGAGGGTCCAGGTGAGGGCCCTGGGCAGTCCTAGCCTAGCATCACCATCAATGGCCTTAGCCCCACACAAAACAGGTATCCTGTAGGAATAAAGGCAAAGCCCCTCTGCCTGGGACTTCCCACAATCCAGGGCACCCTGAGCCCCTAGCGAGGAATAAATTCCTTGGAAGGTGGACCTTAAAACAGGAATTACGAACTGTATGTGAAAGTTGTCATCTGTGTAAAGTGCTTAGAAAACCCAACAAACAAACAAAAAAATAATGCATAGGAATGTGGGATAATCAAGCTGTTCGCAAGAGGCTAAAAATAAACTTCTTTTACTGTATCCAAGAGATGAGAGAATGATCAGAATCTCAAATGAAACAACAGATTCTGGGGAAAAAACAAACAAGCAGAGCAAAGTTAAGCAAATGAACTTCCTGAAATAAAAATGCAGTAGTTGAGGTAAACAAGAATATAATCTGCCAGGAAGTGAGACTGAACTGAAGAAAGAGTGAATGCTCAGGTGTTAGAGCTCAGCAAACTGTCTGGAGATAGAAAATACACCCCACAGTTCAGAAAATAGAAGGAAGAAGATCCAACATCCATCCAACAGGAGTTGTCAAAGTAGGTAAAACAGAGAGGATGTGGGAGGTCATATCAAAGTCCCAGAACTTTCCACGCATAATAAATCTTCAGTTGACATTTTGTAGTGAGTCCTAAGGGGGATAAAGGAAAATGAATCCCCATCAAGAGCCACAACAGTCAAGCCACAGAATGCTATGGACCAGTGGGTGTGTGGAGAGAAACAGTTGCTGAGCAGGGCCAAGGGGCTCAGGCACCAGAGAGGCTCAAAGGAAGGAAGAACAGGCCCAGGGAGGTGGCCACTCTAGAAGCCCAATGGGGAGATGTGGAACAGGGTGATGGGGTGCTGAATCAGGGACCAGCTTGCTAGCCTCAGGGGAAAAGGAGTCAGTCCATGTCAGGGTGAGGGTGGGGACAGTGGCCCCAGAGGGAGGGAGAGTCACAGAGGGAGGCAGGCCCCACTCTGGGAGAACACTGTGTGTCCTTCCCCACAGGCCCCCAGAGTCACTAAGGAATTTAAGCATTACAAGGACAGGGTCGCATTTGCACTGTAGAGGACATTCTGGCTCTGTGTGGAAGATGGACAGGAAGTGGATAAAAATGGAAACAGGGACATGAGCTAGAAGATCATTATCACAGTTCAAATATGGGATGGATGCTGGGGGCTGGCATGCAGCCAGAATTAGGGAGGTGAAGGGAAGGAGATGGCCCTGCAAAGGCTGAAGGACCTGTGGTGTACAAGACACGGTGCCACAGGCAGAGGGAGGAGAGACAAAGGATGACTTCCAAATGTCTGTCTGGGGGACAGGGATGCTTGGTCCCCTGACACGGGCCATTCGAATTTTCTGGTCTTCGTGGCTCTGTGGGTTTTAGAATGTTTCACTGTCTGTTCACCATTTACTATTTCACCATCTCCCCTTTTGATAGCCAACACCAAACATCATAGATTCACATTGATTAATTCGCCACTCTGAATAATTTTGGAAGGAAATTCATGTTTAATTTGGGACAAATGGTGATGTTCTCTGCAAGGTAATGTTACATAAATGAGTAATAATAGAATGTTTACACTATTTATGTGCTACATAAAGAGACCTCTTTAGAAAAGAAGTAAACACTTATAAATATGTGGAGGCCCAGAGTACACTTGTGAGGGGTTGGAGGAGATGATGTTTATAATCATAACAGTTTCTCAGCATCACAAAATGGTGCTCATGGCATAGACAACAAGATACAGAAATCTTGTAGGACCCAACAGGACTGTGGAGAGCCTAGGCTGGACCTGTCAACCCTTCCCCGGTCCTCTTGATGGACAGCGCGGTGGACACAAGTTTTCTCAGTCCAGGAATGGAAGGAAAGAATAGTTTTCTATCTGTGGGTGAGGGGCAGGGTCAAAGGGAGACATGACTGAATGTCCATAATGTCAAAGGGAGACATGACTGAGTGTCCATTAATGTGCTATGTATGTGAATGTTAAGTGAGCTTCACTGCAAACCTACTTGTGATTATCGCTATACCGATCCAAAGGAGGAGGAAACGGGACTCAGAGAAGCTTCTTCACCCAAGTCCCAGTCCATGAATTGGGAGATGTTTTGAAGGCAGGCCTGTGGGGTTCCTGCTGTAACCCCACACTGAGTCGAGGGCCTCACCAGGCCCTCACTAGGCCCTCTTGAAGGCTCCCCACTTCTTCATGAGGGGCCTCATAGAGCCAGCAGGATAGTTTAGGGCAGTAATCTAGTGCTCTAGCTGCCTGGTCTTCAAAAATCACTTACCTCTTGCTGCCTTGGCCTCCCTATCTGTGAACTGGGGATTGAATTTCATTATCGCACTGCCTCTGTCTACCCAGTGAAGCCTCAGTGATTAATGATTAATGAGATCATGGGGGAGGGGTGTTGTGCCCTAGGGTAGACCCGTTTATTATGGAGCAAAGTCCATATTTCTTATTCCTTTCAAACCCTGAGAAAGATTATTAAAAAAAAAAAGTAAGATAAGGTAAGGTAAAAATTCCCAGAACTTTATTGCGTAACATTTAATTATTACAAATTAGCTTATGCTAAAAACCTTTAATAAGTTAATAATGTGAGATTACTCTCTGAGAAAACTGATCTGTTCTTGGTGCTCTTGGTATAATTTTCAAGAGTTTAACCAGACTTAGCTTTTTTATTCCCTAAATAAAATGGATTATGCATGAAGTGACATTTCAAATTACCAGAGTTTCCAAACACATTTAGGGCTTTGAGGTTCAGTCCTTTCTGTAGGGATAGACTGGGGAATAGCTTAAATAATTCTAAACCAACTCTCAGCTTGTTGTGATTTTTCCAAACATTAGGACTGAATGAATTTCTACATGTTTCTTTAAAAAGTTAAAGCTAAGAGTTAAGGATAGAGCAGTGTCATCAATCTTTCAAAACATCGCTGACAACAAATTACATATAAGAGTCATTATTCTGTGTGGGGCCCCGGTAAGTGGTGTCTGCCTAGGGGTGGTTCAGAATCTCCAGGGACATATATTTACGTAAACAAGTCATTTTAAAGCCAGGCACACGTGATTAGAAATCAGAAGGGGCTCTCAGACTCATGGGAGGTGCTCGTCTGAGAACATAACTGTGTATTTCTGATACTTTCCTAGAGGATTCTCTCATTCATTTAATAAGGTTGGTGTGAGCATGGTTCTAGGGCCAGTATGTAACGGGGTGGGTGGTAATGATCAACACTCCAGTGCCTTTAGATAGGGAGCTAGTGGGTGTGGGCTAGGCAAGGGGGCAGGGCATCTCTGACAGGTGCCACACCGGAATGAAAGCCAAGTGTTCTTCCAAGAGATGGCAGGGGTTTGTAGTTTTATGTGAAGCTTCTTAGTTTTCAACTATTGGTAATTAATTGTAAAATCATATTTCTTTAAACACTGGGCACTGCTTTGGGCCAAATAAAACTAGTTAGCAACCTTGGCTCTCCATGTTCTTTCTGCTCCCCAAATCTTACTTCCACCAACTGCTCCCATAATTACTCTCCGGCAACCGTTTTGCTTCGATGTCTTAGGAAGGAATGTTACACAGGGCATCTAAAAATGCAACAACTCAGAATTCTCACTTGTGCTGCAGTGACCTCATTTTTCAAAAAGAGCAGTTCTGTTACTAATTAAGAAAAGGCAGTCTTACCTGAATGCATTGCTCGAGGGAACCAGATTCAAGTGTACGTACTTCCAGGTGGCCAGCCAAGCATTCTCCTTCACAGTATCTTTCATTTTTTTATTCTTCCTTGCACAGAAGCTCAGTATGCATGATTTAAATGCTCTGTTGGCTTTAAGGTCTTTTAAATTAAAAAAAAAAAAAAAAAAGGAATTTTAGAGTGACTTCCAGATGCTGGTTCCTTATGTATTGCTGGGTTATCATTTCTCTTTGTGAGCAAAGCCCATCAAGGAGGCTGGAGAGGTTCAGAACTCCCTATTTGCAAATCATCAGTCCAGAATTAGATACATGGCCCATCCATGTCAGTCTGACCCACTGTGGCAACCTTGGGCTCCTGGTGACCTTGACTCATCATCTTGCAGTGGTTGTGCCATTACCGTGTGGCTGAAATGGACAAATATACCCAAGGCCCTTGGTCATCTCTTCCCAGAATCCATTTAAGTCAACAGTTGTCCTGAAACTGTTCTTTTGGTGAGCAGCAGAAGAAAAAGATGGAGTGTTGGGATCAGGATACAGTTCCTTCCTCACGTGGCTATACCTATTTGGACACACAGGGCAGGATGACCTGGGTAGCTATAGCGATCTTTCCTACAGCTCACAGGCTAATATAAACAGTAGATGTATTTGAAGGACTCCACATCCACATATTCCCAAAGGTAAATCTAAGGAAGACATAAACAAACAGAAGGCACCTATGCCTCCTTTGGGATCGAAAGATCACCCTCGTGTCCTTGGAAACAATGAGTCAAGTGCCACCATTTGCCTACTGATTGGTGTCTGTGTTTGGAAGGTGGGGAGGAATAGCGATTTGCAAGACGGCAGATGCTTGATGTTTGCATTTCTGTTGACAAATATTAGCTGAATTCATTCTGTTTTTCTTTTAGAATAACATCATCCCCTGCCCTGATGAGGGATTATAAGAAAGTTAATATTTCAAAGCTGTGAGCACTGATCTGCGTGTAAGTAAAACACAAGCATACTTGCATTGGAGAATCTCATACTGGATTTGTTTACCTTATTCAGAATTTCTCTGTCATCTGGGGCTCTTACTATACCTGGTTGCAAATGAATTGGATATTGACCGAGCCTTCTGGGGGGAGAAGCCAAGCTTCTCCTGTGTGTGTCCTGAATATATAATATGGCTTAATGAGAGTGAATAGGGATTTATACCAGCCAAAATGACTCGTGGTCTAACAAGACAGTTTCTCCAACAAAGTAGGATGTACTGAAATAGAGTCTGGATAATCACTAATTTTCTTCACTGCTCTGATATCTTGTACCTTTTGGTTTTAACAGCCATAAGTCTGTGGAAAATGCAATGATATTGATACAGCATTTACCAAATATCTTTAGCTCTGTGATGGGAAATCAGCAGCAAATTTGATTACCAACCAGAGTATTGATTTTAAGTCCAGGCTTTAATCAAAGAATAGACTTTCCATGAGAGTAAACTGTTAATTCTTTTATTTCCTTTCACTTGGGTTAAAGAAAAAAAAAAGTGGGCTTCAAGGTCTTTGGAGTGTGGATACAGGGACGGAATACAGAAAGGTCTATGCAAATTTATGGATCCCTAGACATGATCTTGAGAGCACATGTCTAATCTTTAGAAAAAGCATTTACTTGGGGGTGATTTTAGTATCTTCTGGTTTCAATCTCTCACATTCTGCTAGACTGGGTCCTAGGGTCTGCAGTTGCCTGGGCATCACAATGTTACCACAGCTCAGAGTTAATCAGCAGCAGACATCTGTCAAGCAATGAAGGGCCATCCCTGCCCCCTCGGAGCCCCCCCATTAATGAAATATTCGCCAAGAAAACAGTGCCAGAATGCAAACAAACAGTATTGACTATGTCCTCGCCCCACTCCTAACCTCCTGTGATCTTTGGCTTCTGTTCAGTAATTGTATTTATTTTGATTTCATTAAAAAATGTGAGAAAAGGAATTTCACTTGGGCCTGGAGTTCAAAGATTTACAGTCCAGGAATAGCAGAGAGAGTTGTCCTGGCATTCGTATTGGTTTGCAGTTGGAAGCCCTGATCTATTTAGGATGTTTTCCCACAAACATGGTAGCAAATGTCCCTCACATTGTCTCAGCAATTTACAAACAATTCCGAATATGCTATATCACAATTTTGGTCTTTTCATTGACTGTTAGTTGGGTGTAGTCATTCTCATTTTATAGCTCTCAAGTCACCTCATCTCCCCAGATTTCTGAGATCAAAGATAAAATGCTTCGGGGGTATCACAGGTTGAAATCAGCATTTCTTCCATTCAGGAATGTCTCCATGCTTGAAGTGTCCCTTCCCTGTGGCAGGTCCACTGTGCCAGGCTAACAAATAGGAAACGAGCCATGGTCCTAGCTGTGTCCTGGATCGCGTTAGTGCCAGAGGAGAGGCGACGCGTCCCTATGGATACTCTGACAGATTAAATCACATTCAAACCCAGTTTGAAAATAACAATTCACAAATCTGTGTCACTAGACATTGTTAAAAACACCTCCATGATCAGATCCCCATCATCAGGCTTCTCCATTCCCTGTAGTCATTAAATCCCACTCCCTGTATGCGACAGAGTGACGTCTTACCGGGGCTCCATTATTGGATGGGCACGTCCCCCTCATCCTGAGTCTTATCTGGCAAGACTCCATCAGCTGAAGGGAGGCCCTCATTTCACTCCTGCAATATTCTGTTCCAAGAATTTACTATCCCATGTACTGTATATTCCAAACTTCCAAAGAGAGATGAGAAAACTAAGGTTTAGAGAGATTATTATGTATGGAGGGGAATCAAGATGATGTAACCAAGAGTCCTGTTTTCAGTTTGGTAATGAGCAGATTTGACTAATAAGTCAAGGGTGTGTTGGGGAACAGCTGGCATCTCCTCTGGGAACGGCAGCAAGGCGAGTGCTAACCACCGAGGCACCGATGGAGGGTGCTGAGTGTGGACAGCATGTATTGGAAATGGGGACCCACACTGAGGAATAAGTGTGTCCCTCAAGGCAGATGAAGCACAGTGAAGTGAAGCAAATATTGTGAGTCTGTGTTCCGTGCATGTTGACACCCTCAGCTGCCAACAGAGTGCCTGGCTCCGAGGGGAATTCGGCCAGCTTTGCCAGAAGATAATGCACTACAGATGGGTATTAGGGCCACTGGATTGCTGGAACATCTAGGTCAGAGGGTGTTCTCCATAAAAGCAGTGCATTTTAATTTTCCAGTCTTTCCTCATTATAAGAGTCCGACTGACACCCTGGATGATAATTCCTCAGTATTGAAGCTATTATTATTATTATTATTATTATTATATTGTTCTTCAATGTTTCCACCCCCTGCTTTTTTTTTTTCATTATGAGTTGAAAGCCAAATCCCTAACGGTTGACCTCAGGGATTTTTCCTCTTTCTCTCCTTTGATTACTGCTGAGAATAGCTCTGACAGCCTGTGTGTGTGTGTGTGTGTGTGTGTGTGTGTGTGTGTATGGTGGGAGGGGATTGTTTTTCATTTCCTCTGCTTATTTCCATCAAATGAGGACAATAATAGTAAAGAAAAGGTCCTTAATTGTCCAGAACGAGCATGGTGTTAACACCAATTTATGACTTTGTCTTAATGTGTCCCATATTCAGAGTGACTGATATCTTTGAGGTTTAGGATTGTGTGAGACATAAACAAGGTTGTCACAATAATCTGTGGACATTGTCAATGTCCTCACCCCATGAAACCTCACCGAGTTGAGCTCACTAAGTTCTGGGCAGAGAAATGGCTGGTTGTTTCTTTCTATCCCAATTCATGCTGCGAATTCTTTCCCCATCCCTCCCCTAGAAGAACTTTATAACCACTGAGATGGATGTCAGAGCTGACACTTTCTGGAGGAAAAGCTTGACCATAATTATACAGATAAACCTGAGAAGTATAAATAAAGGGGAAAAGACAGGATAAAGATGAAAGCTAAAAATGAGGAATATCTAACCACAGAAATAAATTTCACGTTTTACAAGAAAACACTCAGAATAAAACCACATTAACATGTTTAAAAACGCCTATGAAACTAATTCTTTCCCAGGAAAAGAGGAATTACCAAGATTAAAAGAACATAGGCTCAAACAATGTTGTAGGAATACAGGTAAAGGTGATGGGATCGTGGCAGGATGATTCCTTGGCCGAGTGGTATCATAATTTTTTTTCAAGTTTGCAACATTGAGATAATCTTTACATGACGTAACCTGTTCCGGAGAATATGGAAATGTGAAGTCTTCCCAAGTCACCCTTCATTTGAGCACCACAATAGTGTCTAAATCTGAAAATACTAAAACAAAGAAGAAAACTTTTAGGCTTAGCTGTTATGAGCAGTAAGGCAAAAATTCTGAAGGCTAATGGATAGGATCTAGCAACAGATTAAAAAAACCAGTATCCTATGTCTGTTTTCTTTACAAATGCATTGCAGATCTGTTTAAAATAAATCCATTAGGAGACTACCTGAAATAAATTTTCCAAAGGGGAAAGGATACAACTTCATTTTAAAAAATAGCAAAGATCATTTGATAAATTTCAACATGTAGTCTTATCAAAACTGTAGGCAAATCAGCAATGAGCATGACAAGGAAACAGCAGACATTCCTAATGAAAGGAAACAGCAGACATCATTCATGATGTGAAACTCTTGAGGCTTTGCTTTTAAAATCAGATTGCAGGAAGTGGTGCCTATTATTTTTATTTACCATCTTTCTGGAATTTCTAGCATTACTCTGAGAGATGGAGGCCAAAATTAAGGAATTAAGGAATGTTAAGGAATATTACTAAGTAGATGAAGGCCAAAGATGTTTGAATCATTGCCTTACTGGTCTCAGTGGCTCTCTAGTGTTATATCTAAATATGGTACTTAGCCTTGGGACATGGAGCTGGGAATCCCAGCCCTTTCTCCATCATGGAGAAGGTGGGCAAGGAAAAGCAAGAGGTGCCAAATTCTTCTCTACTCTTTGTTATGGGCTGAATTGGGTCCCCTCCCAATTTGTATGGTGAAGTTATTCCCAGTACCTGAGAATGTGAGTATATTGAGAGAGAGCGCAGTAAAGAGGTAATGAGGTTAAAATGGTGTCCTTAGGGTGGTCCCTAATCTTACATGACTGGTGTCCCTATTAGAAGTGATCAGGACACGTAGAGACGACACCCAGAGTGAGCAGGTGGCCAGCTGCAGGCCACCGAGAGTGGCCTCAGAAGAAACCAACCCTGCTGATAACCTGATCTCAGACTTCAAGCCTCCCGAACTGAGAGAGAGAAATTTCTGTTTTTTAAGCCACAGAGACTGTGGTGTATAGTTGTGGCCTTTCTGGCACATCATTATGGCCTTTTCCTCACCATGTTTTTTGTGCTCTAGTTGAGGTTCAGTGACCTTGACTTCATCTGCATAGCTCCCCTGAACAACGTGGGATCTTTCTGACCCAGACCATCATGAGTCTCAGGAACCCAAGTCCGCCTGATGAGTCCAACACAGTCCAATTTTAGAAGTGCTGTTATAAACCTAGCGACCTACGGGGCGCTGTGTATGTAAGTCCTGATGCTGCTTGGCTGGGACCACAACAGAGATTCCAGGGGGATAGGAGAAGTGGCTTTTCTTTTTCCAATTTTCAGGAACCTCTGGGTTTTGCCATTTTCTCTCAGAGCCACTTGTCTCTGATGAGTGGCGTGCCATGGCGAGCCACTGATGCTTGGGGCACCGTTGGTTCTATTTCCAAAAGTTCCTCTGATTGAGTCATTTGCATGAGTGTCTTGTCAAACTCCAGAGGTTGTATTCCACGAAGTGGACACTGTTGAGTCTTTCAGGGGGCCTGACCCTCCTTGCCTTTCTTGGATGGCTCTGGCAAGGTATACTCGGGCCTCTGGAGAGAAAGCATTTCTTAGTTCCATCTAAGGCACTGGAACTTCTCCCTAAATGAGAGACAGTGTTCTAACAGGAAACACATGGAGGGCACAGATGCCTTAGCCAAAGGGCTGGGAAACTTGAGAAAGGAAAATACCAATATTGCCAAATCCATCTGAGCACAAGTTCAAAAACATGCTTCATTCAGTTATAGTCTGCCATTGGGTAGTTCGAAAATTATAGTATTGCCCCATTGAAAAGTTCAAGGCTTGTAGAATTAAAAAAATACATGAACTTAGTCAAGAAGCTATAACTCTTGTACACATTCGACAGAAGGAATGTCTTCATTTGTCTTTAAGAGCTTGAGGCTCACACTTAAAAAAAAAGAAAAAGAAAAACTGCAGTAATCCAAACCAAAACCAGTGACTAATTACCACATTTCAGCTGAGGAAAAAATATGATGTAGCAAGCAACAAACTGAGAGTGTGATGTCTTTGTTTATACCTCATACATGGTAGCTTTGCCGTGAGGGCTTGGAGCCATGCATCATATACCAAGTATACACACAGCGACCCATTCTCCCACCCCTCTCTTCATTTGGTGATATTTCCAGAGTTTCAGAGCCTTGTTTGGGTACTTCCCTGTGAAGGGATCCTATTAGGAGTACTACTAGCTGTGTAATTTCTGACAAACTGATGACAACAACAACAACAACTACAAAAACTGGAATGTGTTTTTCTCACATCTGTGCACTTTACAGACACATAAAGAGAGAGGAGTAAGGCCATCCCTCACCATTCAGGTGAAAAGGCATGCATGTAAAATTGCATTATAATGCAAAACAAAATCTTTGGGTATTAGGCAGTGATAATGATTTTCACCGCATGATGCAAGATGAAGGGATGGAGGGAGAAAGGAGCATGCAGAGGTCCTGGTGTGTCTTCTTTCAGACACACACATTGTTCACCTCTCCTTGTTCACTGGGTCATTCCCTGGCCCTGAATTCTGGAATTTTCCTCTACAAGCCCATATGACATTGGCTTCAAATGAACCGAAAATATTCTTTCCAGAAGATAATCTTCCAACATCTCCAAATGTCCCAGATCTTTCTCTCTTCATTTAGTCTTTCTTTCTATTATGAAAGGACATCAAGTTCATTAAAAAATTTACAAATACAGAAAAGCTGAAGAGTAACAATTAAACCTTCCACAGTGCCCCCCACCCCTGCTTTGAATAACCACATAACCCCATGTTGGCATATGCCCTTAAATATCTTTTCTGTATAAATTAAATCATATACATTGCTAATATTTGTCTGAGAAATTGTTCCAGATGATCCACTTTTGGGCATTGTTTGTTTCATCTTTTTACTACTTAAAGTTCTTCAGAGTAGGAACAGCAAGCTAAAATCCAGTCACATATGTGAACATTAGAAAGAGTTTCTGCTCTGAGAGAAATGAAAGTTCACAAAATTATCCACCAGGATGTGTCCAAAGTGACCCAAGAGTTTTATGTTTGCTTTTGACTCAGATGTCGTTAGACCACATCATCTTGTTTTCCCACACAAACGTGAGCCAACTTACTTCAAGCCAATTTAAACCAACAGGACATTGCTAAAATCATGTGTAACAATTCTGAGACTCTTTTAGTTTCTGTCTCAATATTCTGTTCATTGAATTTGATACCTTTCGTTCTTTGTCTTCTCCTTCTGCCCATTTTATTTAATTTATTTATTTTTTAAAGATTTTATTTATTTATTTGACAGAGAGATCACAAGTAGGCAGAGAGGCAGGCAGAGAGAGGAGGAAGCAGGCTCCCTGCTGAGCAGAGAAGCCCGATTCGGGGCTTGATCCCAGGACCCTGGGATCATGACCTGAGCCGAAGGCAGGGGCTTTAACCCACTGAGCCACCCATGTGCCCCAGCCTTCTGCCCATTTTAAACACTCCATGGTTCTCTGCCTGACTATCTGCCTAAATTTCTACTGTTTCTTCAAGGTTCTTGTACTTGAGAAGTTCAAAATTTTCTTGGAGTATAAGCCTATGGACGTAAATGAATTGTGTAGCCCATAGCAAACATCAGCTTCCAAACCAGTATTTACTATTATTCGTTGAACCTTTTATCTATAAACGAGTATAGCATGTACATTTTCTATACGTTGAAGGCACCAAGATGCAGAGAATGCATGTGATTTCCCCAAGGGCAGAGCAAGATTTTAAACAAAGATCTAACTATTACAGAGTTATTTTCTGCACCGAGTTGGTTGCAATATTTGAGAGAGAAGAGTTAGCTCTGTATGAAAGTGAAGGAAATTTAAAACTTGAAAAACCAGTCATAAAACTAAAAACTTGCTGAGTTTTCAAATTCTATAATGGCAAATTCTTTCACAAACCTTAAATTTGCAAATGTAAATAACATTCCTCCAGGCACTGCGGAGCTATTATTTAGAAGTTAAGAAAACAGACTCCCCAAGCAATTGTTTTTGTGAACTTGGTTGGCACCGCAGAATGTGTTTTGCAGAAAGTCAAAGCAAAATTATTTACTGGGAGCCCTGTTGCTCAATGTGGCTGTGCTTGTGTTTGATCGAATTTTCTAGAACATGAGGAAAGTGCTCAGAGTAAGATTCAAAGGGGTCGGTGTGGCTCTGCAGGACAGCAGGCTCTGAATCTGATCTGCTACAGAGCAGTAATCGGTCATCAGTACTGGGAAGGAGTGTTTCCTCTGGAGTAGTTACTACTCAGAGTATTTACATAATTATTTAATCCTCACAACAAACTATGGGTACACATTATTGTAATTTTACAGATGAACAGACTGAACCCGCGAAGGGTACATACCCTGCTCAGATCACCAGCTAGTTGTGGGAAGAGCTCGGGGTTGAGGCTGGGCAGCCTGGCTCAGAGTTGCTTTGAGCTACCACCTCTTTGTGGTCTGTGAGGTCAGATTTGATGCCCTTGGCATTAGTCGGGATAACCATAAAAGCAATCCGTACAAATCTTAAAAATAAAATAAGATAGTTTTGGCTGCTATGAAATATTATTTAATATGTAAATATATAAATATGCATTTATTCCATGTCCATGTGGATTCATCAGTCAGTGCCAATCGCCCTTCTGTATGACAGTAGGTAAGAGGGAAAATGACGTAGTGGTCAGAGCTGAGAACATCACCCTTCAGCCAATCCCACACTGCCTGTCTCTGCAGCTTCACTGTCTGCTCCCCTGGGTCTTGTCCTCTTCCTGCAGGAGAGCCCAGTCCAACTTCCCAGATATGGTCATCACTGTGTGGCTTGAATTGGAACAGAAAACACTGTGGTTCAGGGGAAGAAATCCAAAGGTACTGCAGAGGGTTAGGAAAACCTGCATTAAAGAGGCAACTTGCACTTGAATGTGGGTAGAATTTCCATCAGGTAGGAAGGCATGAATGAAGAAATGTTTATTCTAGGAAGTGTGGGGAAAATCTCATGAGCCATGAAGGGCCAGGCACAGTCAAAAATGGGGAAAGCTAGGATCAATGGTGCCCAGGTAGCACAGAGAAAGAGTAGAACCGGGAGGCTTTAATATGCTATGGTTTGCTGCCTAACTCCCTTGGAGCCTTTCTTCTCTAGGCTGTGTCCCTCCTGTCTCCCTCACCAGCTGGGTCAGGGAGAGACCCTCAACCTCCCAGGCCTCCCTTCTAAAAGGTGGTGAGTTGAAACCACATAATAGAAGGACTCAAATGCCAAGTTGAAAAATTTTAATGTCATGTAACAGAGTGAGGGGAAGGGGATGCTATCAGGGGCTTTGTGCTGGACACTGGCATGGTGGAGCTAGGTACTGGCATAGTAAACCTGTTGTATATATCACATGGATCAGGAAAGAAAGGAGGAGGAGGGTGGGGAAGGAGGGAAGAAAGATAAAGGATGCAGGAGCCCAGCAAGAATCCCAAGTTCAGCTTCGGGAAGATAGGAGCAGTGGAATGGGAATGGGAGAGCCCAAAGATTCTCCTTCAGATTCTTCTCTCTGCTGAGCTTACCCTGAGTGAATCCAGTATTGTTACATGTTCAGTTTTCATGCTCGTCTCCACATTTCACAGGGGAAAGAAGAAATTCCCATCTTACAAAAGAGGGGACTACTGCACAGAAAGAAGGCCCACATAAAAATGTTGAACTTGGTGCTACATGGATAAATACTGGTACCCAAGCTAATGCTCGGGCGAGAAAATTTAAGAGGATTTTTTCCTAGCATGTTTCTGTCCTGTCATGAATGTAGTGACTTCAACTCATCTATTATTCATTGTGTTGGCGTTGTCTCGAAATGTAAAACAGAAAATTATTATAGTTGATCTGTGCCCAGCCCCTACTGTGTGTGCAGGAAATGTGATGAGTGAGACGAAGGCCCTTGATTCATGGAGAAATGGGGAAAGGGGCATTTGAGTGGTGGGAGAAAGAGACCCCTCATTTTCAATCCCCACTGAATTTATCCTTCATTTGTGGTGTTATTTATTTGCGGGTGGGGAGAGGGCTCTGGCGAGAGAGCATTTTGAAATAGTTATGTAAGAGACTCCGTGGCTTTGAAATCCTCACATATGTATTTTTGTTAATGTTGGTCTGATTCTTGTGTTAAACTAATTGCCCGCAAGCTGTCTGACAGGACACTCAGGATCAAGGTTCACTGTTGGTGATTCTTGACGAATGGAGAGAAACCTCAGTGCGCATACTTTCTTCTCTTTCTGCCCATGGGAAGAGGCACTTTCAGAGAATTTAGGGGACAGTGAGTGATTCTGGCCAAACTAGGAATGTGTGTTGCAAGACTGGAAAGTGTCTGCAAGCCCGCTGGCAATCCCACAATCTCTTCTAAGGATTAAGTTAGCTTCCCATTTCAAACCCTGGCTCTAGGTCTCTAGCTCTGTCTTGTGAAGACAGCCCAATGGGATATTCGCTCCCTGCAGTGGCCTTGGCAGAGCTAAGGGTGATGAGGGTGACATGTGACCGTGCAGAGCAGAGCTGGACAGGGAGAGACACCACCCTGCTGAGATTCTTCCAGCTCTCCTCAGGGTGGGGCCCAGCTCGGAATGGATCTTATTTTGAAGCGATATCATGGTGGGAAGCTGTTTTTTAAAAATTTTTCCTTCTCCATATACATTATAAAGGGAAACTGTTGACTTTGGTTTCTTTAATTATAAAAAGATGGTTGTAACCATTTCAGAAACCCATTAGAAAATTGTTCCTTCGAACAATGACAATTTTGGCCATTGTGCAGCTCAAAGTTATAGACTAGAGCCAGTGTCCCAGAGAAGCTTTGGTCAGGAAGCCTCCCTTCTCTGCAAGAACCTCAGATCAAGGAACCTCACACTCAGAGAAAGGCTGAAGCCATTGGCTATTTCTCGGCTCCCTGGATTATAAGAGAACCACCTCCCCCACAAACCCAACACACCCCTGCACGTGTGTACGCACACAGGCACTCCCTCCACACCTTACATGCTTGTGCGTGTGCGCGTGTGTGCGCGTGCGTGCACACAAACACACACACACACACACACACACACATATATTCCTCATTCACTGTATCTTGGTGTCAGGAAAGCAGGGTACCTTAGGGCCAGAGGCAAATACAGCATCAGTTTTCTTATTTGGGACATCTCTTTACCTGTATTACTCCTCACCACCAGAGGGCTTGTCTTGGAAGGAAAACTTAGCAGGGAGATGGCAAGGTCAAGGACATTGATTGACTCCCCAGAAAGAGAGGGTTTGTGTGAAGTGGAGAGAGGCCTGACACTCTCAAAAGGGCTCCACAACCTGATAGGGTCTCTGTTCCCACAAATCTTTGTGATCTGGGTGCCAGATGAGTATTCGCAATAATTTAGGTGCATTCTGAAGGCCTGTCTACTGATGGGTGCAGGGTTTCTAGGGAATGGATAGGGTCCTGTGGTCAGGGACCCCTGAAATCTTTCCAACTCTGACCCCAGCAAAGTCCCTGAAATCCCCTGAACAGGCACTAGTGTCTCTAGTTCAGAAAACATCTGAATCTAAGAGAGTTCCTTGGCCATTTTAGGATAGTCTGCCCCTTGGGCCTAAATTCCTTTGGTTTTTTATTGATCCGTTCTCCCCTATATTCAAACTCTCATAAAGCATGATAGTGAACTAACTGCCAAGCCTCCCTCAAGAAGAAATGGATGATATGCAGACCCCTGTATCGCTTCAAGAAACTGAATTTGTAATGAAAAACCTTCTTACAAAAAACATTCTACTTCCAGATAGCTCCCCTGATGAAATTTACCAAAGAAGAAATGTCCATTCTATAGAAATACCAGAAAATTCCAGAAACCAAAGAGGAGGGAACACTTCCTAACTACAGACTAATATCTCTCCTGAAGCAAGATGCAATGATTTGAACAAAATTACACAAAATGTAGCAAATCAAATCCAATAATATATAAGAAGGATGATACTTCATGACCAAGTGAGGTTAACCTCAAGAATGTGGGGTTGGTTTAACATTTGGAAATCTATCAGTATAATTTACCAAACTAATAAACTAAAAAGGAAAAGCCATATGATCTTTTAAATTTAGCATTGGTTGCTGACAAACTTTCAGCAAACAAGGAACTTTCTCAACTTGATAAAGAACATCTTCAAAAAAAAAAAACCACCCTATAACTTATATCATACTGAATAGTGAAAAATTGAATGTTTTCTTGCTTGAGATCGGGTAAAAAGACAAGAATGTTCAGTCTCACATCTTTTCAACCTTGTAGTGAAGCTTCAAGACAGTGCATTCGGATTGGAAAGGAAGAAGAACCAGAATGGTTTGTTTTACAGATGACTTGATGTCTATGTACAAATGGAATCTAAAAATCAATTTCTAGTACTAATAGATGACTTAAACAATTTACTGGATGTAATATTAAGAAATCACATTATTTCTATATACTAACAATGAACAATAAAATAGTAAAAATTTTTAAAAAGCAGTTTATAATAGCATCAAAATATTAACTATTTGTTAATAAATCTGATAAGCTGTGAAAAATCTGTACACTGAAAAATACTGTTGAGTGACATTTTAAAAGACTAAAATAAATGGAAAGGTATACTTTGTTCACGGATCAGAATGTTCAATATTGTTATGGTGTTAATTCATCCCAAATTGATCTATAGATTTAATACAATCCTAATCAACATCCTGGCAGGCTTTCTTGTAAAATTTGTAAGTTGGTATTAAAAATTTCTATGGAAACACAAAGGATCTAGATTTGCCAAAACACTATTGAAAAAGAAGAGCAAAGCTAGATGGCTTACACAAACTTATTTTAAGACTTGGTATAAAGCTGTGGTGATCAAAACAGTGTGATATTGACACAAAGATAGAAAAGCTCATCAATGGAATAGAATGGAGTCCAGAAATGGACTGGCACATGTGTTGGACAAGTATTTTTTGACAAAAACAGAGGCAATTCAGCGGAGAAGAGTCTTCTCAGCAACTAGTACTGGGGTATTTGGATCTCTACATGCAAAAATAATGAACTTTGATCCAGATGCAAAAACTAATTCAGAACAGTAGATCTAACCATAAAGTCTAAAATGAGAAGACTTCTATATGAAAACATAGGGGAAAATACTTGTGAGCTTGCATTAGGTAAATATATCTTAGCAACAACATCAAAAGCACAGCCTATTTTTAAAAAAATGATGAATTTGACTTCATACTTACTAAAAACACTTCTTTGGAAGATACTGTGAGGAGAATGAGAAGATGAACAATTACTGGGTGAAAATACTCATAGAGCATGTATTTGATACAGGACTTATATCCAGTATATAAAACACTCTCAAAAGCTCACAAGAAAACAAACAACCCAGTAAAATAATAGTTAAAAGATCTGAACAGATACTTAACCAAAAAACAAATAATGCATGAAAAGATGCTCAACATTAGTTATTTGAAAGTGTAAATTAAAATCACAATGAGATGCCACTTCATGTGTATTAGAATGGTTCATGTAAAAGAAATGACCATGCCACAAGCTGGTAAGGATGGGGAAAAACTGGAACTGTCATACATTCCTTGGGGAGGTGATGGTTGAAGGGGATGTGAAATGATATAGCCAGTTTGGAAAATACACTTACAAATGATCTAGCCATTTCATTCCTGGGTATTTTCCCCAAAGAAAGGAAAGCCCCATGTCCACACGAAGACTTGTACATACGTGTTCTCACAGCTTTATTTATAATTAGCTCAAATCTGAAAACAATCCTAACGTCCATCAACATCTCTATGGATAAGAAATTGTGGTCTGACTGACCATATGTTAAGAACACTCAGTAATAAAAAGTGATAGAGTATTCTTATATGCAACATGGATGAATCTCAAAATAATTAATCCTAGGGAAAGAAGTCAGACCAAGAAGGGGACGTAGTATTCCATTTGTCAAAACTCCAGAAAACACAAAGTAATTAGTAGTGACAAAAATAATATCTGTTACAAATGTGCACAAGGGGTGATGGTTATGTTCACCATCTTGACTACAGTGACGGCTTCATGAGTGTATGTATAGATCAATGTGTGCAGTTTGTTGTGTGGGAACTGTGCCTCAATAAAGGTATTAAAAAATAGAAGAAGGAAGGAAGAAAAGGAGAGATTGGGACAGAAGGTAAAAGGAAGACAGAAATAGAACGAGAATGAAAGGAAGAAAAGAATATTTGAAGAAAGTTTTCCCTCTGGGCTCAGAGTGAATGTGAACTAGATGGTGGTGAGGAGATGAATGGGAATGTTCCAGAAGGTCTTCCACCCAGTTGGCACACCAAAGCCCACTGTTTCCATTTCAGTATGACCATACCTCGCTGATGGAATCCCAAAGTGGAAGGATCTTCCATTCCCAAACACCTTGTCCTTAAGCCTGACCAGAAGTTTTCCAATATTTTGTGGCCTCTGAAGAGACGTTTCATCTGCATCGCTCTTCTCACCTGCCCACATTGTGGCAGAAAATTTTCTTTTAGTTCTTAGCATGGCCTACAATGCCCTGAATCATGAGTCTCTGGCCTACTTTTTCAACTCTATCTTCTATCTCAATTCTCTCACTCATGGCTCTAGCCACAACCAGCCTTCACTCTACTCCTGGAACCCACCAAACTCCTTTCTGCCACAGGGCCTTTGAACACGCAGTTCTAATGCCTGGAATATTCTCCACACTCCTGAGTCTATTTAGACTTTTAGGGCTAAAGTAAATCTTATGGACTCAAGAGGCCTTCCTTTCTCACCCCAGACTAGATTTGATGCCTTTACATTGGCCACAAATTCCCATTTCCCATCCAGTGCTGATTTAGAATCACAGTGCTGCCTTAATACGATAAAAGGTCAGGTTTGCCCTTTCCATTTCATCTCATTTGCAAAACTACTCCCAAGCTCCATTTATGTCTGAATTAAAGCAAACACCCAGCTGCTGAGCCTGTCTCCTCCTGGTCCCTGGCAGCCCTTGTGTACCAGGGTTCAGCCACCCTCCCCGACACTGTCACAAAACTCATAGAAATGAACATAAAACACAGGGAAAATCACCTGTTTCTGCACAGTTTGGAACTTGGGGATGTGGAAATTCTCTAGATTCCTTCCTGATTTATTGGGTTTGTAACTGGCTTTGTTGCTGCCCACTGCATAACAATTTTGAAATCTGAGAGCAGCGACCTCAACCATGAAACACAAACTCAACATGATTCCCGTCTGGAGCTTATGTGTTCTTCTCTAAAACCCACAAGCTCTGCTTCCCAGCTTTGCCTGGGGTCTGTCTATAAATTACTTTTATAGGAACGTTATCACATAATTGAAAAGTAATAAAGCTCTCCTGTTTTTGTAATCTTGCTGTGAATGAGCTTCTATATGCTGCCTCTCCCATTGTCTTCCAAGCTACCCAAACACTTTAATACCCCCTTCTAGATCTTTCCCATAGTCACCTCTTAGCTTAAGAACATGGAACATGCTCCACATAAAATCATGTCACTACCAGATTATTCCTATATTTCAGCTACAGGGAGCTAACGGTTCACTGGGCCAAACAAATGTAAATAACACGTGGATTTTATTTGTTGAACTCTTATCAACAGGGACACTGTTGCTTCCTTATGGTTTCTATAAGGTCTCTATGCCTTTCACATAGGCTTGCTTTCATATGCATGAGAGATCAACTTCTCTTCAGATGTATTATTTTAATTGAGCTATAATTGACATATAACATTGTGTAAGGTTAAGGTATACAATGTGTTGATTTGATATATGTATACACCACAGTATGCTCACGACTATGGTGTTAGCTAACACCACTATCACATCCCATAAATATCATTTCTGTGGTGAGAACAATTAAGATCTTGTCTCTTAGCAACTTTGATGTTTCCAAGACGGTGTCATTGTCTATAATCACAATGCTATGCGTTAGATCTATAGGACTTCATGTTTTACTAGTTGCAAGTTTGCAACCCCAAACATCTAATTCTCCCACCTCCTCCAGCCCCCGGTAGCCACCATTCCGGTCTCTGTTTTTGAGTTCAGCTTTTTTAGATTCCGCATATAAGTGAGATCATACAGGATTTCTCTTTCTCTGTCTGAGTTACCTCACTTAGCAGAATGCCTCCAAGGTCCATCCATGTTGTCATAAATGGCAGGATTTCCTTCTCAAGGCTGAGTAATGCTCTATTGTGTATATATACCACATCTTCTTTATCCATTTTGACAGACACTAGGTTGTTTCTATATTTTGGCTCTTGTGAATCATGCTGCAATAAATACAGGAGTTCAGATATCTTTTCAAGATATTGTTTTCATTTCCTTTGGATATATACCCAGAATTGGAATTGCTAGATCATATGTTCTTCAAACTTTGCAAAATGCTTTCCTCTTCTAGCTCTGCCACTTAGAAGATAGTCTCTGAGGTTGGGCTCCTCCTCCTACCTAAGTGGCTACAGAAGCTCTTCTGTGCTGCTTTGGGGGTAGCCAAGAAGTAGGAAAGGGGACATGGGGTCATCCCATCTCATTGTTGTTCATGGGGTGTGCCCAGGCCTGTAGAATGCCATCATCATTCACAGGGACCCCTGGAAATATTTCCAGTGGAGAAGGCTTTCTGCTTCTGGTCTCTTTCCAACCATCCAGGTCTCCTCTGTTGTCAGAACAAATTGTCAGAGATTAAATCTGACCATATTACTCCCTGTCTAAAATCCTTCAGGCCCTTGTTGTGTGTAAAATAAAGTGGGAGATCTTTGCTGGGAGAGCAACAGCACCAGGGCCCGGCCCTGCCTGCTGTTCCACGCAGGTCTCTGGACTGTCCCTGTCTTCTACTTAGGTCTCTCCCAACTGCTTCTAGTGACCGCACCTGCCAGGCTGGCCATTCCCCCACAACGTTGTTGGTGCTGTTTCCTTTCTGTTATGTATCTTCTCATTTCTTTTCTCTATCTGCATCACTGCATACTCATCCTTCAGGCTCCAAATGTGCTAGGGGTTCACCTAGAGGAGGAGAGAAACCCATCGAGGTGAGAATGAGACAGTGGGCCGAAGCTTTGGGCAGTGGGCAGAGCAGAGAGTGGGGACAAGCCCAGGGGCCTCTCTCTCTGCCTCCTCCTACTGTGTACCTTAGGGGTGTATTAGTTTGCCAGGACTGCCATAACACAGTGGCCCAGACTGGGTGGCTCACACAGCAGAAAGGAACTTTCTGATGGTCCTGGAGGCTTGGAAGTCTGAGATTTAAGTGTCAGCAGGTTTGTCTTCTTTTGAGGCCTCTACCTTGGTTTGGAGATGGCTGCTTTCTCCCTGTGTCTTCACAGGACTTCCTTCTGTGCTGTGCCCAAATTTCCCCTTTTTATGAGGACAGCAGTCATCATGGATTAGGGCCCATTCTAATGACCTCATTTTAACTTAATCACTGCTGCAAAACCTTATCTCCAAATAAGGCTGCATTCTGAAGTACAGGGGGTTAGGGCTTCAACATATAAGTTTTGGGAGAGGAACATAATTCAGCCTACTATGGGGTGAAAGGGGGAGTCCTTTATCCTCCCTGGTCTCAATTTAAATCTCTTCAACTGTAACATGGGGATTGGGGGATTGGGGTAGTTTAACAGGTAATCTTGCATATCCTTTGCAGCTCTAGATTTTTTCTGTTTGAAAATCAGACAACATGAAATAGGAGCATTTAGATGCCTGTGTTTTCCCAACAGAAAACAAACGGGGGGTTTCAGACCTGAATGATCCATGTAAGAGTCTGAATCCTCCCTCTGCTTTTCTTGTAGGCATGCATCACTAAAGAGAATCAGTGTAAAGAGAATGAGTTTGCTGCCTACTTTCCCCTCTCTTGTGGGAAAGATGGAGGAGGGAGCCAGAGAAGGGAAGTGAAAATGTCCAGACTTATAAGTGTTCCACAAGGGATGAGAACCAGCATGGGAGGGCTTAGAGAGACAGAGAGTGAGTAGAAAGGAAGTAACAGCACTAGTGTGTGTGTGTGTGTGTGTGTGTGTGTGTGTGTGTGTGTGTGTCCTAAAAAGATAAGAAAAGCCATTCAAGGTCCACAGTGACCAGAGAGGAAAGTAGCCACTCAGGAGAGGTTGGAGTCTTCTCCTCTATACCCTCCATTCTTTCACATGCCATTAGCACATGCCCATGTCATCAAGAGAGGTTTTCGCTCTTGCTTCTTGGAGATACTCCAAGGGTTGTCCAGGGTCACAGGCTCCTGGCTGTGGACATCTCCTTGTGGAGCTCCCCGAGTCCTCCTAGCCAGATGTCCTGCATGGAGCTCAGGACTCTGGTGTTGTGCACTTTGAGACAGAAAATATCTAACATAGCTTAAAAAAAAAATATTCAGGTGTGTTTACTTTTGAACCACTTGCCAGCATATCCGGGAGGATTGGAAGACAGAGTAACTTGGTGAATTTGGAGACAGATAGACCTCTCCTTCCAATTTCAGGTCTGTCTATAGAGATATTCTCTTGACCATGGCCTGGGGATTGAGACCTTCACCCTAAAACCTATGCATTCTGTTAGAAACAGTATTTACATGGCTATTGTCATGTAGATGGTCTTATGGATTTTCATTTCTTCAAGCACTGTGTGGACAGAGCATAGAATGCTTAGTCATGTTTATAGCAAAAGAATGGCTAAGTTGGCATCACATAGAGCCCCTAATTCCTCTTCTCACATGCTGCTTCCTCTACCAGGGATACCGGTCTTCATCTACCCACTTCTAGTCCATTGTTGAATCTCAGCCTTTAGCAGGATCTTCACAGACCCTTTCTCAGGCTTGGATGGGACCCTCTGACCCCATGGCCCTCCTTCGTAGAGTTACAGTTGATTTCTACTATATTTTAGCAAGCTATACTTCTACCTGGTGACCATGTCATTCTTATTTGACTTGAGTCAAAATAGGCGTAATGACAAACAACAGACTAAAAAACCAGATTCTGTGTCAACCCAGAATAGATCTCTATCCACTAGACCATTTAGGGAGATGACCAGATGGTCAGGCAAAATTATTAATTATTGATGCCACCAATTGGGAATAGCTTATCTCTTGTGTACTTAGCTGGCAACACATTTAACCTGCCTCTGTCAGGTGAGTCCACTGAGCATTATAGATGATATCCCAAACTGTTAAAAGATTATTTTTTCAAGAGGATATAACTATATCTCTCATATGAGTATAAAAAGAATACTTGTCAAGTGTTGTACTTTACTCATTGATAATGTAATATAATAATTTATTATAATAATGTTGCCCTAATAATAATGTGATGAGTAAGATGTTTCTTTCAAGTGGTTCACAGGTGATTTCAAAGTACCATGCATGCATAGGCAGACAAATGTTGAAATTAACTTAGTTGCAAAAATGGCATATTCCCAGGGCAATAATTACATTCCATTTAACACAATTAGTTTGTATTTCTATAAACAAGGGTCATTTGCATCATTATCCATTTTCCACAACTTACAGAGTTGTAAAACAGCTCAAAGGCAGTGAAAAACAGGATAATCCTGTGAGTAATCCTGTCTATTTTCCTTTTCAAATTCTTTTGTACTTTTTCTAATGTTCCAGTATGCCCCAACAACATCTCATTTGGCAAGAGTACTTCTGACCACTACTCATGCAACACTATTATGTTGGACCCCAGGGAGAGTTTGCCCTCAACATCCAATTCTCATATTTTTTTTTTAGAGTTTTTCTTATTTTTTTTAGAGAGTGAGAGAGAGCTTGTGCATGCAAATATGAGTACGGTGGGGGTGGAAGGGCAGAGGGAGAGGGAGAGAGAGAATCTTCAGCAGACTCCCTGCTAAGCTTGGAGCCTGTCATGAGGCTCCATCCCAGGACCACGAGATCATGACCTGAACCAAAATCAAGAGTCAGATGCTTGACCAGCTGAGTCACCCAGACACCCCTCACATGGTTTTTTAATGAAATAGCTCTCCTTGTTTTTTTGAATCCTTATCTTTCTAGTTCATGTACTATAGGCCAATCTACTGAGAGTCCACCATATTATAGTCAAAATCACCTCTCCCAGCAGCACTGGACTATCCTCCTTGCTCTAAGTTATCACATTCCCATTCTCCACGAATGGGAAATATACAAAATGATCTCTGCAGGTCTGCCCAGTTATGCTTGAATTGAGATACCAACATGATTCAGGTTACCAAGTTAGAGCTTTCTATTGCAAGGAAAAAAAAGAATTCAAATTACATGATAAGAAGATAATCAGAAAAAAATATTTTTAGTAATTAGAATATATAGAGATTAGAGGACTCAGTGTCCTTGTGTGAGGAAAAAAATAGTGTGAAGACTAGACAATGTGATTCTTAACATTCCTTGTTAATCATTTGTTTATTTCTTTGCATAAAAAAGAGCAGCTGCCATTTATCTCATCCATGTACCAGGCTCTCCGTTAGGAATTCCTAGATGTATTATACTTAACCTTTATATGATGCCAGAAGAAAAATATTATTATTCACATCTTGCAGATGAAAAAACAAAACAAAACAAAATCCATGGTTTAAAGAAGCTGAAAGTTTGCCCAGAGTCGTAATTAAAAAGTGGTGGGTCCTGAGTTAGTGTAATTCTAAAGCACATCCTCTTTCTTCACGCCCTTCAATAAATGCTTGCAGAATGAATCCTCCTGCTTCCCATCTGGCAGTGTGAGAGGGAACTGCCTTTCTTACTGGAATCTAGAAGCTGCTGCACATGATTATTAGTCCAAGGAATCTGTACCTCAAGCAGAAGCAGATCTTCCAGCTGATTACTCACAGTGGAGAGGATCTGGCATATAGTCAGGCAGGGACCACAGAGAACACACCAAACCCTGGGAATTTATGGTGAGAAAGTGGTCACCAAAGCCCAGACATAGAACCTTAGGAGATTCTACCACTTTACTTACAAGCCCCCAGTGTGGTGGAGCTGCTGGGGGACCAGAAGGAGCCCAGCTATGATAGGTAGTCTTTATCTTGCTAGAGTTGATATTTCAGAAAAAAAACCCAAAACACTCCAATGGGCCTCCTGTTCAGTCTACAGCTCTGTCCCTAAGTTTGAGCTCCAAAATACTGTTACTTTAAGAAGGAGGAGAGGGAAACATTTGGAAGCATAGAGTATCTAGGGTCAGAAGGAATTCAATGCTGATATTGGAAAAATGAGTATGTGTGCAGATGGTAATCTGAAGTTAAAGCAACCAAAAATCCTCAACAAAACTGAGGGCTTTTTTTTTTTTTTTTTTTTAAAAAAGATAAGAAAAATTGACAAATGTTTAACTAGACTAAGAAAAAAAAAGAGGGAGAATATTCAAATGAGTAAATTCAGAAATGAAATAGGAGGCATTATATGGGACACCTGGTGGCTCAGTCAGATAAGTGTCTGACTCTTGGTTTTGGCTCAGGTTATGATCTCAAGGTTTTGGGATCAAGCCCTGAGTCAGGCTCCACACTCAGCATGGAGTCTGCTTGGGATTCTCTCCCTTTCTCTCTCCCTCCCTCTTGGTCCCCTCCTCCCTCTCTTTCTTATTCTCTCTCAAGTAAATAAGTAAATGAAATATTAAAAAAAGAAAAAAAGAATAAGAGGTATTAGAATTGATGCCACCGAAATAAAACAGATCATAAAAGACTACTATGAACGAATATAGGCAATAAAATGGACAATGTAAAAGAAATAGATAAATTCCTAGAAACATACAACCTACTAAGACTAAATCATGAAGAAATAGAAAATCTGGACAGACCTATAACTAAATAGAGATTGAATCAATAATCAAAAGCCTTTCAACAAAGAAAAGCCCAAGACCAGATGACTTCACTGGTGAATTCTACCAAACATATATATAAAGAATAATTGACTCCAGTCCTTCTCAAACTATTCCAAAAATTTGAAGATGAAGGAACACTTCTAAACTCATTTTATGAGGTCAGCATTGCCCAGATGCCAAAGTCAGACCAAGATATCACAAGAAAATAAAGCTATTGTCCAATATCCCTGATGAATATAGATTCAAATATCTTTAACAAAATACTAGCTAACTGAACTGTACAACATGTTAAAAACATCATGCCCAATGACTAAGCAGGATTTATCCCCAGGATACAAGGATGGCTCAGCATATGAAAATCAACTAAGGTGATACACCACATTAATGGAATAAAGGATAAAAATCAAGTGATCCTCTCAGTAGATGGCAGAAAAAGCAATTAACTAAATTCAACATACTTTCATGATAAAAATTTTCAACCAACTAGAAGTAGAAGAAAAATATCTCAACATAAATATCTCAAGATATTTATGATATCTCAAGAAAAATATTGCATCATAAATATATGGAAAGCTCAAAGCTAGCATTATTCCCCATAGTGAAAATTGAAAACTTCTCCTTTCAAGTCAGGAAAGAGACAAGGATGCCCACTCTCATTACTTCTATTCAACATAGTCATGGAAGTCCTAGACAGAAAAATTAGGAAAGAGAAAGAAATAAAAGACATTCAAATTCAAAAGGAAGAAGTACAATTGTCTCTGTTTGCTGTTGACATGATATGATATATAGAGAGAAACTTAAAGACTCAAAAAATAAAGTCAAACCAAAATGAAACTGTTAGAACTAAGAAATAAATTCAGTTAAGTTATAGGACACAAAATCAATATACCAAACAGTTGTATTTCTATATATTAACAATGAACTATCTGAAAAGGAAGTTAGAAAATCAATCCCATTTACAACACCACCCAAAAGAATAAAACACTTAGGAATAAACTTAATTATGGAGATGGAACACTTGTATACTAAAAACTACAAAACATTAATCAAAAATATTAAAAGACAGGTCGGGGAGGAGTCAAGATGGCGGAGAAGTAGCAGGCTGAGACTACTTCAGGTAGCGGGAGATCAGCTAGATAGCTTATCTAAAGATCGCAAACACCTACAAATCCAATGGGAGATCGAAGAGAAAAAGAACAGCAACTCTAGAAACAGAAAATCAACCACTTTCTGAAAGGT
>NW_019154096.1:42063358-42329589 GCF_002288905.1 Enhydra lutris kenyoni | reverse complement strand
AAATGAACAAGATGGGATTGGGAGGGAGACAAACCATAAGTGACTCTTAATCTCACAAAACAAACTGAGGGTTGATGGGGGGAGGGGCGTTGGGAGAGGGGGGGTGGGGTTATGGACATTGGGGAGGGTATGTGCTATGGTGAGTGCTGTGAAGTGTGTAAACCTGGCGATTCACAGACCTGTACCCCTGGGGATAAAAATATATTATATGTTTATGTTTATAAAAAATAAAATTTAAAAATGAAAAAAAAAATTAAAAGACACAAATGGAAAGGTATCCCATATTCATGGATTGGAAGATTTAATATTGCTAAAACCTCCCTTCAGCCCAAAGTGATCTTACAGAATCATTGCAATCCCTGTCAAAATCTTATGGCATTTTTTACAGAAATAGAAAAAGAACAATTCTATAATTCATCTAGAACTACAGAAGACCACAAATAGCTAAATCAAACTTGAGGGGGAAAAAAGCTAAAGACATCACACTTCATGAATTCAGAATGTACTACAAAGTTAAAGTAATCAAAACAGTATGCTACTGGGATAAAGACATATACACCAATGGAACAGAACAGAGAACCCAAAAATAATGTATATACTGATCTTTGACAAGGGTGTCAAAAACACACAATGGGAAAAGGATAGTTTGTTCAACAAATGGTGTTGGGAAAACAGGATATCCATATGCAACAGAAGATAATTGACCCTTTTCTTATACCATGCACAAAATCAACTTAAAGTCAAAGACTTAAAGACCCCAAACTATGAAACTCCAGAAGAACACATAGAGGAAAAACATCATGACTTTGATCTTGGCAATGATTTCATGGATATAACACCAGAAGCACAGTCAGCAAAAATAAAAACAAACATGTGGGAATGTATCAAATTAAAAAGCTTCTGCCCATCAAAGGAAACACTCAACAGAGTGAATTTTTCCTACAGAATGAGAGAAAATTCTTACCAACTATATATCTGGTAAAACAAAAACAAAACAAAACAAAACCCAAATACCTGATTAAGAAGTGGGATAAGGACACAAATAGACATTTCTCCAAAGAAGGCACACAAATAGCCATTACATATATATATATAAATGCTGAACAACACTAATTGCCCATGCCATTCATCTATTTAAAAGTCTTTCTAAGACCTCCCAAGATCCAGTCCAAAATACCTCATGAGGCTACAAAGTCCTGCGACTTGGTCACTCCATCTGCTATTGCTTCCTTCTTGTCCCTCTGCCACCTGCTCCAAATTTCCTATTACAGTTCCTGCCAAATGTTCTCAACTTTCACTTCTGTACTCATACATACAGGCTGCCTGAAAATGTTCTTTTCCCTCCTTGTGCTCTTGGGAAACTGATTTTCATCCATCTGGATTCGAATCAAGATGATTTCTCTGTGAAGCTTCCCACTTGCTAGTTGGAAAGAAATAAGCACCTGTAAAGGTATGGATTTCAACAAGAAATCAGGAGGTCCTTGAGAGCAGAGACTGTTTCATTCATGACCTCTCACTTTTTTGACAACCAAATAAATCCTCATTTTGTATATGTACACTGAGGTATAGGAAACAAATCTTACAAACTCAAAGTTCACATTGCTAAGTAGAGCCTATGCTGGCATGTGGACCTTGAAAACACGGGTCCTGAGCCTGTCTTAACTAATTTAAAGGTCAGGAAAAGACAAAGGCATGTTCATCCACTCTGTGCCCATCCTAGGCTGGCCGCAGCAACATTCTCCCAGCACCCACGGAGCCCGCAGCAGTGACACAGACAGGGGGCGCCCACCAGCCCCATGCACCTACAACAGGGGCAGTCGCCTGGCGTCCCCTTGTCAGAAGTGCCCACATTTGGTTTATTGTTCTACTGTGGACATCTTGAAATTCTTAACGACTTCATCTTCGGATTTGTGTTTTGTAAGTGAAGTCAGGTGGGACACAGGAGATGCACCGGGCGGCAGCAGGTGCGTCTTGGATGAGGTCATCCAGCAGTCTCAGGCACTTCAGGACCCTGGAGAGATGGTCATTTCTGGGACCTGGGTTCAGAATGGCAGCCGCGACAGTGGCGCCGCCACCAGACAGCGTGAAGGCATCCCTGTTCTTTTTATGTTATACTGTGATTAATATCACTACTGTCTCATTACATTTTATGCATAATAAAATCTTATTACAGGAAAACCTTTATAGTTTAACATTTGTATCTCCACTCATTTCCTGTTTTTTTAACAAAAGTACCTTATTTTCATTTTGCTCGAGGCCTCATGAATTACGTAGCCAGCCTCGAAGACAGGACTTGAAAGAAGGCAGAATATTTTAAATCTAAAAAATGCAGACCAAGCAGCAAGGGATGCAGACGATAATATGAAAATGCAGTGATTTGGCAGAGGTTGGTTGGGAATCAGGAAACAGAAGTAAGAATTCAGTGTGTGAGGAACGAAGACTGGTTCCTAACACTGGTTATTAACATAATTTTAACAGCGGCGGTAAAGAAGTAGCAGGCTCAGTAAACAGCCTATAAAATGAATGATAAATGTCAAAAAAAAGTCTAGCGTGTGATCCAGGAAATTGCAAAATAATTTTTTAAATTGATTACTCAGCAAATGATGTCTAGCAAATAGTCAAGATGAGATGCCAAGAGGAATAAGGAACTGTTAGGAACAAGAGAAACTTGGGAAAGGAAGAAAGAAGGGTACATCTTTTTTTTTTTTTTTTAAATATTTATTTGACAGAGAGAGATCACAAGCAGGCAGACAGAGATAGAGGAGGAAGCAGGCTCCCCGCTGAGCAGGGAGCCCGATGCGGGACTCGATCCAAGGACCCTGAGATCATGGCCTGAGCTGAAGGCAGAGGCTTTAACCCACTGAGCCACCCAGGTGCCCCAGAAGGGTACATCTTTTTAAAAGCTGTATTGCTGATTAAAGAGATGGCAATGAGGAAAAAAGAAAAAAGGAACAATTTATTGTATGGCCAGTATTTGAATATCTAATCAAGGATTCTCAATAGATCACTAAGGACAGATGTATAGATATAGAATACATGCAAAGATGAATATATAATTAAAGATTAAATGATATATATAGATGAATATATATTAAAGATAAAATGAATTAAAGATACATTTATAATTATAGATTTATATAACATATATATAAATCTATAGTTTATATGTAGTCTATGTATGGATAAACTATATAAATCCCTTTCTGTATAAAATATATAAAATTAAGATTAATAAATTGCCCCAGGTGACACAGATTTGGACTTGAATTTGAGATATTTCTGTCTCAAAATCCTGTAGATTTTCTACTTTACCATGCTGCTTTGCCTGCAATCTATCTTTTGAATCTGCTATAGAAACTGCAATTTAACTACATTGTTTTAGGACAATTGTTGTACTGTTTTGAAAAGTGTAAATAAATAGAAGCTACTAACTACTAATTTATCCGAAGTAACCATAGACTGAAATATCGTTTGAAAAAATGAGAAAGAACTCAACTTTCATTAAGAACTGAAAGGTCTGAATATGATAATATCTGAAAAAGTCTGAAAAATTCAGAAAAGTCTGAAACTGATAATATCAGTTGTACCACTGATAAAAAGGAAAGGAGAGAGAGAAGCCATATGAATAGACAACAAAAGAAAGGGCTCATTGAAAAAGCTGAGGGAAAAAAAAACAGCACTGAGTTTGTGGATCTCTACAGTTTATGAGATGGAGGGAGGCGATCTTGAGAAACACTCTGCTGCGATTTTGTAAGCCTAACTCCCCTTTCTGCTCCTCTTAAAGGCTGAGCTTCCTGCAAAAGTTGTCTCAACGGGCTGTCTCCCTTTTTACCACTAATTTATTCTTCCATTCCTTTCTATCTGATTTTGTCTACAAAAATCTCTGCTCTTGTTGAAGGTTCCAATAGTTTTCACTGCGTCAAATCCAATAAGTAACATTCTGCCCTCGTCTCACTTAATATCATAGCAGTATTTGACAGGGCTGTCTACCTCTTTGCTCTACTGATATTCTCTGTTGCCAGCTTCTACAATGTCACATCTCCTCACTTTTTCACCTACTACCTTTTTGCAGCTCTCTTTCTCTACCTAATTCTACCAGGTTGGTGTCATTTTTCAGAACTGTGTTTTGGAATTTCTTCTCTTCTTTAAACTGTTTCCATAATGGATGCTGACCATTCCCACATCATTAAATATTATTGTATGCCAATGATGCATAATTGTCATCTCTTCACAACATTGATCAGGTTTTGTAATGTATTGTTTATTGATTCTTATTACCTTTTCCCCCTCCATTAAAACATTAGAACCAACAGTCACAGGACTCGGTAAATTTGATCACTAAGAGGTTAAGTAAACAGGTTCAGGTTCTCAAAATCAGTAAGTGGCAGTCAGAAATGAATCACAGATCTTTCTAATTCTAGAATTGTTGATGTATGTTAGTCTGTCTCTCATAAAATGAAAATTAGAGGGATTTCTAAGTCCGACCAAAATAGAGTATCTTGAAGTAGACTGACACTTCTGCCAAGAAAAATTTTAAAATCCAGATATAACGCAAAATAAACATCTTTTGAAGGCATTGAAGAGATACCAGCATAGCTAGGAATTAAGTGGCAGAAATTTGTGAGAAGAGTGAACCACATAAAATCAGCCCAACACTTGGTGGTTTTCCCCTCAAGGTATTTGTTGAAATCAGTAAGAGATAGAGGAAAAAAGTGCTGAATAGACTGAAATTCAGCAACTCTTCTTGGATTTCTAAGAAAGGAGAGGACTCAGGGCAAACCACAGGTTCTAAGATTGGAAAGACAGGCAAATACAGGGAGTCACAGCTTACAAAGACACATGAGAGCTGCCTTGGGAACCAGTGGTAGGGTAGGAAAATTGGAACAGTAGCTGAATTGCTAGACGCTCAGAACAGACAAGTCTGAGAGTTAAAAATTCTAGGGGGACCCAGTTATAATGGGCTTCCACAATATTATAAGATTTGCCTCCAGGAACTTGACCAGGTGCCCACCAAAAATATCAGAGAAAAATCCCCTCATGGTTCTGGCAGGAGAAGAGGAAAAGGAACCCGAGCACTCTGTTCTTAACAAAGCTTGACCTCAGGGGAAACAATTAACCAGGGCCTAACCTGCTGAGGTATTATCAAACTAAACTGTCCTGGAAAAGAGAAATACCTAACCCCAGCCCACTCTAGCCATCTTGCCCCAACTAAGTGAGTAAAAACACAGAGAAACACTTGTGAAGTTCACAGTCCAGAGGCATAGGCTTACTTAAAAGGCAGACACCTAATCATAGGACTATAGGATGCTTCCCCTCCCCTGACACTAGAACCAAACATGACTGTGATGGAATTATCAGAGTGGGAATTTAAAACAACCATGCTTACTATTCTAAGGTCTTTAGAGGATAAAGTATCTACATGCAAGAACAGATGGGCAATGTAAGCAGAGAGGTGGAAATCCTAAGAATCAAAAAGAAAGACTAGAGGGGCGCCTGGGTGGCTCAGTGGGTTAAGCCGCTGCCTTCAGCTCAGGTCATGATCTTAGGGTCCTGGGATCGAACCCCGCATCGGGCTCTCTGCTCAGCAAGGAGCCTGCTTCCTCCTCTCTCTCTGCCTGCCTCTCTGCCTGCCTGTGATCTCTGTCTGTCAAATAAATAAATAAAATCTTTAAAAAAAAAAAAAAGACTAGAGATCAAAAAAACGCTGTAACAGACATGAAGAATGTTTTTGATGGATTTATTAGTAGACTGGACTTGACTGAGAAATGAATCCCTGTGCTATAGGATATAGAGTAGAATTTTCAACCCTCCCCCAAAAAAAACCCCAAAGAGAATAAAAGCTAAACAAGCAAACAAACAAATAAACTCAGAATAGAATATCCAAAGGTTGTGGGACATCTACAAAAGGTATAATAAATGCTTAATGGGAATATGAGAAGGAGAAGAAAGAGAAAGAATCAGAGGAAATATTTGAAATAATAATAATAAAGATTTCCCCAAATTAATATTAGATACCAAACCACAGATTCAAGAATTTCATAGAACACCAGACAGGATAAATGCTAAAACAACAACAATAACAAAAACACAAAACCACCCTCTCCAAAAAAAAAAAAAGAACCCCAAAAAAGAAAAAAACACCTCAAAAAACCTACACCAAGACATATCATTTTCAAAATATAGACAAAGGCAAAGAAAAAATCCTGAAGGAAGCCAGAGGAAAAATCACCTTATTACAGATAGACAAGGATAACATCATATCTGATTTCTCATCAGAAACCGTGGAAGCCAGAAGAGGGGGATGTGAATTATTTGAAGTGTTGAGAGAAAAACCTCACCAACCTAGAATTCTGTGCCCTACAAACTTATCATTTCCCCAAAGTGAAGGAGAAATAAAGGCTTTCAGACAAAAACTATGGAAATGTATTGCTAGTAGACTTGCTTTGCAAAAAAGAAAAAAAAGTTAAAGAAATTTCTTTAAAAAGAGAAGGAAAATAATATAGATCAGAAACTCAGATCTATTGATTTCTGGCTAGAAAGATTACAAAATGTTGTCTCAATGATGACACTGACTCCAAAATTCCACCCACTAGCCAGCATCATAGCTCTGGGGCCTGCTGTCCTACAGATGGTCAATGACATGATTTTCTTTACATGACTTTCATGTACAGAAGGTGACTGCAGTCCAGTCACAGTGGGCAATGATAGGTCAACTCATCAGAGACTGGGCAAAGAAGGATGGAGTCCCCAAAGCCATTTGCCTGCTTTCCTCCCAGAACTCGGCTCTGGGGAACCCACTGGGACATTCCAGCTGCTACAACTCAGCTCAGATTTCTAACATCTGCCCAGCTGTGTGGTTGCCAGGGTCTGCAGCTGCCAGTTAGACATAAACTTGAAAGGTTATGTGATCTCCAGATAAACAAAGCAAGATTTGCGCTAACAGCCCAAATCAGGCAAATATTTGCCAGAGGAACTGCTTTTGAACTTCTCTCTGTCAGAAGGTGGTTTGCTAGCATAACCTGACCCCTGCAGCCTTGCCCTCTACTTGGGATTTTGGAATAATGCATATTTTTTTTAATTATTTATTTGTCAGAGAGAGAGAGAGACAGAGGCAGGGAGAGGGAGAAGCAGGCTCCCTGCCAAGCAGGGAGCCCAAAGCAGGACCTAGTCCCAGGACCCTGGGATCATGACCTGTGCTGAAGGCAGACACTTAACCAACTAAGCCACCCAGGTACTCCAGAATAATTCATATTATTATACAGGTTTTCAAAAGGCTCAGTGTGAGTCAACCAATGATTTTGTGACCCCAAAGCATGCTATTTGAGGCTACTCTACAGGAAGACTAGTGTGGTTTCTGGGCAGGTGAATGGTGGGCTTATCTTCTCTACTCTGGACAAACACACCTAGATGTTTTAGTTCTAGTACACACCTATTAGAAAGGATGTAAAAAACTGAAGCCTGACCTAAGAACATCTCAAGAGGTAAGATAACTCAAATGGATGATATAATATAAACATGACCCCATCTCCTATGCCCATCACTTTTTGGCTCACACATTGTGGTTTTCTTGCAGCCAATAGAAAAGAATCTTCATTTTAAAAAGATGTGGTTTTATTATTTAGACTATCATTAAGAAGAAGGAGAGGAAGAGGAAGAAGAAGAGAAGGAGAAGGAGAAAAGAAAGAGGAAGTGAAAGAGGAGGAGAAGGGGGAGGGAGGGAACAAGAGAAAGAACTGGGACTTACTAGTGCTCACTTCATGTTAAGCATTTTGAATGGATTATCGTATCAAGTCATTGAAACAATCTTATGAAGTAGGTGTTAATATTTCCCAGATTTTCTGATGAGAAACTCAGTTCTAAAGAGGTTAGATAACTTCCCAAAGGTCACACACATTCAGTAGGGATGGAGCTGGGACTAATCTGGACAGTGTGACCCGAGTCCAAGCTTCCTGCCTGAGCTCATTCTAGTGGTCTGTATCCATACAGGATGCCAGTGTATGGGCTGTATAGCCACTGATATTGGTGGACCAGTCCTGGATGAGTGCACACTTAGTAATAAATAGACACTTTTAACTTATAGACTATACCCCAATAGGGAAGGCCTAGTAGCTAAAGCTTCAGCTAAGGGTTTTATTCACTCCAGGGTTTTTTAAAAAAGTAAACTTCCAGGATAGTTGATAGGATCAAAGACAATGAATTAAATCTTCTATGCTTTCTGAATTGTTGTGCGAGTCCCAAGAATTAGAAATTATATTCAGAACCATATCACCAGAACGCCACCAAAAATCTAATCACTACAGTAATTTATGGAATCTGGATCCTGAATCAGGGTTCTCATGGGTTCTGGTCCTGGTTCTGGCAATAATTGACAGGTTGATCTTGGGGGAGTCATTTATTATCTTTGAATTCCAGTCCCATCACCTATAAAATGAGAGGTTTATATCTATAATAGAAGAAAATGAATACATCTAAATAAATGTCAAAACTACAAGGATGGTAATATTGCCATCCTAATTTGCTAACTGACTTGAGTGGGGAGGAGGAAATACAGATTACTCTTGGTGTAATCAGCAGAGGGACCACCCTCATACTGATCGGGAGCTAAGGAAGAAACTTTTCAGAGAAACATTTCAGAGAAAATAATGTTTTAGCTGGGATCTGAGGAATGAGTTGTTAATTGGATAAACTGAGTAACAGCAGGGGTGAAGCCCGGAGGCAGGAGGGAGATGGCCATATAATTGGTCATACAAGTTGGGCATGCTAATAGTTATACCAGGACCTTAGGTGTAAGGCAAGACTGTGCCAGACCAGCCAAGATAAATAGACATCATAAACATAGGCTATGTTGAAATATTTGGTTTCACCCTAAAAGAGATTCAAGAGACCTGATGGGTTTTTTAATTTTTTTCCTTTTTCAATAGATTGTGTAGATTTATAAATTTTGTTTTTATATTTTGACATATCATTAACATATGGTAATGTGTCAAATGTTCAGTTCATGCTTGATGAATGTTGACCTATTTATCTCCCCAGGTAACCATCACCTGGGTCATAACACAGAATATTTCCAGATCTGCACAGGACTCCCTCCTGCCCTCACAGTCATTCCTACCACACCTCCAGGGGTAGCTACTTTCTTGTCCTCAGCTGAGCTTCATCATCAAAATGGAGTCCTACAGGACTCTAGCGTGGCGGAAGTGTTATGCAATCCATCCAGTGTGCATTTGGTGCGTTTGGAAGGATGGCGCTGATGGCAGGGTGAAAAACAGATGGGAGGGGCCAATCTGTGACTGGGACATGAGTCAGAGGCTCTTCAGATACTAGGACAGAGGTAGTGGGGCCTGAATGGAGAGGGGTGTGTGAAGATGGAGAAGAGTGGCAGACAGAGGTGAAATTCACCAGACCAGGTGACTGATGGTGAATATATACTGTCGTCTGGGGATGGAAAGGCCAAGTCTGATCTCCTGGATGCTGTCTTCCCCTGGGGAGTGTGGAAGCCATGCACTGAGCCGAAGGACCTGGAGAGGGGCCTTTAGATAAAAATGATGAGCAGATTTGGGACAAAGAGCATGTTGAGCTTGAGATGCTTGGAACCATCAAATGGAGGGGCTGTGCAGGTAGTCAGGCATGTGGGTCTGAAGCAGAGAAGTGGGATGAGCAGAGGGGACATGTTGATCATTCTGGGCAAGTTGATAATGTTGTGGGGATGGGGGTGCCCCAGGAGAAAGAAATCAGTATGAGCATAGACAGGAACCCAGTGCTTATTCGGGTGGGAGGGGCTTACAAAGAACCTGAGTTGGACCCCAGAGAGGGGGAGGAAACCAGGGGAACATGAAACTGTGGAATCAGGAGGAGAGTTTCCTCAAGGCTGAGGGGGTAAACTACGGAAACTAGGGATCTTGTTAAGCAGCTCTGAGGCCCAAATTCTCCTTTTCCTACATTTTCTCTCCTGAGTACTGACTATTAAGCTTTTAATGGGAAATTGGGGCCGTTCTGAAAAACATAAGAATCTCCCCATGGTTTAAACCTACTCTTTTATAACCTTAAAACACCTCACCTCCTGCCTAGAAAGCAGGGGTGCCACAGGAGTGTTTCCTGCAGCCTTGGACAAGATCTCCCAGGGCAAGAGGAGTAATGCCTCTCAGCCAGGGACTTTGGGGAACCCAGATCCCTGCTCTCCCTTTCACCTCTAGTATCCCTGAGGTTGTCAGCCCCAACGTCCTGAGTGACCTGGGTCACTTTCCTTTTAGAAAAATGGAATAAAAAGAACAAAACAACAAAACAGAAAAAGCAGCCTATGAGGTCATCAGGTATGATCATAGTAGCAATTGTTCACTGACCATCTGTGCCGGGCTGGGCACTTCATATACTTAGTCTTATTGTCACAATAGCCTTGTAAGTTAGAATTCCCACTTTTCAGAAGTAGGAGCTGGGGCCCCTAGAGCCGCAGGGCTGGTTAAGCTGTGTTGGAATCCATGTGGGGCTGACTGTAGAACAGGCCAGGCCTTCTACCCATCTGTGGTTCCCCTTGAGAGTGACACCCTGGTTTCTTAGTGACAGATGAAGATGCCGGGGTGAATGTTGTTGGGCTCTCTTCTCATCTCTAATGACCTGTAGACATTTTGGGAACTCAGGGATGGCATCTTTATCTTCCAAATTGCTTAAGATCTCTGATTCCAGGAAAACATGGAGCTTAACATGCTCCGGTCCCCTGCTTACTTCCTCCTCCACCTCCTCCTCTTCAGCATACTAGATCTGGGGGCTCAAGACCCCAGGGCAATGGGAGGAGGCAATGGCCTAGAGAGGAGCGCTAAGTAAATGTTAATGAACCAGCAGGTTCAGATTGGAATGCCTTAGGGATTTCAGAATTGTTTTGATAAATTAAGCCCAACATCTGGATGACATTTGGATTAAGAACCATCAAGAGCTACCTATTTATCCCTTGGCCAATCTTGCCCAGAGTACATCCTTTTTATTAGTCTTTTCAAAACAAGTTTGGTTTTATTTATCCTCTCTAGTGTATTTTTTTGCCTATTTTATTACTTTCTGTTCTCATCTTATGTTCTTTCTTCTACAAGTGTTATTAATGTCTTAATACACATCTTAGTTTTTAATTTATAACATTCTGGGGAGCAATTTTTCTCTTTCCTGATGAATGCCAGATTCATTAGGGTTCTTCTTTTGACAGAATGCCATGATATGTCCTATGTGAAATTGGCTAATGACCAAAAGATGAGATAATTATCTGCCAAGGGGGTGTCTATTTAAGGAAGGAGACAAGACAGTACATGGTAAGTGTTCAGTTACTAACACAGTAGAACTGACTCTAAGATTTCCAAGGGATGCTTATCAGTGACATTTCCAAGAAGGAGGGGGAACCAGAAAGTCACTCCCTGTAGAATGGGCTGAATCTGAACAGAGTCAAGGCATTGGAGGGAAGGACGGCAGAAGCACCTTCATCATGCTCCAGGGGAAAACCTCTCCTAAAGTGAGGAGACTGTGAGGCACAAGGCCTGGGAAAGGAGCCAAGACAGCAGGGCGAAGGACCCAGTGCTGGTCATTGGGGCGCGCTGAGACCCGAGAGCAGCATGTGCATGCAGTGAGACATCCTGGAAACCTCGAAGCAGCAGCACCATGAGCGGGGGGGAGGTTAGAGATAGACTGCTTGATGTGGAGACGTTGGAAGCAGGGGGACCAACAGGGAAGGAATTCTGGGCAAGAGCACGAGTAAGATGACAGAATGGGGGGATGTGGACTGGGTGACTTTCCACCTGAGCTTCTGGAGGGGGAGGGGCAGGGTGTGCAGGCATGTTTCACATATGCAGCTCCTCCAGTTCAGACACAGATGGGTCCATTGAGCAAAGAATCTTCATGACAAAGTTATGAGTCCAACCTTAGACAGGAGATGGTGGCGGGACCACAGCAAGGAACACCCAGGGAGGCTGCACCCTAGTCTTCTACCACATCCCACCTCCTTTGCAGGCTTTTAACCCAGGTCACTCTTGATCCCATCACCTTACTTCCTCCAGAGCACTTATCATGAACTGCAATTCTTTTCTTTGCCCACTAGCTTGTGGTATGTCTGTCTCCACTACAATATGGCTACCCAAGAGCTTTCCTTGGAGTGCCCAGCCCTGATGATATAATACACCTGGCATAGAAGGGGCTTCATGCATGCTGGAAGAAATGAAACAACACACCTTGTAATTCAATCCCACACTTGGAGACAAATGTGTAGCATCTGAGGTGGTGACTCCCTGAAACTCACCTTGAAGGCACCACTGCCTGGGAAAGAGGAAACCAAGACCAGATTTCCAAAGCCTGCCACTGAGCTGGGATAATTAGACCAGCTGGCTGGCTGAGCCATTGCACCAGAGTTTCAAAGCTCTGATTTATGAATGAGTAACTTACATTACGGGGACATGGACAAGCTTTTTTAAGAATTTATTGGCTTACTGTGAGCATCTATTTCAGGACTGATGGAAATATTTCTAAGTTTGTTTAAAAAAATAAAACATAGAATCATCAGGAACAATAAAGACCATAAAAGCACTTGGAAGTGGGTAACATGTGAGAAAGCATTTAACTGAGGCCCTTGCTCTCCCTATGTCTGCCTATCCAAAGAAGCCATCCCCAAGGGCAGAAGGGAAAGGCTGTTCTGAGAGTTCAACACTACCGAGGGCCAGCCCCTCTTTGCTGCTGCCTTTCAGTGGGAACCAGGACCTCTTACAATTCAGCAGACATCTGCTGGGAACCTGAAGTGTTTCAGGCCCTGAGCTGAGATCTGGGGATATTAGATAAATTAGATACCAGTCCTGCCCTTGCGGAAGCCATAGACTATCTGGGAAGACAGTTGCCTACATGCCAATGTAGGACCCAGAGCCATAACAGGTACAAGATTTGCAGAGGTCCTTCTCATGTGAATGAATGAAGGAGTAAATGAATGAATGTGGATGCTAATGATAGGCACGATGTTCTCCCTGGTTTTGAGCTCTCTGGTTGTTCTTTAATACCAAAGGCACATTGGATAAGATGAGCATGGTAACTATTACCCATGACACTGAAGAGTGAAAAGGATACCGTGAGTGATTGTACAAGGATGGTAAGAGTCAACAGAGATTATCCTAAGAGAACAGGGCTATACTATAGAGTAATCTTAATTCTGGGAGAGTAAAAATACAGAGAAGCATAGTATATGAAGGATATTCATCCTCTGCTCATTCTATTTTCTTTTAAATACCAAACCTTTGTGGTAAAACCTATATAGGTTTATGTTATATAACATAAAATTTACCATTGCAACCACTATTACATGTGAAATCAGTAGTGTTAAGTACACTCATATTATTGTACATAAAATCTCCAAAACTTTTCATCTCGCAGAAACTGACCCTGCATACCCATTAAACAACTCCCCATTCTTCCCTCCCTTCAGCCCTCCTTCCCTTCAACCCCCTCCTTCCCTTCAGAACACCATTCTACCTTCTGTATCTACTCTAGATACCTCATATTATACAGTATTATTCTTTTTCATGCCTGGCTTATTTCACCTTGTATAATGTCCTCAAGGCTGTTCTACTCATTCTTGATAGATACTGTCAGAACATCAAATTCACACTTGAAATTGACATCACTAAGAACTAAAAACTGTGTAAGTCATGACATCATGCCATTGGGAACTGATAAAATTTAGTTTGAGCTTTCTTCATTTCTTTTTTTTTTTTCTTTTAAATGCATTGAGTTAGCTACACTTCAGGATTCTTAGACTCTTGAAGGGAGGTTCTACTGTGGGAAAACACAAATTGTACAAAACTCTGTGTTGTAGTCTGGAACCTGCTCAGACAATGGCCAGGCCAAGGCTCACTGGGGCTGCCATGCTGAGCCCATTGACATGTTTTTGTCTCTACGGGGTTTAGTATGTAGGGGGTTTTGTTCCTTCAGAAACTCATGTTGTGGGATCATGGCTATTTCAGAAGTCTTTGCAATGCTTAACTTTCTTATGGCTTGTATAACTATGTATTATTTGAAAGTGTGTTGTTTCAAAGAGTAAATCATAAAGTAGTATGTACAGACACAAAGAGATAATTAGATAGATCTAAAGTATGTAAAGCCACAATTCAAACACTAACAGTATCTAACCCCAGGAAGAAGTATGAATCCTGCCACTGGCTGGGAAGTTACTACTTGCCCTTAGTGTCTACTTTTTTGTTTGCAAAGCAGAGATGATTGTGATGTCTACCTCATACAGTGATTATGAAGTTAAAAGGAGCGAGTGCACAAATGGTGCTGAGACTGAGCAGTCAAGGACTATTTGCCTTATTCTGAGAATTCTTTCTCAGGAGGCTGGCCTAGCCTGGGATTCAGATGAACAATTTGTGCTGAGGAAGAAACATGTTGGATGAACATGAGCAAACTCATTTTCTTTATGTTGTTCTGCTCATATTTATTAGAATTTGACACTTCCCTGAGAAACATAAGTCAAATGACCATATAGAACCTACCAGAAGCCTGACACTGGAGAAATTCAGCCTGTGACCATAGACATCAAAGAATTACTTAAGGCAGTGGGCTTGACTTCAAACTTCATCAATTGTGTCTTTAACCATGCGTTCTCCCTAGATCCCACATGGCCTTAGTATTTCTGTGTACTGCCTGCATTTAGGGCCATGACAGAAATTTCTGTCTTCTTGGAGGGCAAGGGACTGGGGTTCTGGTCTTCTCCTGTACACAGAGAAAGATGAAAGAAAGCAAAGGGAATGTCTGTGCAGGGCTGAACATCCACACGGAGGAGATGTCCATGGAAGAGGGAACTTCACAGGAAATCACAACCAGGAGCGTTTTGGATGCATGTGAGTCAAGTTTCTCATGGTTGAGGTTACGTTCTTCCTCTTTTTTTTTTTTTAAGTTTTTTATTTTTTAAAGATTTTATTTATTTATTTGACAGATAGAGATCACAAGTAGGCAGAGAGGCAGGCAGAGAGAGAGAGGAGGAGGCAGGTTCCCTGCTGAGCAGAGAGCCGATGTGGGGCTCGATCCCAGGACACTGGGACCATGACCTCAGCCGAAGGCAGAGACTTTAACCCACTGAGCCACCCAGGCGCCCCCAAGTTTTTTATTTTTTAAAAGCATATGTATATTTTTTAAGAGGTTACATTCTTAAAGACAGTTTCTTTGACTTTTCTTTCATGTAACTTATTGGCTTGTGCCCTCGACGGAGTCATTTTATAGCATGAGACTTGGTTTCCAGATCTGTAAAATGGTGACAGTACTTTATTATATTGTCGTAACAGTTCTTGGATAGTAAACGTACAGTTCTTAGAACAGTGCTCGGTGAACAATATAAAGTCGTCTTGGTAATAATTGAGACTGCTCCTTAACACTGCCTACTGGCCATCAGTCTCCTTGCTTCAGACATGAGGAGACAGAAGTGAGTGAGCTTAAGTTTCAAGAGTAGAAAATTGCCAAGTAGTAGAAGCAGCTCTTGAACCCAGAACTGACCCTAAACCCATGTGCTTTATTACAGCTCATGTCCTCAAACGTACTATGAGAACAACACACTGAATGTGAGAACAATGGAGGAAAAACTGTTTTAAGGTGTTATGATGAGTAGAAAATGTTGGGGATGTCGTGAAGCACTCTACATCTGTAGAACATAGGGCATTGCTCACCATTTCCTTATCAGCCCAAGACCCTCCCCGGAACTAGGAACACGAACCTCACACTTGTTCGTGGCCATATGATTTACATACAATTCTCTCAAAGGCTGTTGCCCTATAAAAAAATGCAAAATGAAATGGTTTTTTTTTAAAGATTTTATTTATTTATTTGACAAACAGAGAGAGATCACAGTAGGCAGAGAAGCAGGCAGAGAGAGAGAGGAGGAAGCAGGCTCCCCGCTGAGCAGAGAGCCTGATGCGGGGCTTGATCCCAGGACCCCGGGACCATGACCTGAGCTGAAGGCAGAGGCTTAACCCACTGAGCCACCCAGGTGCCCCTGAAATGTTTTTTTTTTTTTTTTTCCTCAGAATAGAGGGTCCTGGCATCATGAGTCTCCAGGACCAGTTTGGGTAAGGGGATCTGTGCATGGGTACTAGAGTGCCTGGGTGTCTCTTTCTGTAATCAGCATTTCCTCTCAAAGCGCACCCTGAAATCATGATGCTGCTAACATGCTCACAGCCTTGCTCAGCACCCTGTGGTCCTTGACTGATCTCCCTCAGTTCCACCTCACCACCAGCATCCTCCCAGTGTTCTAGCACTGGACTCAATCCTGCACTGACTCCGAGTGGTTTTCTCTCTCATGCTCTCTCTTCGAGCTAGACCTTGGAACCTAGGAGGTCTCCAGTCCAATGGTTTGGGGTCTCTGGTTGGTTTGTTTATCATAAAGCCAATTAATCAAGGAATCACACAAATAATATTTGGCCATCATAAGTATTTTCTGTCACTTTAAACTTACACATGAACGTTTGTTCCCTAATCTTTTGATATAAAGCCAAAGCCTCTTTTTAGGTTAAGGCCCTGGTAGGAGAGCCTTAGTCTTTCTTACACAAATCCCATCTGTACAGCATCCTCTACAAATTCCAGTGTTAATTTCTTTAAAAGGATTAAGAAGTTTACAACCGTTGGAAACTTCTGCTTAGAGGATCCTAATGGAATGTCACTATTTTATTTCTCCGATAATTTACAGCTTTTCTGCTATACCTAATTCAATACAATTATATTTCAGTGACTCAAACTTCAGCCAGTTTTTTCCAACTTTACCATTTCACTTTTACAGAAACTATATTCTTTGTATCCATATTTCATCGATTTTAATAACATTTACTTAAAGTAACCTGCTTTGATAACAAGCATAACAATGATAAGCAGATTTGGGAAAAATGGAACTGTCAAACTAGGGAAAGTGGAGAGGGGACAGCCCTGGGGCAGCCCGCTCTGCATGTGCCTTCAGCCTGTTTGCAAAGGGAGGAGATGGAAAGTCCAGGAATCCAGAACATCAGCTGAGTAGCAGTCAGTTAAGGAAGCTTCTACAATGCACGCTGACCCCTTTCTTAAAATGCATTCCCCAATAGTTCACGTGACCATCTCCTTTAAGTACTCTATGCATTTATTAGCTTACATGTTTATTAGCTCTGAAAAATTTCTATCTCCCTTCCAAGACTACCTTTCTCAGATACTTCAGTTCCACCCAGAACTTATCATCATTGTGGAATGTGAAACACCATATTGTCGTTGTCTTTCCATTTTTAATATCCGCTACTAAATTATAAGTTCCTTTAGGTCAAGGCTTATGCCTTATTTACTATTGTTTATCCAGAGCTCAGCACAGTGTCTGTCATGTAGTGAATATAAATATTTCTTGAAAGAATAGACAAACTGAAGATTGTCTGATCCTACTCAGCTCTGAGAAAAAGCGTAGGACTTAGACTAAGCTCTCAAAGCTTTTCAGGCTTGCACTGACATTGTCTTCATCCGTCTAGGCTGCGAAACAAAGCACCACAGACTGGATGGCTTATAAATAACATGAGTTTACACTTACAGCTTTGAAGACTGGAAGTCTAAGATCATGGTGCCATCATGGTCAAGTTCTGGTGAGTGGATGCTTCTGAGTTGCAGATGGCTGATTTCTCTTGTGTCGTCACCTGGTGGAAGGGACCAGAGAGCTGTCTGGGGTCTCTTCCATGAGGACATGAATCCCATTCCTGAGGGCTCCACCCTCTCAAGGGCCCCACCTTCTCATATCATGGCCTTGGGAGTTAGCTTTTCAACATATGAATTTGGGGGGGATGCAAAAGATCAGTCCATGGCAACCATGTACCCTACAATGAATACAGGCAATGCTGCTTTTGGGACTTCATTCAAGACCTTCTCACACTGATCCGAACAGTTCTGAACCAGTCAGTGCCCTTGTGGCTTTGAGATCTTGGCTACATAGTTTAAGTGACCCCAGTTCTGCCCCCTTGATCTGATTTTGGGTTCTGATATCCCTAGGGATCTGGATTGACTCTACCCCTTTTGCTCTTCTGATACAAATATGCCTCAGGCAGGGTATACTCTCCGGCCTTGACCTTCAAAATTTGGCCCCTGTTGCGGTGAGCTTGCTGGTGTTATTTGAAGGGAGGATAGGTGGGTTGGAGAGTTCTTTGGTGACACCACTCCTGATAATCTGAGAAAAATGTCCTCAAAGCAATTGCATGTCTTCTGACATCTTCCCAAATTGGGGTTCCTTAACTTCCCAGAGTAGTTCCTCTTGAGTGATAAACAAAGTCCTAGAGGACCAAAGGAGTTTCAGATTTCCCTGTGTTATGTCTATCAAAGGCTGAAAAACTCCTTTGCTACAAAGACTATTGGTCTCCTGTCCTGTTCTTCCAGAGTCTTCACAGTGGGGTTTCAGGACACGATTTTAGCTCCCCATTATAATAAGTGGGCACAGTAGGTAAGAATTGATCGATCAGGTAGCCATAAGGAAAACATGATCCAAGTTATGCAGACATATTTGCTTGGAACAAATATTAAGGCCTAGGAAACCCCATCTCTGTATTAACCCAGGTGTTTAAATTTGATGAACATAAATGGCAACCTACCACCTCTCATGTTCCCAATAAACAACATTCCTTCTAATTACCCACCGGCAGTGTGTGCTGCAGGCCGGTCCATATCCATCACGTGCCACATGCTTCCAGGGGGTGTTATTTGTTACTCCTTATTTCTTAGATTTGTCACTTTTGCTTAGGATGTTGACCTTAAGGCAGTCTTATTTATTTATTTATTTATTTATTTATTTATTTATTTATTATTTATTTATTTGTCAGAGAGAGAAAGGAGAGAAAGCACAAGCAGGGGCACTGGCAGACAGAGGGAAGCACAGTCTCCCCACTGAGCAGGGTGCCCGGTGTGGAATTTGATCCCAGGACCCGGGGATCATGACCTGAGCCGAAGGCAGAGGCTTTAACCTACTGAGCCACCCAGGCGCCCCGCCCCCCTTAGGGCAGTTTTAAATTGTTGACTTCTAATATGATGAGGTATGAACCTCGGGGAAATATTTTAAGTTTTTAATTGATGACACTTATGCAAATTAATTCTTTATTAACACACTCAAGGCAAGATTCCCACTCTGGCTTGCCTTCTTTTTGTACTTACATCAGTAGAGGAATACTCAGTCTGAGATGTTTTCCCCTAAGCAAGGGAGAGAGGACAGAGCCTCAGGAAAGGAAGTGAACCTAACTAACTCTTAATGAAGGGAAATGGCATCTGATCTTGCTGATTCCTGCCTTTTATGAATGGTACATGGAAGAAATGTCATAATCCCAAGGAAAACAAAACACACACACATACACACGGGTACCAACAGCTCCACAAGGGCGGACATGCTTCCATTAGCAGGGTTGCAGGATCTCTGAGCCTTAGATCAGACACCACCTTGTTTTGCTCTCAGTCATCTCCCCTACCCTCCCAAGACTGAGCTGTGGAAAGAACAGCGGTTTGTTCACACCCATGGGACCAGCCCAGTCCTCTTGCATCAATCATGGCCTGCCACAAGAGCAGGGGCCCAGGAGGGGGCCTCCTGGAGGCGCTGTGGGGCTAGGTTGGTCAGCATCTCCCAAATGTCTCTGACCATGAGATGCTCTTAAAATTATAATGTTCTAATAAACACTAATCAAGCTTAGCGAGATCATGCTTGCCTTAAAATAGGAAAATCAAAATGTTAATATGTTTGGAGTCTACAAAAGAACAAAAAACACATTAATTTAAAATATTTTTTCATGGTATACTTTTTGTTGTTGTTGATAGACGCTTTGTGGTTGTTTTAAATAAAGGTACAATGTCGGCATGCCGGCTTTAAGTCTCCCTCTGACCCATCCTGGGAGGAAGGCCACATGATGAAGGCATGAGAACAGGGCTATTCAGCTGCAAGACACAGAAGCTAGGCCTGCCTGCCCCACTGTGGGCTGGGAACCCTGTGCATACCCCAGGCGTCTGGAGGGCTCCCCCTTGATTCACTCTCACCCCTCAGCCACCTGGCTCTTGTTGAAACACTCCTCCCAGCACTTGCCTGGAGGCCGCTGGCTGTCCTCAGTTCCTGGTTCTGGAGGGGCGGGGGCCGGGGTGAGTGTGAACCCTGGGATCCAAGAGGGGACAGGGGCAATGAAGGAAGGTCCTTCTGGGTTTTAGCTGCCTCTTTGTTCAAGCAGCTTAAATCAAACACACTTCGGGGCACCTGGGTGGCTCAGTGGGTTAAGCCTCTGCCTTCAGCTCAGGTCATGATCTCAGGGTCCTTGGATCGAGCCCCGCATCGGGCTCTCGGCTCAGTGGGGAGCCTGCTTCCTTCTCTCTCTCTGCGTGCCTCTCCATCTACTTGTGATCTCTCTCTGTCAAATAAATAAATAAAATCTTTAAAAAAAAAACTCAAACACAATTTGCACTGTGAGCATTAGGTTTTTTTCAGTGTATGTTTTTCATTTTTATTTTAAGATGATTGTAGGTTCATGCTTGTGAGAACTAGGAGGAGACATCCCCCAGCTTCCCTCCATAGGGATGTCTTGCAAAACTGTGTCACAAGCAGAAAACTGACATTGTTACAACTAACCCACCTTACTTAGATAGCACCAGCTTGCACTTGTCTCTGTGTGTTTAGTTCCATGCAAATTATCACCTGTCAGTTCATGTGACTGGCACCCCTGTCAAGATACAGAGTGATTCCATCAACAGGGTCCCTCGCATTACCTTTCAGAACTGTTCCTGTCTTAGCAAGGTATGTGCCAGGGGAGAGGGGAGAGGGGCCGAGGGTGACAGTGTCAGCATAGGCTATTTCCTCGTCCAGGTGCATGGGGGACCACATAGTCACCCTACTCCTCCACATCAATCAACAAAAAAGGCACAGGTGAGAGGCAAAACATGTTGTCAGCAGATCCTCCCGTAGAATCTTTGCTGTGCCACATCCGTGCTCTGCTCTTGGGAAAGTCATGGAACCTGTGTATCCCCACCTCTGGAGCAGGGTGAAGGGCTGTACCATTGCCACAGAACACAGTCTGCATGGTGGGCTGTGAATGACCACGGAGGGGGACGTGGGCATTCAACTCTGCAGGCCTGCCCATCTCTGGGCCTGGCCCCTGCTGGCACATAACCTCTGAGTCTCGGTCCCATCCCCTCATGGGAGATTGTGACAGTTCATGGAGCACCTGCTGGTAGAATCACAGATTTCTACTGCCTCTGGGAGACGAGGACCAGCCAGTGGTCATTCGTTCCTGGTGGCAGATGGCTTCACATGCTTGCATTTTCGTACTGACTCAAGGCTTCATCATGTGGCTGAGGCCAGAGACCTCAGAGAAGTGTGTGTGTGGCAACAGGCTGTCGGGGAGACATGGAACTCTCCCTGGAATTCAATATGAATTGTGGGGAATTACTGCCAGAGCTCCCAGGCCCATGATGCTAGGCCATCGGACACTCAGCTAGCTCTTCATAGACTTACCCTGATTTCCATAATGACCTCATTACCATATCACAGGCCTGGTGATGCTTGCAGCAAGCTGGAAACAAGCCAGAAATGTCTGTCCCCGGCTTCACACATCCTGCAAAGGTGTCAGACATTGGTTTTCACAAATTCCTTATAAGGTCTGGTCTCTACACCTCAGGGAATGAGCCAAAGAGTGGCATTGTTGTCCACAGGCCAATATTCAGACGAGAGCTGTTTTCACACCTACCAATCCATGGTAGAGTTAAAAGAATCCTTTTTCACCTGAGTAAGGCCCTTGTCAGGTCCCCAAATGCTCGCCCAGGGGGTATCTAATCTAGTCCACGTCACCTGACTTAGAGATGCTCATTCCTACCTCGAATTGTCTTACAATGTTAGGTGCCTGATGGTGCTTTTAAAACTCTAAAGGAAAAAAAAAAATCAGCTCTTTGGAGCAAGAGTCATACTCAGCTGGGGCCCAGAGGGGCTGGGGGTGAAGATTGCACCTGCGGACATCCTTGAGCAATGACAGCCGTCTTTTACTTCTGCCATGGGCGCCCTGCCAGCTTTACTGGTTTGGGTTTTGGTTTCGTCTCTCCCCCTGTCAACTCATAACCTTAGAGAAGCTCCCAGGATTGTGTTCTGGCCACTGGGTACGTCAGCCACCTTCCAACACCCAACCTGTAGCTTGGTTTATTACTGAACGGACTCTGCAGGATGCTGGCGAAGCAGAATGGTCTGGTTGGAGTCAACTGAAATAGAAGTATGCCGGTGGGCCATGAGGAGGGCCATCCTTCTTCCCTTTGTTATTCCTTAAGAGACAAGCTGACACGGGGCACCTGGGTGGCTCAGTCGGTTAGGTGTCTGACTCTTGGTTTTGGCTCGGGTTATGATCTCACAGTTCTGGGATTGAGTCCCATGCTGAGCGCCGAGTCTGTTTGAGATTCTCATTTCTTCTCTGTCTGGCCCTCCCACCAGGGCTTGCGTGCTCTCTCTCTAAAACAAACAAATCTTTAAAAAAGAGAGAGAAGCTGACGTGATCCAAGGCCCAGTACTCCACATAGAAATCTTGCATTTCTCTCTCCTTTCCATGGGACCAATTTATGAGCAAATTTCTTTCACTTGTTAACTCTTCTGATATGATTATCTTTGCTAGGTGGTGTGTGTTTGTGTGTGTGTGTGTGTGTGTGTGTGTGTGAGAGAGAGCATATGGATGTGGAACTGAGTTACAGCCAGTGCTAATCTCTCTGTCTAATCCACATTCCTGCAGAATTCCACTGCCCAATGTGGTAGCCACTAGCCTCACATGACTACAAATATTTAAATTTAAATTAGTTAAAAAACATATGAAATTAAAAATTTTAAGTGTTCTGTAGCTACACGTGGCTAGTGGCTACCCTATCAGGTGCTGTAGATTTAGAATATTTCATCACTGCAGAAAGTTCCTTTGAAGAGTGTTGCTATAGAACGTTCTAAATAAAAAGAACGTATGGGCTCCTTGCTTGAACTGTTTTCACTTGAGGTCTGGGAAAGAAGTGTTTTATTTCTTGGTCTTTGAGTACTGCTCTTACTGTTAGTGAGTTTGTAACAGGTTCTCACCAATATGTGAGGCTCCAGCCTGTGTCTCTCATAGTGTCCTACCTCCTGCACACCAATCCCTGGGGCGCTTGTTAGAACTGTAGATGCCCGTGCTTACTGCTCCAGAACGGCTGGCTTGGGATTCCTGGAGTGGGACCCATAAATCTCCCTACTTTGAAAAAGCCTTGAGGTATCCATGGGCCAACAGTGGGTCTGGCTCCTGACTCAACATTAGACAATGTAGCCCTGGGAAGAGAAAATTCAGAACAGAGAAGGGTGGTTGTCCCTTACTTATCCGGGATGGGAAACTCAAATCCAAATACAAAGCTATCAATTCCCTGAGAAAAAATATTCTAATTTTTGCTGATTTTGCAGGAACAGGCTATGTGTCCCACCCCTGAAATGTTTGCAACTGGTCCCTGGGCCCCAAAAAGTTTATGTTGGCTTCCTTCCCTGCTGGTCCTCCTCATCCTTTTCTGTGGCCCAGGCCCTCGTTCCGTTTCTCTCTCTGACCTCCTCACGATGAGCGCATGGCCTGAGCAGCTGCGGGCCTTCAGCAAGGGACCCAGACAATGTCTTTGTCTCCATGCTCTGCAGGTCCAGGCCTTCCTTCTCAACCCCTTCTGAGCCCATGTCCCAGGCCAGCCTTTTCTCCTTCCGCTTCCCAAAGAAGAGTCCTGACAGTCAGCTCTATCTTCTGGTCCATCACCTCAACCTCCGCCTCCAACTCCCGGCTCTCCCTCAGCCTCCACAGGACACGCATCCTGTGTTAGTACGTGTACTGAGGGCACAGTGGCGGCCGGGCTCTGTTCTAAGCGACTTCCCTATGTTCACTCAATCTTCACAGTGGTGCTCCAACCATGCAAGTGCTGGCATAATCCACATCTTGCAGTTGAGGAAACTGAGGGACAGCTGTTTGATGGCAGAGTCAGAATTCAAACCCAGGGACTTTAACTTTGGTCCAAATCATGTTGAACAACCGTCTTATGGCCTTTTAGTGGTTACCAATTGCTTCAACTTTTCATTTGAATTATGTCTGAGATACACACTTATTCTGTTTCTCCCAGTGACAACAACATCTTAGCCTGGAGTCAGAGTTTTAAGAGAGAAAAAGTGAGAGAGGATTTGGTTGCCCTCCAACTGCATGTCCCTTTAATTCTCTCCAACTCAGGGTAGGGGTCTGGAGGGTGGCCCTTTGGGGGGAGTATGACATCCGGAGGGAAGTCAGGGCGGGATTCCAAGTTGGCAGCCTGATTACCCCCTGGGTGTGCCTACTCAGCCCAGAAGCAAACAGAAGCTTGTTCCAGCTGGACATTCCCCACCTCTTGCATGAGAGCTCCTGCCAGGACTCTGCTTGCCCCAAGCCTAGCGGGGGCCAGGCTGTGCGGCTGCAGCACAGGGGAGATGTGCGCTTCTATGAGGCGCAGTGAAGAGAAGTCTGTTCTCCCCGATGGCCCACAAGCCTGCAAACACCCACTGCCTGCAAGGGACAGGACGATGCTCGAGAGGGAGAGAGGGGCTGCTCAGGGACCAGCGCCACCAGCAGCACCCGGATGTGCCCTGGGGGTGTAATGGGGTGACTCAGAGCCAGGGCCCAGGTCTCTCCCAGCTGGCCTCTGTTGGCTAGTCTCCTTCTCTGGGGGTGCTGGGAGTCCGAGCCCCATTCAGGGACTCCCAACCATGGTTTTCCCTTTCGTCTCAGCTCTTTCTGCTCCGTCGCTGGGGCAGGTGACTGACCCAGAGCCTCCATCTTCTCAGCGTCATGACAGGGGTGCAGCATCTAAACCCCATCCCTCCCCGCATGCCACTCCTGTCTTGGGGATCAGATGGGGTAACGGCCGGGGAAGCACGTGGAGGTCCGACGGCTGGCCCAGAGTGGGTGCAGCTGGCTGCTAGCCTGGGGAGGGCTGTGGGTAGGGCAGGACTCCCGCTGCAGGGATCAGAAGATCTCAGAGCTCTCTTCGCTTAAACACTGGGGCCCTGGCAGCTTTCCATCAGGGGAGTCAGTAATTGAGCCCAGGTTAGATTAAATCCAGACACATCCCGTGTTTAGTGCCAATTACTCACCACCGACAGGGCTGGGGGAGGGGTCTGCACTGGGTCATACCAGGCCTGCTGGTGACTGACTGCTCCTTCAAGCTCAAGGTGAACTGACCTGAAATAGGACTAGTTGCAGCCTCAGCTTTGCTGGGCCTGGAACTGGCACTTGGCTCAGATCTGCTGCTACTTGAGAAATGGTTTTTCTCGTCCTCTCTGTCCCTGCCTATAGCAAAAGATGCAGCACTTGAGTCCGTCTGCCCCTCCTCTGTCTAGGCTGGGCTGGCTGGCAGTGGATTCCCATGAGTGTCAAGAACGGAGAGACTGAAGCCTACCTTGCCCTTTACACTCATCTGAGCTCAAGGCAAAGCCTGGGTGTTTGTCTCCTGCGGACCCTTGAATTCCCCATCACTGTAGGGGTGGATGCAGCGCGTGGCGGGTGGCCGTACAGTCAGGAGGACGAGATGCTGTGATTTGTCATCTAGTGCTGAGTTCACAGCTTGGGAGGAAAACAACCCTGACTTGAGAGTGTCGCTTCCCACCATGAAATAGCTTAAGTCAAGCCATGGCTTGAAGCCAGGGTGTGGGAAGCCCACATGCGCCCTCTTCCTGGCCACCCAATCTCCGCCTTCCGCTCCCCCAGCCCTCTCCCAAAGCTGTGATGCACAGTAGGGTCAAGGACACTAGGGTGACCAGTCTGGTACTCAGCATGGAGCAAGGTATTAATGCAAAACAAGGAAAATTTGGGGGATGAACTTAGAATGAACCTAGGAGGCACCAGAGCCCTGGGAAATGGGACCGGTGGTTTGGCTCTGTGGCTCTGTCCTGTAGGGCCCCCCCCCCCCCCGGCCCCACAGAGGAGGGAGGGGACCCAGTGGTGAGCACAGTGTAACTCAGAGTCTTTGGCTGGCATGACAAAGGCCCAGAGGAAAGCCTGTCTTTGAAAACTGAAAGCAGTTTTGTTGGGATTTTTATTCTCTCTCTTTTTTTTAAAGATTTATTTATTTATTTATTTGATAGAGAGAGAGAGAGAGAGAGACAGAGAGACAGTGAGAGAAGGAACATAAGCAGGGGGAGTGGGAGAGGGAGAAGCAGGCTTCCTGCTGAGCAGGGAGCCCGATGTGGGATTTGATCCCTGGACCCTGGGATCATGACCTGAGCTGAAGGCAGACTTTTAACACCTGAGTCACCCAGGTGCTCCTTTATTCTCCTTTTTTAATGCAACATTTTCCCACTGTTTTTAATTGCCCTCTTAGTAAAAGTCTGTGTATTCGTTATTTACTGCTGTGTAACAAGTTGTCTGAAAATATAGTGTCTTAAAACAGCAAATATTTATTATAGCACACAAATTTTAAGGTTCAAGAATCTGGAAGCTGCTCAGGTGGGCAGTTTTGGACCAGCGTCTGCAGAGAGAGGTTGAAGTTATGATGTTGGCGGGGGCTGCTGTCACCTGAAGGCTGGGCTGAGCCCAGAGGTTCTGTTTCCATGAAGGCTCCTCCCACGGCTGTCATCTGGAGGCCTTGGTTCCCTGCTGACGCTAGCAGAAGGTCTCATTTCCACCTGGTGGGCCCCTCTACACGGCTGCTTGAGTACACTCATTATATGGCCATCGGCTTTCTCCAAAGTGAGAGATCCCAGAGAGAGGCAGCGAGACAAACAGGAAAACACAGGAGCTTTTCTGACTCAGAGCGACAGACAGAATTCTGTGATGGCCCCCAGATTCTGCCCCCTGGTGCACAGGCTCTGTGTAACACCCTGCTTTTGGGGGTCAGCAGGACCTATAACTATGATGGGATCTCATCCCAGTCACTCTGCCACATTATGTGGCAGAAGGGACATTGCAGTTAAGACCCCTAACAAGCTGACTTGGAGCTAATGACAAAGCAGATTATCCCAGGTTGGGCTGATATAATGAGGTGGCCCCTTGAAATGAATCAGAGACATCTGAAGCCTGGGATTTTCCCGATGGCCTTGAAGGAGCAAAGAGGAATCCATGGGTCAAGGCTCCAAGAGCAGCTTCTAGGAGCTGACAGCAGTCTCCAGCCAACAGTCAGCCAGGTTATGGAGACTTCAGTCCTGCAACAGCAAGGAACTGAATTCTGTCAATAAGCTGTGTAAGCTTGGATAAGGACCCAGAGCTTCAGATGAAATCTCAGTCCTGGCCACGCCAGATTTCAGCCTTGTGAGGCCCAGTGCAGAAGACCTACAGAACTGTGAGATAATAAAGTTGTGTTAATTAAGACAAATTCATGGTCATTTGTTACATGGCAATAAAAAGTGACTACACCTATTCTCTGAAGTTATACTTCTGTTGTCACTTCTGCCATCTTTCTGTTTGTCAGTGGTGAGTCACCAAGGCCACAGAGCTCAAGAAGGGGTTTGCTGTTTGAAGGGAGCGTCCAAGAATTTGTGAAAATATTTCAAAGCACCACAGACCGAATGTGAGTGCAAGTGGGGCCGTGCTGATCCACCCAACACAAAGATGAACACCGGCCAATGCTTTCAGCATCTTGAGTGAACTCATGCAGGATGATGTCACAGGCTTAGGTAAGGCAAGTGAGAGTTTTCTTTTAGGAAGTGACAATCCCAACTGCAATGTGGGAGGGTGGTGCTTAAATTTTTTCTCTTTTGATGTCCTCTTGTGAGCCTTCTGTAGAGTAATTGTGCAGAACCCAGATGAGGATGGAGAATTCCTGTCTTTAATTTGAAAGTTACAATGTGTTAATCAGCCCCAGTTCGAACCTTGCGGGAGTGCTGAATTTGGGGAGCCTTAGCACCGCAGCTTTCCCAGATGGGGCGGGGTGAGGAGGACTGGGGCAGAGTTCAGATGACAGCCCACAGCCCAAATCTTCTGGGACTCTTTCAGCAGAACAAAGCCAACTGTCCCCAAAGCTACACCCTGTTTCTCTGCTATAAAACAACTTGTGGCTTTGGACGAAACGTCTTCGATATTTGCCATCATGTCAGTCCTTGAAGCAACAGGGAGTTTTCTGGATTTGCTTGAACTATTGGAGATTGCTGGGTAAAAGCACACATGGTGCCTGGCAATTTCTTGAATTCCCACAAAATTTCCCATTATATGGCTACATAGATGAAATGAAAAAACAAATACACCTTTGCACTGTAGCTCCTCCCTCTTCACTGACTGCTTCCTGTGCTCCGAAGGGCTGAGCGCCTCCGAGGCCTGGGTTGGAATGATAACTGCTGTGAATGGCGGTCTGGGCAGGAGGCAATGGCCCAGAAAACCATCACTGTAGGGAACAGACGAGGACCACATGCCTGAGGCTTTATCTTCCCGAGAAACAAAGACGAAGGAAAAACAAAAACTGGATCATTTAAAAACATGTCAGCAATCTGCCAAAAGTCAGAGAAGTCAAAAAGCCACACGAGTTCATAAATAAGCCACAGATCCTGACTGGATTTAGTACAAATCCCTGGAGGTTCCGCCTCTCCACAGCAGCTCACAGTTCGGTTTCACTTCATTTCAGCAGTGGCTGGCGGCCGGCGTGGGGCTGGGTGGATGGGTATGGGAGCCTGTGTAGACAGTCCAGGGACAGGGGTTGGGGGAATTGGAATGGAGACCCCGAGGGTCTCAGAGCCCAAGGGGCAAGTCAGGACCACTTCCTGTGCCATGTCTCCATGGTGTCTGTTAACATAACTGTTATCGTTGCTGATGAAGGTCATGGTAGAAAATAAGATGGTCAGGCCTCCCAAGAGAAGGGGGTTTGCCAAGAGGATGTTTATTCAATCTCCCAGTTCAGGCCTGGAGGGAGCTGTTCCTGCCGGGGAGAATGCCTCTCCCATCTCCATGCAGAACAGGAGTTCTACTGTCCCTGATGCCCTGTGTAGCTTATGCTTTGGGACTCTTAGTATCTTTGTACATTAAAGACAAGAATCAGGAGGGAGAAATCATCTGGCGTAAGGGGTGACTATCTTCTGCCAGAATCCCCTGTCATTCCCCACCCGCAGAGACCTCTGATCACCGCCACTGTCTCAGGTTGGTGGAGGAAGGTAGGGGTGTCCTCTGCATCTCTGGAGTTTCCTGAGCCCACGGAGAAACAGCGAGGAGAGCTAAGATGTGAGTCAGATTGTTCCATTGACAGTAGGTAGGACGGGACAACCAGCCTGGAAAGCAAGACACCCAGGAGTGGGACCCGCATGAGACTGAGGAAATGAGATCCTTCCAAACATGCTGTCCTCCAGCTCTGTTGTGAATTAACAGTGTATCTGGGACTTCCTTCTATCCTAGCTTGGAATTCTTTGCCCAGCTAATGGCATTTCTTTGTAGGATGCCTTGAGAAAGAAAGAGGGGCAAGGTTTGGGTTGAAGTTAATGTTAAGGTTAGGATTAGGACGCCAAGCTAGTGCTGAAATACCATAATTGGTCTAAAGTATCAGAATGATGGTCTTCTGTCCAAGAAAACTGGAGAGAACCTGGAAACATGGAGAGAACCTCTTTTGCCCAGAGAAACACTGATGGAATCCATCTGGCATTGAACGGAAGGCAAAGGCACTTGGCAAACCAAAGCCTCAGACCACATGTGACAAGCAGTTACTCAGCAGGATATCAGGTGATGGGCCTAAATAGGACTGTCAGGGAAAGAACTTTCAAAAATTCACAGGGGAAAAGGAATGATTACAGAGGGAATTTAAAACAATCCTCACCTCAGATGTGTCCCTGCCACACACGGAGCCCAGAAAGGGAAAGTTAACCCTGAGATCTTAGTACTGGGATTGTCTGGGAGCTCAGGCCTCCTTGAGACCTGGTGGGCTGGTCCCACATGGCAGAGGCCGAACTGAGGGGCCTAGAGGAGCCCATATGTCACCGCGGGAAGGTGACACAGGGACGTGTTAAGATCCTGGGGGCAGGGCTTGGGGGAGCCCCTGGAGGAGTCCCTGGAGTGCCCTATCTCTGCTGATCATGCTGTCCCAACCCCCCAACAATGGTTCTGCACCTGCACCTGCTACCAGTGGGTTCTGCGGTAGCAGAGCATAGACTGTGAGGGGCTCAGCTCTGCTGCTCTGACCGGGTATCTGAGAGCCGCAGTTTTGGGGCCCCCTCCCAGCCCTCCTGTTCAGGTCTCCTGCCCTTGCATCATTGCTCTGTGAGGCTGGCTGTGACTCATCTCAATGTCTATGACATCTTGAAAGTGCCTTCTCAATGCAGCTGGGTCCGAATGACAGCAGAGCAGACAGATCTGCAGAATCTTGGGCTGTTCTTCCTCCTCAAAAGGCTTCCAAGAACGAGACTCAAAATGGCTGTGTTCATATGATCAGTACATCAGATAGCTGATTTTTGTCCTTTTCCCATTTTTTGGTACTGTTAAATCTTTATGGTCAGGTCTTAGAAAAATAACCAAAACATTATAGTTAACAATGTAAATTCCTATGCAAATTACCTTCCCCTGCAGTTTTACATTCTCCCTATTCAAGTGTATGTATTTCATCAACAAAAAGATGTGATAGGACAGGTAAAAAAAGACAGTAGAGTTTTTTGTACTTGGTTACAAGGTCCAATGGAAGCAGCTGAGCAGACTTGAAAGGAAATATCTTGACGAATCATCCAGGTAACAGCAAGAATTAAACACCCTCCATTAACATGGATGAGAATGGTGGAAAGTCATGCGCCTACCACACTCTTCCCTCATTCTCAAAACCACCATCAGCATTTGGGTTAGGTTCTTTCAGATTGTGTTACTATGTATACTCTATGTTTTAAGCAGATAATACTTACTATACATACTGTATTACAATTCAGTTTTCATTTAAGATCCTATTGGGTCCTTCCATGTTGATCCATGTTTTAGTTTTAGTTTTTCCTGTCTTAGTTTTTCCAATGGCATATATTAATTCGGTTCTCTGTTATAGCATAATTTATTGAATAAGTCCCTCTCAATGAAAAGTTGGGTTTTTGCAAACAGTCTGCGAATGTAGCCTCTATACATATATCTTTACGTTCCTATGTTCATGTTTCTGTATTATAAATTCATAGAAGTGGAATTTCTTGGTCTAAGAGTGTAACAGATTTGATGACATTTCCCTCCATAAAGTTTATACTTGTTTATAGCTCCATTGGTAGTCTGTAAGGAAGACTCAAACTAGCCTGTTCATAAGTAAAGGAACCAAAATCAAGACTTAGGAAGTTGTCCAAAGCAGACAAGACCATCAAGATACCAGGACTACTCACTGGATGGAGGATCTTCCGAAGGGGACTATAGGAGTTCAGGGCTGAATGAAGACAAGGAAGAGTAAAAGGTGTAAGGGTTGAGTGACTCAGGCCAGAAACCTTTAGCGGGCTGCCATGACAGAAGGAAAACATGCATTCAGCTAAGTTAATTAAACCAAGCTGTATTGTTTTTCTTGGCATTCTTTGCTTCCCCTCTATAACGAATCTTTCTGGAAAGCAGCCTTCACTCTGTCCCTGGTAGGAAACTGATATCTCACCTAGGAATTGGGCATAGATTTCCTCTTTTTTCCCTTGATTGGGGATTCACCCACCAGATTCTTTGGTATTTTTGTAACTGTTTTTTAATTTCATTTCACACATGCTAAAGAACATTTTTAATTTTTCATGTGTATTTTATTAAAGTGATTTATGGAAAACAGGCTGAGCTGTGCCTTTTGGAAACAATAGGGGTAGAATATTGCCTGCTTCATAACCAAGAGCACGTTGATGAGTAAAATGGCAGGGCTTCCAAGGGCTGGCAAAGCGCATCATTGGAGAGGGTCCTTCTGAGCAACGCTGAAATGGATCTTATTGCATGATGCAATGATGGGAAAGACACCTCAAAACATGTATTTTCTCAAGCCCCACTGATAATTGACTCCTTGAAAATTCTCCTTCATGTACCTACTGCCTTGTCAAGAACCTACTGACAGAAATTACAAAGACTTGCAGTTTATGCTTTGTACACATGACCTAGAGTTGGTGAATGTTAATTTCCCTATTTTTTTTTTTCATGAACATCTGTGAGTGAACAATAGAAACCACTCATTGCAACCTAGGAGCCCAGGCTGGGTGGGCCATGAAAGCCCAGGATTCTCCTATGAGGCAGGCCCATGCATTGGCTCCGAGGAAGCCCAGATGTGTAGTCAAGACCCCTGCATGGCTGGGCAATGAAGTTCTCTGGGCCTTATGTCAATAATCTAAAACATAGCACCTCTTGTTTCAGAGGCAAAACAGGATGGAATGGTGGAAGGGGTAGGAGAATGGGCAGTGAGGCGAAGGAAGGAAGTGGATAGCAGTGCTCCATATTGCCAACTGGAGAAGTAGGAAGAGAGGAAAATGCTTCCCTGGGTTTAGTGATAAGATTACTCAGATTTTGCTAAGTGGTCTCTATTAAAAAAGAAAAACAAGTCCAAATTGGAGTCACTTGCCCCCAAGACTTACTTACAGATTCAATCCAACCCAGGAATCCCTTTCAAAAGTCGATTTGAAATTTCCTGATCAGCACTAGTGAGGTCAAGCTGATATACACCTTGCTTTTTGCTCCCTCCAAAACAATCTTGCCTAAACAACCCTTTGCTAAAAACCTCTTGCCCCATCTTCCTTCCTATAAAAACCTTCCATTTTGTACCACACTCAGGAGCTGGAATTGGAATGCTGCCCAATTCATGAATTGCTTAATAAATTGATTAGATCTTCAAATTCACTCAATTAAATTCTGTTTTTCAGGCAGTGGTTGAAGCAGGAGCCAGATGTCTCTGCTATAGCTCGTTCCTCTGTGGTTCTCATAGCCCTTCTTCCTCTTCTCCTTCATAGAGGACTGACACAAACAACACTTGACTCCAGAAGAGCCTCACTCATATGCAGGTGCCATGAGGAGCCCAGGCTTACACTTTGCAGGTCACAGGGGTGGCTGCGGTGATTAAGGTGTCTCACCTCTGGGACTTCTGTCCCTAATAGGACTCTGTTGGGATGTGGCTCAGTCAAGAACCTGGTTTGAATTTCAGGCATGGATAAGATACATGCTATCCATTCATGACACCCCCTCAGCTCCCTCCTCTCCTGGATGCAGGCACCATCAATGCTCTGTTCCCTTTTCTCTCACTTCTTTTCTCTACTACCTTCTGCTCTCCCTGCCACAGAGGAGCATTCAAGGAGCCCACCCTGAGGGCTATCAATTTTTAAACTCCATCCAGGGGCCTAGTTAGAGAGCAGCAGGCAGCCACAATATAGGAGGCCACTCTGTGGATAGAACCCAGCTACTCAGAGGTGAGCTAGGGCCTACCCGCCAGCACACAGACCACATAGGGAGGCTCTGAGGGTCTCTGGAAGTAAGCAGGAAGCAGAGGACATGGATGGACCTTCATCATCTGTTCTTAGAGAGGAAAACACTAACAATCATTAAATTGCTACAGTGCTTGATGCACACTTGGTTCTAAGCTCTTTGCACACATGACAAAGTTAAACCTCATGATGGATAGATAACCATCTCCTATCCCCACTTTACATATGAAGAAATCATGACACCAAAATGAAGGTGACTTGCTTGAGATCTTCTAGCTACAAGTGGCTGGGTCTGTATGCTTAAGGACTTTATTAAGGAACATGAGATGGGACAGTCTTTGGAGTCAAACAGAAATGCGTCTCCACCTGGATCCCACAACTTACTATATGTATAAACACATGTATATGATATACAACACATATGTGTTATAACGTTAAGATACATATGTATCTTTGCATTATAGCATACATGTGTTATATATTGTTTATAATATATTTTACCTGTGTGTGTGTGTGTGTGTATATATATATATATATATATATATATATATATATATATATATAAGAGTAGATACATTCCCACAGGTGTTGCGGTGGGAGGAGAGGCTGGATGGTAGACGAGAAGGCAAAGACGTTTGTCTCGTCTTGTGGTGTTGGGAGCTGTCTGCTGAGCAAAGTAACAACCAGGAGAAGCATCCATAGCCCACAGCCACTCACATGCCCGGGACACAGATGTGGGCTCTCCCCCACCTCCCAGACAAGGAAGAGTAGAAGGAGGGACAGGGAGACATGTTGAGACAATCAAGTTATTTCTGGGTAAGCCCAGCTTCCTCTCTCTCTGCCAGGTCTGGCTCGTGTCTTGGAGGAGCTGAGTCTTCTCAGCAAACTAAAATAAACCCCCCAAATCCTGCGTTTCTGCAGGGGCCCACAGGCAGCAGGAAGCCAGAGCAGGCCTTCCAGAGCAGGCTTCCGCCCTCAGCGGCCCGTCCCCCGCAGAGCTTCCGGGAGCTCGGCCTTCCGCCTGCAGCCAGAGCCTCCTCGCGGGGCGGCAGCTCCTCACGGCCTCCAGAGGACGTCTGTCTTCCTGGCGCCTTTGATTCTGGGAGGGCCCTGCTCAGCTGCTCGGCCTGTGATAACGCCTTGTCACCAGAAACAAAGGAAGCTGCTTCATCTCTCCACGCAGCCACATTCCAAAGGGCAGCTCCGTGCTTCCGGGGGAGGCTTTGTTTCCTCAGGGGGCTTGAGTGACTCAGGTCTGCCGAGGCACCCAGGCTGGGACAGCTGGAAGTCTCAGGAGGGGGGACAACTGCCCCCAACTTCAGCTCGGCTGCCAGTCTGCCCTGGGAGCTGATGTGAACCATTTTCCTTCCAGATGTTCGTTTCCCCACCTGGAGAATCAGGGAGGTGGGCTGCATCCATTCCTGCTCTTTATGCGGGCATTCCAGAGCCGTGGTTCTCAAAGTCAGGCACCCGTGGGTCACCAAGGCCCACCCCCATCCTCAGAGCTACTGGTTCAGTTCACACAAAGTAGGTCTTGAGAACTGTTGTTTTTTTTTTTTTTTTTAAGGATTTTTTTAAAAAAAATGTATTTATTTGACAGAGAGAGATCACAAGCAGGCAGGCAGAGAGAGAGAGAGAGAGAGAGAGAGAGGAGGAAGCAGGCTCCCCGCTGACCAGGGAGCCTGATGCGGGACTCGATCCCAGGACCCTGAGATCATGACCCGAGCCGAAGGCAGAGGCCTTAACCCACTGAGCCACCCAGGCACCCCCTTTTTAAGGATTTTTTAAATTTATTTGACAGAGAGGGAGATCACAAATAGGCAGAGAGAGAGGGGGAAGGGGGAAGCAGGCAGAGGGCCCAATGTAGGGCTCGATCCCAGGACCCTGAGATCATGACATAAGCTGAAGGCAGTGGTTTAACCCACTGGGCCACCCAGGTGCCCTGAGAACTGGGGTTTTTAACAAGTTCCCAGGTGATGCTGATGTTATCAAAGACCTAACTTTGAGAACCAGCTCCAAGGAAACATCATGTATTTAAGAAAAACTAGACTTTTTAAATATGGATTCTAAGTTTGGGCTTGGCATCCTTGTTTGATTTTTGTCAGTTTCCAGTAGATTTTTACATGTTATCATATAAAATACAAATCTTGCCCTAATATATTCTGTTAATCTATGTCTCTGCTTCACTTTCATATGTAGCTATAAACAAAATATATGTACAATTAATGGACTTTTCCATGAATTGGGCTGGCATTAGGTGTTAACACTGGGAAGATTGGCAGTGGCTACCCAGGCTTGAATACCCTGTGACAAGTTTCTGAAATACAAGTTAGGAGTATGCATAAGGAGAAATTGCATTTTTAAAAAATTCAAAAATTTAATCCTTAACTGTCAAAGCAAATCATGATTATGTCTAGATTTTGAGTTTGTTGTAACCTGGGTGCATATTCAGAGCTTAGCATTCACTTAATCTCACTTGATCTTTATGCCAACCCAGTGAGGGAAATGCTACTATTCTGGTCTATTATGACCTTGGTGAAGTACAGTGAGGCTCAGAGGACCAACCCCTTGTGATAAAGAAAGATCTCAGTCCTGAGTTTGTCAGACTCTGGATCAGTGATTCTCAAAGTGTCCCTGACTAGCAGCATCAGCATCACCTGGGAATGAGTTAGAAATGCAACTATTCAAGCCTTACCCTGACCTATGGAATCAGGAAGTCTGCGGGGGGACAGAAGTCTGTCTTAAGAATAGGCCTTTCAGGTGATCCTGGCACATGCAGAAGTTTGAGAATTGCTGTCTGGAGATTAAGCCTTTAACCACTATGCAACCCACTTTTCTAAACGTGTATTCTGTGGGAAATCAGCTCATGCTTAGTCATGGTGCTTAAGGAATCATTAAGCCTTGTGTCCCTGAGCAGACTGAAGTTAAGTGCCAAGTCTACCATGCTGGGTATGGGCTTTCCGTACCCACCCGAACATGTCAATGAGTCCTTGTTTCCCCTGTGCCCTGCCAACCACACTTGGACCTTCTTCAGTGCTGTTTTCATTTGGTCCAGTTCCACAAATGGGTGTTTGAATTCGATTTGCCTTTGCCAGTGTAGATAAGATCCACATTCCTTCAGTCTACTTTAATTTATACATATGTAAGGATCAGTCTAGCAACTGATGCGGCTGTCATACAGAGCAAGCAATCTGAGGGAAAGAAAAGAGAACTGTTACAGACACATCCTCATTGTTAAACTGAAAATCGTCAGTGATGGCACAATGATAAATTGATAAAGTAACTAAGAGCAGAAGGGAGACGACAAAAACAAACTCAGCAGATTCTATTAACCAAAAATTAATCTTTTTTTTTTAAGACTTTATTTATTTATTTGACAGACAGAGATCACAAGTAGGCAGAGAGGCAGGCAGAGAGAGAGGAGGAAGCAGGCTCCCCGCAGAGCAGAGAGCCCGATGCGGGACTCGATCCCAGGACTCTGGGATCATGACCTGAGCCGAAGGCAGAGGCTTAACCACTGAGCCACCCAGGCACCCCCCAAAAATTAATCTTGAGAGACAAATACAAGGGAAATTTGGTAAAGATGGTGAACTCATATACTCTCATTTTATTTCCACCTCCCACTCCAAAATCTTGAAAAGTTGCACAAAAGGTATCTTACAAAATCAATAACAGAGTGAGAAAACAAATACATATCTCTATAGTAGGCAGAAACTATGAGGAATCCTTAAAAAACTAAAAGTAGGGGCACCTGGGTGGCTCAGTCGGTGGAGAATCTGACTCTCGGTTTTGGCTCGGGTCATGATCTCAGGGTCATGAGATTGAACCCTGCCTTGGGCTCCATGCTCAGCACAGAGTCTGCTTGAGAGTCTTTCTCCCTCTTTCTCTCTCCCCATCTCCCCCCAACCTATGCTCTCTCTAAAAACAACAACAACAACAAAAAAAACAAAACAGTAGGAGTAAATGAGATTAGTCCAAAGAAGGACACTATGGGTCCAATTTACACAGGAGAGGACTTTTACCAAAGGTGGGTGCAGCTCCCCAGGTGTTTGAAGCCCAAAGGCGGTGAATGTGGGAGCAGGAAGGGAGTCTGGGAGATGAACAGGCAGATCATAGGGCAAAATAGGAACAACCAGCGCTGCAGACTCTGCCCCCCACTTCCCCACCCCCTGCTCTCTCCATCAGGTGACCGTGCCCAGTTGTATACCCCAGCCCATCAGTCAGAGTAGTGACCTGAGTGTCTGGAAATGTGCAGAAGAATAATGGGTAATAATGAGTGGACACTTGGCCTGATGCCTGATCCTAGGTCTCTGCTGCTAGGTCCTAGCATACAGGAATACCAAATTCAAAGATGAGCAGATACCAAGAATCACCAGGCACCCAAGAAAGGCCAGTACCAGTACAGGGACAAAATACATGATTTGAGCATGTTCAGTCCTCCCCATAATAGCCTTTTATGATATTATGTGGTCAGTTCATCATTTTTCTTTCTTAAATATGAACTCTGTGGCATAGGCAAAGACACATTAAAATAATTTTCCCCCAAGCAAGGGCAAATTCAAACTCCTCCCTGGCTGTCTTTCCAGGCATGGGACATCCAGATCTGATATGGGAAGTGAGAAGGAGGGAGAGAATTATGAGATCTGTCTTTCTCTTCCAAAGCCTGTTTGATGGAAACCATTTCATTTTTTACAATTATAGTGAAATATAAGATCTAGGTTGTTTTTGTGTTACATTTTATTTTTACAGTCTGAAAAGTAACCACTGGAAATGAGAAATTGGATATGTAACTTGCCAAATTCTGAACAATCAAAGGGGGAAAATATTACTGGAATCAGCCCACTGAAATAAAAGAAGATAAAACAGGAATACTAGAAACATGATAAATACAAAACACAAATTAAGTATAGGACCAAACTTATCAGTTATCAGACTACATTAAAAAAAAAAATAAGTAGGCTAAACTTATCTACACGAACACCAACTACCTAAGAGTGCTTCAAAAGGCAAAATTCTTATGTACCTAAAGCAAAATGACACAGAAAGATTGACCCTTTGACACTTAGGAAATATGCAAGGATTTAATAGATATATTTTATATCAGATATAGGAGGAAAAGTCTAAAAATGATAAATAGGAAAATATATTTGTATTCATAGTCCCAAATTAAGACATTATAGTCATGAATATTTGCATTTCCAAATGCTGGTTTTAGTACTGGTTTCAAATATTGAAGAAATTACACAAAAATACATAACACACTAGAAACAGTTATACTACATTGCACAAAGTTTTGTAAATCAAGGAGATAGAAATAAGGATATTTATATTACTAGTAATATAATTAACAAACTTGACATACTAGTTACAAAGAAAGTCTTGTAAACCACAAAGAGATAAAACACGTTTTTAAAAAGTATTAATATGTTCGTGCAATATTTATAAACATTTGTCATGAACTAGGTCCAAGAACTTACACAAGCTCTATTTAAATAAAGCAGAAATTCCACCAACCTTATTTTCTGACCACAACATAATAAAATTAGCAAGTAAAGACAAAGGATGACAAAAAAATTTAGTTACATGGTAATTCTAAAACTACTCTATCAAAGGACCCGAACCCCAGACAAGGAGACTTTTTAAAAAATATAAATTACTGTCCTCCACCTCCAGATCCCTTATCAATAATATAAGTCACAGTTGCTTTTATTGGACCTTGATGGGATACGTAAACGTGAGGCTATTAAAAAGTTTCCAAAGCATAGGGGTGCCTGGGTGGCTCAGTGGGTTAAACCTCTGCCTTCGACTCAGGTCATGATCCCAGTGTCCTGGGATCCAGCCCCACATAGGGCTCCCTGCTCACTGGGGAGCCTGCTTCTTCCTCTGCCCCCATTCTTGCTCTCTATCTCAAATAAATAAATAAAATCTTTTTAAAAAAAGTTTCCAAAGCATAGAAAGCTTTTGTAAATTGTCTTAATTGATTATAGAAGGCCAGCATCACATTGAAGCCTGAACTTAACAGTGATAACAATAGAAAGTATCCTTAGGAAAAAAAAGAAAAAAAGAAAGTATCCTTAGAGCGATTGTTTTTATGAATATAGATGTAACATTTATTAATGAAACATTTTTACATTAATCCCAGGAAATATTCAAAGAACAAAATACCATGAACTAGCCAGATTTATTCCAAGGGGTGTAGAAATAATTTATTAGCTTGAAATATGTTAATATAATTTATAACAACCATTCGTTAAAGGAAAAAAATCCCCAAATTATCTTATTTATTGTTTAAGTGGCAGATAATAAAATTCAAAAACTGCTCCTGTGTTTTCCCCACATTATAGAGAGTGCCTGGTAGAAATACCCTGTTTATACCATATTTACCTGGTAGGGATCTGTGGCTAAGTTGGGACTAAAATAAGGATGTCCACACTCAGTATCAAGTCTTAGTATTGCCATGGCCTCGCATTTTTAACTAGTCACAAAAGGAAGGAGAAATAAGGAAATCAAACAAGTATGGGAAAGGGAAAAAAAACAAAACGCTTATTATATTTAGGTAAGACTCTCATGGTTCTCTGGAAAGTAATCTGTAAATATAACCAAAGGCCAGTTAACATCCCTACAGTATGTCATTCCGAGTTTTCATCTAGAAGAATAACTGTCCAAATTAGCAACACAAATGCTGAGCTAAGGGTTCAGGCGCAGACGGGTTATCTGAACAGATTTCACCCTCCCTCATCTCGCCATAATGCCCATCAGTGTGTGGAGATGCTCTAGAGAAACGCCACGGAAGCACACGCAAAGACACATACGTGTAAAGATGTCTCCTTAAATGTACCGGAAAAGGAAGGATTAGCGAGGGAATGTGTTATGACAACCTATGAACCATTTCAGGGGAAAATAGTGTTAAATTCATACCTCATACCGAAATGAATTCCAGATGGGCTAAATATTTTAATGTTTTAAAAAGGAAGAAATCATGAAGACAATAGAAGAAAATATAGTAGAACGTTGTATGAAAATCTCTGGGTGTGAAAGTTCTTTCCAAGGATGCAAACCCAAATCTGGAATAAATGTAGGAAAAGATCAATACATGTTCATATATAAAAAAATCAAAATGTATGCTGAAATAAAACAAAAACCTGCTGGATACAAAGTTAAGAGATAAGGAAAACTAGGGGGAAGGGGCAGGCAGGAAGGCAATTGCCAAATACATATAAAAAGATTACTATAGTTATTACATGAAAAACTCATATAAAATATTAAGAAAAAGGTAAACAGCGATCTTTAAAAGTGGAGAGAGAATACAAACAGGCAATTTTAATAGAATAAAATGAAATGCAAATGACCAATAAATATGAAAATGCCTTAGTGAGATTGAATTAATAGCCCCAAATCAGCACAGCTTAAAAAAGAATCTTAAATGTTAACAAGGACTCTGGCCATTTTTGCCTATAAACCTCTGCTGGGAACAGCATTACAACCTACCTGCAGGGTCACGGGCAGAAATTCAAAGCACATTTCCCGGACTCTGGGAACTCCAGCTTCAGGAAACTCTTCTAAAGTAATAATTTAGGAAACCACCATGGTACTCTTTTTCTTCACTGGAAAGGAAAAGGACACATTTTAAGTGCCTATCGATACAGGGTTAAGGGTATTGGGGAACCTCTGTTCTATAAAATATCACAAAGAAAATTACCTAGGATACACATCTATATTTACTAACATGAAAATCTACCCATAATGATTAAGTTAAAAATCTGATTAAAGGATAGCATGCATAATAGGATGAAAAAATGAGATGTGTGTGTGATGTGAAACATATGACCTCAGATGTTAATATTTCAATTTCAGCACATTCCTATTGATAGAAGGAAATACTTATTCATGTTAATATAAAATAGACAAGTTGGATGTAGAATATGATCTCTAGCCATCTCTCTCCCCTGGAAATTACCCTCTATATACAATATGGATTTTTAGAGAAATCACTAAAATATTAACCTAAATTTTCTCTGGGTGGGGGGATTTAGAAAAAGTGTTATTTTCTCCCTTTCAGTTTGTATATAGTTCCTCAATTTTCCAAAGTGCGCATGTGCCAATTCTCTAATTTGAGGGAAGCGTTAAAACAAAGGGTGGGCGGTCCTTCCCGGCACCAGCATGCACCCCCCACCCCCCACGGTAGAACCATGGCGTGATGCTGGGGGGACTGAGCAGGAGTCCATGAGTGGAGAGGGCAGGAGCACTGCCTGAGCCCACACTATGCTGGCACAGGTCTGGTGGCCTGTGCCAGGAAAGCATATGCCCACAGAGCTGACCCACATGGGGAGTCTTTTCCCAGAGAAGCCTGGCACCTTGGAAAGGATTCCTGAAGCATGCTTCGTAACAGTCTCACTCTTCGGGGTCCAGCGCCTTAGAGATGTGAGCATTCAGGGTAAAATCTTTCATGTAATGGCAGGGTGACAGATTTATTTATTTATTTTGAGAGAGAGAGAGAGAGAACAGGGGGAGGGGCAGAGGGAGAGAATCTCTAAGCGGACTCCTCGCTGAATGTGGAGCTGGACATGGGGCTCCATGTGGGGCCTCGTGATGGGCAGAATCCCAGAACCCTGAGATCATGACCTGAGACTAAACCAAGAGTCAGCCCCTCAACCTACTGAGCCACCCAGGTGCCCCAATTGGGATACTCAAATTCACCCCAAAAGATTGTTTTACGTGCCACATTATACAACTATGTACTCACATTACTTACTATATATATTGTGTGTGTGTGTGTGTGTGTGTGTGTGTGTATAACATGTATATTGTACATGCATGTATATTGTATAAAGAGAAATGTTCTGTTCATAGGCTCTGCTTATATTGCGGGGTTTTGCTAAAGTAATTTCTCTCTGCCATCCACCCATGGAGGTCCATCCTCTAGATCGGAGAGGGGTGCTGTAGGCAGAGTTCCTCCCGAGTGGGAGGCTCTTTGCAGGCCCGTCTGTGCCCCAGCTGCATGTCCACTTCCTTTCCTGAACACACGCCTGACCTGACCTGCCTGAGAGAACAAAGGCCAGGGTCTTACATCTTTTAGTTTCTGGAAGGTTGCTGGTGTTTGGTAGAGTGAGGCAATTCTGCCTTGCCAGAAGTCAAGGGAGTAAGTGAGGTAGAAGGAAGAACGGACATGAAGGAACTCATCCGGAAGTAGTCTTCAGCCCCGCCCCCACCCTGTTCCCAGGTCACATGGTCTAACTTCTGTCACAGCATTTTCACCACAGGCTGTGAATCCTTGCGTTTAAATCATGCCCCGGACACTGAGTTCCCTGATAGCCACGGTCACCTCTGTAGCACAAGACCCAGCATGGGGCTTCATTCACCTTTGAGCCTAAAACTGTCCATTGAGTGAATGCATGAATGAATACGTAAATACAGAAACACACAGAGATCTTTTTAGAGCTAGTGATGCCCCTGCAAATAATTATCACTGTTCGTGCTGTGAATACTGGCCTACTTCACCAGATATTTGTCTGGCTACTTTTTCCTTGAGAAGATGCCTAATTGCTGGTTTCAAAATGCCTCAGGATCTGGCCGGTCTTAGTGACAGACATGCCCTCGGGCTGGAGCCTGTGATGATCCTCTCCCTGGGATGATGTGTGGTCAATGGTTTTGATTTTCCAGGGATGGTTTAATGACTTGTACTTCTTTACATGAGCTGTAGCGACACTAACCACCCATCATTAGTGGAGTTGAGATCCCTGTGGCCATGGTCTTATGGATTGTGATGGTCATGAGGATATTAGGAATGTGTGCTGGGGGGGAAGGGGTCTTGCATTCTATCATAGAGAAAGAGCAGCCAAAGAATGGCCAAGTCACTCGCAGCCACCTGCTTCCGGCTTCCCTGGAACTAATTAATCTCCTGGTGTCAGAAATCTGTTGGCCTTGAGCCATGTGCAGGGGAGGCTGGGGCCAGCTCAGTGAAGCCGGCAGAAGTAGTAGCCAGGAGCCAGCATGGGGAGTCGAGGCTTGGATAATGAAAAGAGAGAGAAAAGTTGAGAACCTGGAATATTTCGAGATTCTTGGACAGAGTAACAAGCGCAAATGGGTGGTGATGCTTGAGAGAAGGGTCCCTCCCAAGATTTTTTTTAACAGCCCCAAGAAGGAAAAAATAAGACCTATGCCAATGTAGGCCAAAATCATTGTCAATGTTTAAGACAGGCTATCAGGGAAATCTCTGTTGAAGGTGGGGTGGGTGGCAGGGAAAGGGAAGGGATAGCCATTGCTGGAAAGGTGCTCAGTGCCTTCATCTGTGCTGGGGATCCTTCCAGATCAAAGCACTCAATGTGCTTACAATGTACTCGGTTACAGATTCTTTCAACATAACGTATCAAGGGGAACATGGCATCAGAAAGTGTCCTAGAACAAAAATACCTATGTCGCATGACACATAAGTGCTTGGCGTGACTTCAGCTCTCTGTCTTTGTTACTGTTATCAAATAAATTGGCAAGTCAAGAAATAAAGATATTTAAATAACTAGGTGTTCTCTCCCCTGTCCAGCTTGTCTCCCACTCCCATCAAAGCCAGGACCCGGGGGTCTCTCATGCTGTGAGGCTAGAGTTTGTCTGAGGAGGCCGTAGACGGGAACACACTGGGTTATCTGTCAGCGTGACCATGTGCGAAGAGCGGTTAATTGATCTGTGAAGTGCTTCCACTGCCTTCCCCAGATGGCATGGGCGTTTCTTCTACCTGCAGACGCAGTGCTAGTAAGGTACAGGAAGCCAAGTGTGACCCCATAACTGATGCCAGTCCAGGGGCTCTGCCCACGTGGACCTCCACACCACCCCATCTGGGGACCCAGCAGAGGAGAGTGAAGGGGCCTTCCCACCAGAACTGTGAGGTGACCTTGAGCAAAACAGTAACCTCAAGCTGTTGAATCTCTCGGTTCAGCATCTGTAAAGTGAGAATAACAGGGTGGGTTTTGAGAGTGGACAGGTATACATCCCTTCACATAACCTCTTGCCACGTCCACCGGCATTCCATCAGGCCGGCTGCTGGCGGAATCACTGTCATTACTGCCCTGACATTGTCATTTCTGAACGGCGAGGCGACATAAAGTGTCATGTGCCCAAGGCAGCTTTGTTTATTGGCAACAAATTTTGAAAGACAATAAAAAAACAACTAGAACATTTTGGGATTAGAGTCCAGAAATAGAGAGCAATTTCAAACAGAGAAAAATAAAGTTAGAAAGAGGGTACTATGTATGAACAGATCGAGGTACAGAACAATCCTTTCTGAGGTTTATCAGTGTGAGTCAAGGCCAAGTATAAATAACATTTCTGAGACAGTCAAGGTTTTACTGCAAGACCAGTAAAGGGGTTCAAGCGGGACTACTAAGGATATTAAGGAAAAGAAGGGATTGAATTTTATTATCAGTAAATTAGAACATTTTACCCCAGAGGGGTGGGTAATGGTGAAATCACTCCCTTTGCCCCTTTAAAAGTCACGAAATAGGACCGGAGTTCAAATAGACACATCAGAAACCACGAGAGTAAGAGCACTTAGGAGACTGGAGTGGTGGGATTTGACATGGAAGAGGCCCCCGGAAAGGGTTCCTTTCCCAACCACAGGCCCATAAGACATCAATCCATGCCCAGGATGTGCTAGGAGACACCCAGGGACAAGAGGGTCATCCACCCAGTCACTGAGCCCCCTGGAGGACAGACAATAATCCCCCACCTCCATGTGACCCCCATGGGGTGGGGTGGGGGGCTTATACCTTGTTTCCCCTGTGGGGTCTCATTTGATCTCACTTCAGCTCATTTTAAACTTGTAAAAGAAATCGTGTGAGGCCTCTGAGGTTGCAGGAGATCGGCTGGCTGGCTCAGGAGAGCAGAGAGTCACCAGCACAAATGGCCCCCTTGCCCTTCTCGAGACCTGCACACGGACACTGGCGTGGGAATGAGTTGGCTCCAGTTCAAGTATAACCCACAGAAGGCGGGATGGCTGAGCTGACCCGAAGAGTGGGGAGAGGGAGAAGAAACGTAGAAACGAACACCCTCCCTTTACAAAGTGCACTGGCAACAGAGTCTGTGAAAAGTAAATAGAGCCAGCTAAAGCGTGGGTGTGTTACAGGTGCACGGTTACCAACAGATGCACCAGAAGTAATGTCACAACGCTACACATTTCGAGGAGCAGAGGACGGAAGGGGTTGCTTGTAGGGGAACCAAATCCTGCAGGTCTCCAGCAGAGCGTGTGGGGGCAGCTGGGTAAGGCACAAAGATGGATGGAGACCAGTGGAGGCAAAGCCTGGGATGTAGAGTTACGGCAGTGCCCTCAGAGCAATTACCAAGGGAAAGTGGAAAATCTCTGTGGGTTGGTTCTGGGCTTGGCATAACTCCAGGCCTCCGTGAGAAATGGCCACTTGGTATTATAAGCCTGTCTTAATATTTGACTCATTAATTATGAATGTGTATTACTTTAATTTAAAAATGACGTAGAACCAATTTGCTGTACTTCTAGGATAGAGATATGTCCTGTCTTTTCCTAGAGAAAATTTTAAGGAGAAATCCCTCAGGATACTATAAATACTATGCTTGCCATTTTTGACTCCCAGGAACATCATTGCTCATACCTCTTTGTTTTAAAATATCTGTTTCATTATTATCTAGGTAGAGTAGGGCCACCAGATGAGGGGATGCCAGCCCTTGACAAGACAGTTAGTTATTTGCTGTTCCCAGAGGGGAGGACACCCACACAGGGCCACCCAGCGTAGGGCCAGGGTTGATGAGGAAGGAGAAGTGGAGGGGAAAAGGGGGTTGGAGCCCTTCTTGTGGTTTCTGTCAGGAGGATTGGGCAGGCTGAATAATTTCAGCAGGCTGGGGGCAGGGGAGCTGTCCCCAGTTGTCTAGTACTTGGCCCTGGAGTGATCAGGGCACACGGGTAGGGGCCCAGAGGATGGGAGGTGTTAAAGGGAGTGGGAAGTGGTTAACCCTAGGAGGGATAGGCCCTCACCAGGCCAGCAAGGCCCTAAGATATCCAAGCATCAGAGTAAAGAAAAACAAAAGACATGGTTAATATATCTTTTAAAATGGTTTTCTTCTGTTCAAACCCATCCAGTGCCCATTGCCTACGTCAGTAAAATAATATTAAAAACAAAGTAACCATTGCTAGATATCACGACCCCAGGTAGAGGCCCACAGAGGCCTTTAGCCCATTAACCATCATAGATGGGTTGGTGATAACAATCTTCTGTTTATTTGCCCAGCATTTCCCATCATCAGCCTCTCTGCCTCTGAGCCAGAACCACACACGGGGCCCATCTAGCGGGCGGCCCATCCTAGGCGCGCAGGATGAGTGATTCTTCTGGCCCTGGGCCTTGCAGAGCAAGCAACCTTCTGGTTTGACTTTAGTTAGCTCCGAAGAAGAGAACACACCCACGCCACCCAGGAGAGTTCAAGACATACCATCTCAAAAATTGCTATTTTGGCTATCAACTTTTTCGTGTTTTTGCTGTGCATGAGCTAAGTTCTGCTCCCAAGGCTTCCCAAGCCCTGGACGAGTAGAGGATGCATTCTGGGACCTCTACACAGTGGTCCCCATGAAAGCTACAGAGTCCCATCTGATGTTTTATCTGCCCGCTCTCATGTTACTTCAATCAATCATTTGCAGGAAGGTCATCGGTAAAAGCCTAGAAATAAGAAATAGCGATGATACCGAGTGAAGGCCTCACTCCTGGAAAAGAGAAGCAGCTTTGCTTTGGGCCCTACCTAGCTTGGTGACGTCTTCATAGCCCGAATAAGTAAAAGAGTCCTCTGCCTTTAAAAAGAAAAAATCTGGGGTGCCTGGGTGGCTCAGTGGGTTAAGCCTCTGCAGCCCTACATAGGGCTTTCTGCCCAGCATGAAGCCTGCTTCCCCCTCTCTCTCTGCCTGCCTCTCTGCCTATTTGCGATCTGTCTCTGTGTTAAATAAATAAATAAAATCTTTAAAAAAAAATAAAAATTTAAAAAAGAAAAAGAAAAAATCTGGAACCTACTAGTCCTTTTCATTTTTCCCAGTGAACGGTTGGCAGAAATCTTCCAAATTGTTTACTTAATAATTTGTTAAAAAGTATAGTTTTGCAGCTGGGCGATTTGTTTACTTTTTTCCCTCCGAGAATCAAGTGTTACATCCAGAGTTTGCTTGTTATGATGGAAGCCGTGTGGTCGATTTGGATTTTGATGAATGTCCCACTCCCCCACCCGAGGCTGTAGGAGACTTGCTTTGGAGGCCTGCCCTGGCTCCCCTCAACGTTGGCTGTCATGTCCCCTTTTCTGGCCCACTGTCTGGTTTCCGTGGCCTGCCATTGGGAAGTTTAAGGGTGCACCGGAAACAACCATGTGTGTCGGTCAGGTACACAGGGTGCTCTGGTGCTGCTCCCTTGGGGACAGCTGGCTGCCTAGGAAAAGTGAAATCAAATCAGTTTGTAATAAGCAAAGTCTAATGAACTGTGGCCTCTTTTAATCATAAACAGACCGTTTATCCGCTGAAAACATCATGTGGGCCAAAGAATCAGAGAACTTTTAGATGAATAATCCATAAGGTTTTAGATGCAAGAGAGGGAGGGAGGGAGAGAAGGAGGAAGAGAGGGAGGGCGCCACTTGGCTTCCTGTGAGCTGATGTGTGTGCATGGAGTTCGGTCAGCTCTTCATCTCCCCATTCGGCCTCCTGGCCCCAGATAAAGCTGCCCTCACTCCGCTTGGGATGGACAATTCACAGATGATTCTGAGTGACACAGAGGTATGATGGGGGAACACTCTGTCCAGACGAAAGCCCACAGGCGGGAGCTTCAGTACAGGTACCACCAATGCTGCCCAGTGGTGACATGCTCAGGGACGGCTGGCCTGGGGACAGGGGGAAGCATCCATGTTTCAGCTTTATGAAAGGTCCAGATATCCCTGTAAAAAGTTGGCTGCCTAGTGTGACTGGGAAAGACCGGAGACTTGGCCCTGGTAGGTTGGGTTTGGGGCTCTCTTCCTTTCATCTCTTTTTCTCCTATGGGGAAGACACTAGAGATTGTGGACTTGGCTGAATCCATGGGAAGCAAGACACGGTGCGATTCAGGTGTGAGTCAACCGAGCTCACCCCCTGTGAAAACCTGCAGAGGAATTTTCACCTCGTGGCGTGTCAAGGTGAAAAGCCACTAAGGAAACCAGAGAGAGTGGTACCAGAAAGATGTTTTCTGCCTCAGGGGGCAAGCGGCTTCTCTTCAGCCCTTAGCACTAGGAGCCCCAGGAGGTTTGTTTCTGAGCAGCCGATTCCTGGAGGGCAAGGGAGAGAGAGGCCTGTGGGCGCCCACTGCCTGTAGGTGCTCACCACGAGATCAGGAGTGTAGTGGGTGCACGAGGCCCCGTCCAGAGGGGAAAGGCCAGCCTGAAGAGAGAAATGACCCTCAGAGAGGCGTCAGGGAAAACCCCCCAAACAAAGTACAAAAGTGAGCAGTGCAAAGACTGTAGCCAGCACTCCTGCCGCGCCGGGCAGGGAGAGGGGGAGAAGCTGCGTGGGCCCCAAGCTCTCCCCATGGCACCTTCTAGCCACCCCCACTGACCTCAGGTGTAGGCCTTCACGTTTATGTCAGTGCTAGAAACAGTGGGGCCCTTGCTCAGGCGAACACATTTCTTCTCCCTTATAAATCCTTCTCTAGGGATCAAGTCACTGCCTGATCCCTTCCCCTTACACCACCAGCCAGCGCCCGGGCAGCCGGCTCTCTGTTCACCTGTAAGAGCGCCCTCTGCTGGCCATGGCGTCTCCCGTTTGGCCAGCAAGCTGGCTGCTTTTCTGAAGACCCGAAGCTGGGGAGAGCACAAACCACTGATCCCTCACCCCATGCGCGCGTCTTGCCTTGTGCCAAACAAGGGAAGAAACCGTCCTGCCTCTGCTTGAACACCTGCAGTAACAGGAAACTCATTAGCAGTCCATTCCATTGTTGTCAACTCAGACAATTGGAAATAATCTTCCTTACATTGAGCCAAGACCTGCCCTTTATTGCTCATTGGACTGGTCCTAACGCTGTCCTCTCAAGTCACCTGAGCGAGCACAGTTCTGCTTCTTGTGACCACCCTTCAGGAATTTGAACCCAACCATCAGCTAATCCTAGTCCTTCCTTCCCCTCTTTCTAAACTCTCCTAAGTCCTCCTGCCATCTCAATGTGAGTTCATTTCACCAGCTGGATCCCTCCCTTCTGGACACAATTCACTCCTCAAACCCCCTATAAGTAGAGTCTGACCAGTGCACAACATGGATGTCAGTTCTCGGGTCTGGTGACTGGACACAGAACACCCAGGTTGGGGGGGGGCGGTCACAACAGTTGATGTGACACAAACTGTGTACTTCTTTTTTTTTAAAGACGGGGGAGGTTAGGTTGGGAGAGGGGCAGATGGAGAGAGAGAATCTCAAGCAGAATCCCCACTGAGCGTGGACCCTGATATGGACATGATCTCACGACCCTGAGATCACGACCTAACCCGAAATCCACAGTCGGATGCTCAACTGACTGAGCCACCCAGGTGCCCCCTCACCTCACAACCTGTCCATTTCTGATACCGCTCGATTTTATGTTCAAATTTAATTCATTTTTATATATGCTGTTAATTAATCCCACCCATTAATCTAGGCAGCAAACATTTTTCTTTTTCTTTCTTTTTTTTTTTTTTTAATTAGTTTCAGGGGTAGAATTCAGTGATCCATCAGTTGCATATAACACCCAGGGCTCATTACATCAAGTGCCCTTTGTAATGCCTATCACCCAGTTACCCCGTCCCCCCCCCCCCGCCAATGTTCCTCCAGCAACCCCCAGTTTTTTTCCTTGAGTTAAGAGTCTCTTATGGTTTGTCTCCCTCTGTGTTTTCATCTTATTTTATTTTTCCTTCCCTTCCCCGACGTTCATCTGTTTTGTCTCTTGAATTCCACATATGAGTGAAATCGTATGGTATTTGTCTTTCTCTGACTGATTTATTTCATTTTGTATAATACCCTCTAGTTCCATCCACATCATTGCAAATGGAAAGATTTCATTCTTTTTGATGGCTGAGTAATAACCCATTGTGTATGTATGTGTGTGTATCTATATCTATATATCTATATATCTATATATCTATATCTGTCTCACATCTTCTTTATCCATTCATCTGTTGGTGGACATCTGGGATCTTTCCATAATTTGTCCTTATTGTGGACATTGCTGCTATGAACATTGCGATGCAGCTGCCCCTTTGGATCACTATGTTTGTATCCTTTGGATAAATACCTAGTAGTGCAGTCTCTGGGTTATAGGGTGGTTCTATTTTTATCTTTTTGAGGAACCTCTGTACTGTTTTCCAGAGTGGCTCGCAAACATTTAACTCCCACCATGTGCCAGCAGTTGCTACCACAGTCATTCAGTCTTGGTACATGTATTAAATCTCTTCCTGGTTTATTGTGTCCACAGTTCTCATGTGCCAAGATCGTTTGAGATGTGGATTGGTTTTCCATATTCAGTATATCTGTAACACCTTCCAGATCAGTTTGACGAGTGTGGCAGGCAACCTTTCTACGTCTTAGTGCTTCTGAATACCATGATCCGTCTTAATTATTTAAAGAGGCCGCACAGCTCCCAGAGAGCTCCCCTGGGGCTGCATTCATCACACCCCTTTGTGAAAGACGTTCAATCAGCTACCAAGGCTTTTATGCGGGGCCCATGAGGATGTTGTCCCGTCGTCTTTAGATTGATCAAAAAGCTTCCACATGCCACCTTGTCACATGCCTCATGAAAATCCAGAGACAACGAGCCCACCACATCCCAAATGGAGCCTAGAAAGTGCGTTCATGTTTCCTTGCTCTGCTGTGGGGTTTTTGACATATTTCCTTTAAGTGGCTCCTAATAGGGGCTAGCTTATTGCTCGGCTGACCAGGCTGGACTCTGAGGTCTTGCTGCCGCATCCAGAGGCACAGTCACATTCTGGTTCAAACTTCTGTTTTATGCCCTTGACCCAGAAAGCAGGCTAGCACTGAAGCTTTGTCCCTGAGAGCACCCCTGGGAGGAGGGTGCTTTGTTTCCGTCCTATGCTTAGCAGTGCCTGGTCTTGGCTGAAATGTCTCGAGGCACAGCGCCTCCCAGGTGTCCCCAGGGAGGCTATTTTAGTCTAATAATAGATGGCATTCTTAACAAGGACTTCCTGATATTAGTCATAAATTGTCCTGCACTGATTTCACACTATTATTCCTTCTTAAACCTTTTGTTTTTAACACAACTGAACACCCATCTTTTTGGTCTGTGCCCAAATATGTGTGTTATGTGTGTGATATCTATGCCAAGGACCTTATGCAAGATGGTTAGTATTTTATATATATTTTATGCTATGTACTATAATATTATATACCTATCAAAGTCAAAATTTTATCTCACCTTTAAATATCTTAAAGTGGTGGTTGAGGCCCAAAATGTGACTGTGGAGAGGCAGAAATGAGTCTGAGAATCTGTGACCAGAAATCGAAAGTCTGCTCTATCCTGCTGTGTAACATTGGAGAATCACTATCGCACTCTGGGCCTCAGTTTTCTTGCTTATACGATGAGTGGCTGGGATATCCCTCCTAAGTCTTCTGCAGTGTGTGTAGACGATCACTCACAGTACAGACCCATTGTGTCTGACACCTGTAATTTGTAATAGCAGCTTTTAATAGTACCATTGTTCCTACTGGTACTGGAATAATAATGAGCACTCCTTGCTTATGTTTTTGACTGCGAAGTCAGCAATTTTCTTCATTCTTACAATCAGCCTAGGAGATAGATATGCCATTCTCATTTATAGATGGGAAAGTCTGTGGTCTGTTGCACTCACATCTCTCACCGAGATGAACACACCATGATGTGACAGCTGGTAAGCCAGGTCTGTCCGAATCCATTACATTCTCCTGCCAGGGGATCCAGCATGGTGATCCTGAGTGGACAGACACAGAGAGCCTAGAACTAGTTCAATGTCCCACGTGGGAACCACAAGTGGCCATAGAGTCTGTGACATGTGACCAGTCCAAATTCAAATGTATTGAGAGTATGAAATGCACAGTGTGTTTTGTGTAAATGGAAACTGTCCCGTGAATAATCTTTTATATTGATAAGAGGTTGAAGTGAGAGTTTGGATGTATTGCGTTAAAGCAAATACATCATAAACATTCATTTCATCCGCTTCAGTTTTTATTCTGTTTGTCGTGGTGACTAGAAAACTGACGTGGTGGACAGGGCTCACACGTGGGGCTCTTGCTCTGCCGCCACTGGACGGCGCTGATGGAGAGCGGGTGTTTGGATCCCACCTCTGCTTTGTTGTTTTCATGGTAAGGAAGGCAGCAAAGGAAGTAATGCCCAAGGAAATATTTCCCCCCAAATCAGAAGGGAGACTTATCCTCATGACTTAGTTTCCTCAGTCCTTTGTCAGGATTTTTTCACTATAAACATTTCAGAAACATGTAGGCCCCTGTCACTCCTCTCTGCCCAACCTTCCCCACCAAGCAGCCAGCGGCCACTCCATTATAGCCCCGCCTTGCAGCAAATTCCACTCCCCGCCGCCCCCACCCCCCATGCCATGTGTCATGAAGCAACTACCTGGGGATCAGGGCCTGGTCAGCCCTTCGCATATGGCCCCAGAGCCACCTGGCTGTCCAACAGTGACGAGGGAGTCAGTACAGGACCTAAGGCAAGAGTTTGGCATTTGTAGCCCAGTGTGGTTTCTGCCAAAGCCTTGGGAAGGACCCCAGTGTCTGGGGAAAGCCGGAATGGTTCTAGAAGTAGAAAGGATAGTGTGTCTCCTGGAGAGACTATGTTTCTGTATTTGCCCAAGGGCCCCCTTGGAGCTACTGCAGAAAACCGGATAACCAGACTCACAGCCAATCACTCCTACTGTGTGTGGAAACTGCATAAAGTTTGGTGGGGGGCAGGGGTTCCTAATAAGAACAGTAATAATACTGAGGTATGTACGATTACAAAGTGGGAGAGATGATTCATGGAAACAGTGCCTCACATAGCTAGAAGAAAACTCAGCTGGGTTAAGAAGACGGAGAGGGACTGGTAATGATTCCTTGCTGCCCAAGTGAGGGAAGTGGAGCCAGAACTGGGGTAAAGGAGGGCATAAGTTCATGTTCAAGGTCATTCTGGTTGGAGGTTGGCTTCTCTGAGCCTATACCTTCTTAAATGTTGTGCCCTTGGTGGAACTCACCTGAGTTCCAGCGCTGACCAGGAGGGTCATTAAGGACCTACTTACATTAACTTATCTAATCCATGCAAAAGCGCTGTGGTTCAAAAGGATTATCCCCATTTTATAGATAGAAGAAACTGAGCCTCCAGTGCCAAGTCACATGGCGATTAAGCTCGCACACATTCCCTGCCCTGCATAGCTCCCTCAATTTAGTCTCTACAATTTGCTTAAAAAGATTTCTGGGTTTTTTCAAACCTTAAAACAATGCTGGAGGGCACGTGGATGAATCTGGTTGGTCTCAGCTTTGCCACTTACTGGCTGTTTGACTTTAGGCCAATTCCTTAATTTCTTGCTTTTTAATCTGGATGACTTATTTGTAAGATGAAATGGGAATACATTTCAGTACATCAAATGCTCAGCAAAGTGCCTGGCACAGCAGAGACAGTAAACACTGTCATAATCTGGAGGCAGGACAGGAAAAAAACCACACACACACACACACACACACACACACACACACTCATGGTGATAAAGGCTGAGCCTGAGTTTTCCAGGCAGTAAGAGCCCCCCGGGGAGCAGGAGTACAACCCTCAAGGCCTCTGGGAAGTACGAGAGGACCTCAGGATGCCTGCAGTGGAAGGAAAGGGGAGGGGCAGGAAAGGTGGAACCAAGAAGGTCTAGAACACCAGCTGAGGAAATCGTCATCATGAGCTGTGAAATGAGCACCATAGAAGGCTTTAAATGGAAGGCTAACGGTAACATTTGGGTTCTGGAACATGGATTGGTCTGGGAAAAGGCATCTCTGCCTGAGGGCTTGTCCAGACCTTGGTCCTTTGACACCCTGATTTACAGAGCCTCTTCTGACCCCAAAATCAGTTGGTCTAATCCTGGCCCCACAGATAATTCAGGGAATGCTGGGGGTCAGTGTATATCCCAGAACTTCCTTTCATGCATTCCAGGAAATAATCGTCGATCTACTTTCTTCTGTGGGGAGACAAGTAAGATTAGCTTTAAAATTGCTCCTGACCAGTCAATTGGCAGGTGCTTCTCCCACCAGCCCCCTCCCACCATCACTGGCTTCCACCACCCCCTGCCCTCGCCCCTTCAACCATCCTTGGCCCTGTTCATCAGCATTGGCCCATCCCCCCAGCAGGAGCTCGCTGCTCCATGCACTCCCACAGCTCTTTGCAGCTGGTGACTTTAGGGCCTCGTAGGACTTCTGATCTCTTTTTTGGACGCTGCTGCCTGGGATCATGGCCCCTTAAATGGAGATGGAAAACTTTGCTGCCCATAGCTGTGTTCCCCAGACCACCTCAAAAGTGAATAGGGGTTTAGCTGACCCTTAAAAGTTTGAGAGGCTGGGGGTGGGGTAGGTAGTGAAATGCCAGTAGCATATAGTAAACATCTAAAACTGAAGGTATACCAGCCTGTATTTCAAAGTATGCAGCCACCTCATGCCTCTGGGAATTTCTCACTGAACACATTTCTCCTAAGTGGTCCATGTGACTCTCCCCTCATTCCTCCTCCCCCCGCTAAAAAGCATCCACGTTCATCGCTCGCCTCCTCCACATCCATATCCTCTTTGATTTCCTAGACAACATCTTTTAGCTATTTCTTCCTTTTGCTCTTTCCAAATAACTTCCTGGGAGCCTCCTCTTTCACAACAAAGACTCTCTACTCTGTAGCAATAATGCTTTGCTAACTCAGGTTCAGAGATCAACAGAATGAATTTGGGTTTTGTCTGGTGTTTTTCGCTTTGCTGCACACTCAAAGACACAGATCAGTGCTTTACTTTGGACTGGATCTAGTAAGGGCCAGGGTGAGGCCACCAGCCAATATGTGTCCCGTCCTGCATCCCACTGGTGCCTTGGTCCCCAGGGATGTCACAGGGGATATTGCACCAGGACCCAGTGCTCCGAGGATGGCAGACAAAGAAAAGTGAGTCTCTTGTTTTCTGAGACCGTTGGCTGTTACTGTGCCAAGACTCTTATACATCTCACTTTTGGTTATAGGAAGTCCACTGGCTCCATTTTTAATTTTTTTAATTAATTAATTAATTTTTCTGAGAGAGAGAGAGAGAGTGGAGGGCAGGGTCAGAGGGAGAGGGAGAGAGAGAATTTTAAGCAGGCTCCACACTCAGCACCGAGCCTGACACAGGACTCGGTCTCACGACCCTGAGGTGGTGAGCGAGGCTGGAATCAAGAGTCAGTCGCTTAACCCACGGAGCCACCCAGGCGCCCCGGGCAGCTGTGAGTGTTGTAACTAGAGTGACATGCCCCTGACATCTTCCAGATTTACTCTTAAAAAATATTTTTTCAGTTATAACTTGAGTTTATCATTTTATCATCAAATCGTTTAGTAGAAAATGCTACATTTGGGTCCCATCATGCATAATCACCCCAAAGAGAGGGTTCATTCCAGGAAACACCAAGGTCAGCAAAGCTCTTGGTAAACTTCCCGCTCACAAGATGAACTGCCGTGGCTGCTGAGCACCACGTGGTCGCCCTGAGACAGGCGGGCTGGAGGACAAGCACTGTTTCTCTCCGGGTCTGTTTCTGTGCCCTCCGTGTCTTGAGTCAAAGAAGAAGTGCTTCTACTCCCTTTTCCTTCGCAGCTGCAGCCTCACGACATGTTGCCATGGATACCGTGGGGTAAGGGGGAGAAAACCTGTGGGTCCCTCTCTCCCCCCTTCTCATTATTGTAGCGTTGTCGTGTTTTCCTCTCTTCTGCCCCTGAGATCACTGCCCGTTCTAGGCATCCTTTCTCATACTTGATGTCCCGCTTTAGTTCATGGTGCTATTGGTCACGTGGATGCTGCAGCCTGAATATGAAAATCGTAAATTGAGAGCAGAGCTCCAGGCTGGGGCAAACTGGACCTCTGTGTTTCCTATCTGCTCTGCCATCCTCATCAACGTCATCACCCTCTGAGACGCACAGTGCTCTAAGATCACCTTGCATTTTCATACCCATTTTTCTCACTTGCCAGTTATTTCCCTGGTTAGAAAGTCAAAGTAAAGGCAATTTCCCTCCATGTTATAGAGGGGATAACTCATGCTAAGCCCAGGCAAGTACCTTTCCAAACAAGAGCGTGGTAGGTTTGGTGTAAGCTATTTCAGCTTTTCCAGAATGTAACAAAGAAAACACGTTTGCCTGTTGCTAAGGTGGTAATATAGTATAGAGATATAATAGGAGGAGCTGTCATCTGAAACTCTGATGACATCAATAAGACTTCAGACAGCTCCTGAGGTATGCGATGGCTAGAAATGAACATGACTAGTTGTCGGAACCACATACAAAGCTAATTATATAACTTGATAAAGGACATCCATGAAAAGCTCACAGTAACATCATACTTAGTGGTAAAATACTAGATATTTTTTCCCTAAGATCAGGAACAAGGCGGGGATGTCTGCACTTGCCACCTTTTTGAACATTGTACTGGAGGTTCTAGCAGGACGGCATTAGGCAAGAAAAGGAAATAAAAAGGATCCAGATGGGAAGAAAGAAATTTAACTATATGCAGATGTTATGATCTTGTATACAGAAAGTCCTAAAGGATCTACTAAACACTATTAAAACTATTAGAAATGAATTCAGCAAAGTTTCTATATTCAAGATCAATAGGCAAAAATCAATTGTATCTCTATTCACTGGCAATGAAAATCTGAAAATAAAATTAAATAATTCCATTTTAATAACATCAAGAAGGATAACATACTTAGGAATAAATTTTACAAAAGAAATGCAAGACCCACACACTGAAAACGACAAGATATCATTGAAATAAGGAATTAAATTAAATAACTGGAAAGACTTTCCCTATTTCCCATATTCATGGGTTGGAAGACTTAACATAGTTAAGAAGGCAATACTTCCAATAATTACAGATTAATGCAATTCTTATCAAAATCATAACTTCCTTTTTGAAGAAATGAACAGGCTGATCCTCATATTTATATGGAATTGCAAGGGGCTCTGAATAGTTGGAACTATCTTGAGAAAGAAAAACAAAAGGTAGACAAAGAGGTCAATGATCTAGAACTGAGAGTCTGTACGTAAATCCTCACACTTACTATTAACTGATAGGTGTCAAGGCCGCTCAGCAGGGTAAGGCATAATCTTCTCAACACCTGGAGCTAAAACAACTGGATATCCATATGTGAAAGAATGAAGTTTAACTCTTACCTCATACCATATAGAAAAATTAACTCAACACAGATCAAAGATACAAACGTATCTTTGTAAAAATCAAAGCTATACATTTCTTTGTAAGCATTAAAACTATAAAATTCTTAGATTAATGCATAGAGTTAATCTTGGATCACCTTGGATTTATCAATGAATTCTTAGATATGACACCAAAAGCACATGTAATAAAAGAAAAAAATTAATGTTAGACTTCATAAAAATTAAAAACTTGTGCATCAAAGGACGCTATCAAAAGAGTGAAAAGACAGCCAATATGGGAGACCTTATTTACAGATCATATATCAAATAAGGGTCTGGTATCCAGACAAATAACCCAATAAAAAGTGGGCAGAGACTGATTGATTGATTGACTAATTGATTATTAAACAGACCACATGAATGGCCAATGAACTCATGAAAGTATGTTCAACATCATTTGAGAAATGCAACAAAAAACACTTCACTCTCACTGGGATCACTATAATAAAAAAGATGGGCAATAACAAGTGTTAACAAGGGTGTGGAGAAACTGGAGCCCTTACATATATTGTTGGTAGGAATGTGAAATGGTACAGCTCCTTTGGCAAACAGTTCGGCCATTTCTGAAAAAGTGAAACATACGGTTACCATTGACTCAGCAATTCCACACTTGGATATATGCCCAAGAGAATTTAAAACACGCCCACGCAAAAACTGTACTTGAATGTTCATAATAGCATTGTTAATAACAGCTAGAAATTGAGAACAACCCAACTGTCCATTAACTGTTGAATGGATAAACAAAACATTGTATATACAGGCAATGGAATAGTACTTGGCAATGAAAAGTAATGAAATACTGATGTCCACTACAACACGGATGGATCTTGAAAACATGCCAAATGAAAGAAGCCAGACACCAGATACCACACACACACACACGTGTGTGGGTGTGTGTGTGTGTATGTGTGTGTGTATGAATGATGCTTTTACATTTATTTTCAGAATAGGTAAATCCATAGAGATAGAAAATCCTTGCCAAGGGTGGAGTTGGTTGAAGGTGGGGATGGGGAATGACTGTTAATGTGCATGGGTTTTCTTTTGAGAGTGATGAAATATTCTTGAATTAGATAGTGGTGATGATTGTACAACCTTATGAATATACTAAGAACTCCTTAATCGTACATTTTAAAAAGGGTGAATTTTATGATATGTGATTTATATATCAATAAAACTATTACTAAAAATATGTTGATTATTTTTTCAGTGTCACTAAATTCCATACTTGTTAAGGTTGAAATTTCTGCTTACTTTTTAAGGAAGATCTGGTCGTGATCACCTAAGAAAAGATCCTTTTTCAATCTGGTGACTGGGTATCCTATATATGCCTGGTGAGCAGAGTTCTCATTCCTGAAATGTTAGGCTTACACTATCCTGCCGAAGGAGTGCAGATGTTGTGACCTTCATGGTTATGCAATTGTCCCCAGGTGGAGTTTCCCTTGTACATGACACGGCTTCCTTCTGTTACCACAAGTGAGGTATAATATGGAGGTTACCAAGGTTACCTGAATATTGGTAAGTCCAACATAAAATGCATTTCCCAGAGGAGGATCTTTGGTCATGTTAGAAAACTCTTCCCAGTGATGGGTATTATGGAGGGCACGTATTGCATGGAGCACTGGGTGTGGTACATAAACAATGAATTCTGGAACACTGAAAAGAAATTTTAAAAATAAATAAAAAAATTAAAAACAAACAAACAAACAAAAAAACTCTCCCCCCTCCCACCTCCCCCAGGTCCTGGAAAGTTTATTATTCAGGTTCAGAGGCTAAACTTTGCCATGAATATGGACTGTCCTTCTAGAAGCCCCACCTCCTCTGCCTCCTGAGCGGAGTGGGGCAGTATCATTCCTGCTTAGCCAATGGCAGGAGCTGCAGAGCTGCATGCCCCCCCTTCCAGCACAGCCCACTGTGTGTATGTTGAGACCTCAGCTTGCCTCTGCTGTCACCCCTGAGGTGGCAGCCCCCTACTGGTAAAATATGGTTTCTGTCCACTTCACTAGCACTTTAGTTGCTAATTTCAGTCACAAAATGTACCCTGAGATAATACGTGAGAATAGATCCTGCCCCATCCAAACCCTGCTGCCTTGATGAGAGGCATCATGCATTTTAGTTCATGGATGATGAAGCATTTATCCTGTGAACAGTTAATTAAAAAAAAAAAAAACAACCTTTTTTTCCAGAACAGTTTCAGATTCACAGCAAAATTGGAAATTACAAAGATTTCCCATACATCCCTGGCTTCTACACAGACACAGTTTCCCCCATCATTAACATCCCCACCAGGTGGTACATTTCACGATCAATGAACCTACTGTGACACATCAGTATCACCCAAAGTCCATGGTTGACATTGGAGTTTGCTTTTGGTGTTGTGCATTCTATAGGTCTGGACAAATGCACGATAACACGGGTCCACCATTACCGTCTCATACAAAGTATTTTAAGTGCCCTAATAAGTGTCTGCTATACCTACTCAACCACATCCCCTCCATCTCTGGCAACCACTATCTCTATAGTTTTGTCTCTTTAAGAGTGTCATATAGTTGAAATCATACAGTATGTAGCCTTTTGAGGTTGGCTTTTTCACCCAGTGATTTGCGTTGAAGTTTCTTCCATGTGTTTTCATGGCTTGGTAGAGCATTTCTTTTTAATTCTAATTCTGAATAACTCACCTACTGAAGGACATCTCCGTTACTCCCAACTTTGGGCAATTATGAAACAGTCAATTTTTAATGGAGATCATTCAAGGTTATTCCCAAAATGTCCCTCTCACTCTCCAACATCTCCCGATAGAGCAAGAGATAGAGGCTGTACTAGAGGTAGACACCTGGGACTTAGTCCGTTGTTACCTGCCAAGTGGGCCACGGTGGGAAAATACAGACAGAATCAACTATAGACATTTAATTCTTCTGGCTTTCTTGCTCTTTTTTCTAACCCTAGGGGTTCCCATTACCAAGATGGCCAAAGTTGTCCCTACTGTAAGCAGAGAAATGCACTTTGGAAGCTTCTAAGCAAAGTGTGGCTGGATTGGCACGAGGAACCCCAAAGCTGCAAAGCTACAGAGAAAGCCTGGAGTCCTGGTACAAATCTTGCTGCCCGCTCCCTCAGCCTTGCTTTCCTCAACAGATCTGCTTTCCAGCACCGTGCAGCTGAGTCTGGATCCAAAATCAGCCTCCCCACTCTGACTGCCCCTGCTCAGAGCTGTGGTTTCTCCAACATAGGAGGCCTTTCTATGGAAACTCTCATGATTACTGCTGGGCTCCATATTCTGGCCGCAGAGCCACCCTGTGTCCCAGCACTCCATATATCCATTGACTCCCTGGTGGGTGAGTGCCAAGCTGACAGCATTCCCTCCAGAGGCAGGAGAGCATATGCCTCAATGTCTGTCTGGTTTCCTATTTTCTGAACAAAAACTCATTTTTCTGAGTGGGGTCACCTCTGGTGACAAGAAATAGGAGGTAGCCCTGATCCTTCAATGATCCTCGATAGACATAAGTTGTTGCGATTCATGAAGCGCTTTTGGTCCATTGTCACTCTTCATTCTCTACAACTCCTTCAGGTCAGGGATGATGGAGCATCACAAGTGTCAGGTGACTTCCCTAGGGTCACCTGCAAAGTGGGATTAATCCAATGGGATTAATTTCTGTACCACCACTTTTGTTCAGAACCATAACCTCTGATCCAAAGTTACATCAACAGTGATTTTCCTCCATGATTGATATTAACACTCGGCTGTGTGATTTTCCCACCAATCCACTCACCTCCTTTAACCTGTCCCTCGATGAGCTATTTTATTTTTCTTTTAATCACATAATTGCTCCTCCTAGGTTTAGTTCTAATTTCTCCTTAACTTTTGGAAAATAGGAAGAGAAAGAGTGGATGTCAATTGAGGATTGATCCCAAACTGGGTGCAGCTTGGTGGGGCCATCCTGCCTGCCAAAGCAGCCATTCTTTTAACATGGACTTAACTTTCACGGGAGGTCTAGCCAGCCATGCGCCATTGGTCTGCTTGGTAGTGGACACCATTTCAGTTGTACTCGGAGGTCATGGTTAGCCCTTACCATTCCGGCTTCTAGCTGTTTCTGAGTTTTCTTCAAAATCCTGGGCATTTACATCAGCTCAAAAATGTGATCTCTGCAGATTGCCCTGAACTTCCCCTCCTTCTGGGCAGTCCCTTCAGACTTTCCCTCCATAGTATCCTGGAAGGTAACCTCACACTGACTTCCACCACTGGAGGTGAGAGGGGAGCATGGTGGGAGGGGTTGTGGGAGAGAGAAAGGGCCAAGTCTTCTGTATCAGAACTGCTTAGGGTCTGGCCCCAGCTCCCCCGGCTGCCCGCCTTGATGCTGGGTTAGCCAAGCAGTTTACTCGCCTGTAAAATTAGAATAATATTGCCATCAGTAATACTTACCTTGGAAAAGTGTTGTTAAGGATTTTTAAAAAATATGTAGAAAGACCTAGAATTGTGCCTGGCACAAAACCATCATTAATGTTAATGAGATATGATTTTAAAAATGCCTTCTCCTCTAAATGCTCAAAATCCCTGTGAAAAGAACAGTTCATGGAAGGATTCTGAACAGCTGTTTGCTTTGAGGAGATGTACTAGGGAAAAAGTAAGACATTGTTCCCATTTTTATGAACAGCTTTTGTAAATAACATAGGCAATCCCTCCAAACCAATCCTTTCTACTTCCTCTAAATAGATTTTGTTATTAAAATATTTATGGATATTTACCCTATTTGTTGAAATATTCATTTTAGAGACCAAATACTTGAGATCTAATTCTACATGTTTATGAAGTATTTCCCGCATAATTTTAGAGGAGTTTGAGACAGTTTATATTAAAAGCCAGATTTATAATTCCAATTAATGATAGAGTGAGGCTGGATTTTTACATGGCATTAACATTTTTTGAAGGCTATAGGTTCTCTTATATAATTAATACACATAGTACATTCATAACTAACATTTTAGTGAATTGCATAAAATCAACATAAAAAGCATTTTCCACCAGACAGTAAACTAAATCTAGTTTGCTCCGTGACTTTAAGTAGCTTTGTGGCTTCACCAAGCCTTACTGCTCTGAACTTCAATTTCAGCCTGGAAAACCTAGGCATCTGAAAGAGTTCTGTGATGCCAATTATCCCTCCAAAATATTATGAGAATGAAAGTCATTAGTTGAAATTGTTACAAGGATTTCACATTGTGGTGTTTACGATCTTGTCCTGAGACATGTTGTTTTCATCTCTATGGTACTGTGCCTGCACATGTATGTGTACGTGTGTGTAATTTTAAGAAGGAGTTTGATCAAGAATATAATTCCAGGGTATGCTTGTGTAGACATCTCTGGATTTGCTGTCAAACAATCTGATTCTCAATTTCTACCCGTATGACATAAGGCCAAGGACTTAGTCTCCTGAGCCAATAGTGCAAGGACTCTATCTCTACCCTTCTCTGTATGTCTACTTTGTCCCAGATTTCCTGTTTCTCCAAGGCCAGAGGGCCAAAGCTTGTTCATCTCCGTCTTTGCCACAGCTGGACAAGACAAGTACAACACACACGTGTTTTCTGGTGAAATGGAATTTCACTTTCTGTTTTTGTTTTTTGTTTTTTTGTGTGTTTTTTTTTTGCATCAATTTATATGCTCATATGGCTTTTCTTCCCTAGCCAGCTGATATGGTGGATTACACTGATGATTTTCAAATGTTAAACCAGCTTTGCATACCTGGAATAAATCCCACTTAGTCATGGTTTATAATTCATTTTATACATTACTGGATTTTCTTCGTTAATATTTTGTTGAGGGTTTTTTTTTGTTGTTTCAAAAAAAGAGTATTCATCTGTAGCTTCCTTTCTTTCTTTCCTTTTCTGGTACTGTTTTGGTTTTGTATCAGTGTAATACTAACCTGGTATAATCGGCTGGGATGTATTCTCTCCTCCCCTGTTTTCTGGAAGAGGTTGTGTAAAGTTGATGTTAATTCCTCTTTAAACATTTGGTAGAATTCTCTAGGGAATCCATCTGAGTCTGGAGATTCTCTTCTGGGAGTTTTTAAATTATAAACCCAATTTCTTCCATGGTTATAGGAGTATTCAGATTGTCTGTTTTATCCTCATTGGGTTTTGCTAGCTTCTGGTTTTGAGGAACTGGTCTATTTCTTCTAAGTGATTGAATTTATGAGAGTAAAGCTGTTTATGGTATTTCATTCTTATCCTTTTAATGGCTTCAGGATCTGTAATGACATCCTCTGTTTCATTACTTATATTAGTGATTTGTGTCTTTTTTCTTTGTCAGCCTTGCTAGAGGCTTATCAATTTTACTGATTTTTTATGAAGAAACTTTTTTGTTGTTCCACTGATTTTTCTCTTGTTTTCCAGTCTTAGATTTCATGAATTTCTGCTCTTTGTTATTACTTTTCTTCTGCTTGCTTTGGGTTTATTTTGCTTTATTTTCAAGTTGAGGTAGGAGGTTAAATTATTAATTTGAGGTTTATCCTCTTTTCTAAACTCAAAATTTCCGACTACAAATTTCTCTCTATGCACTGCATTAACTACATCCCACGTATTTTGATGTGTTGTATTTTTACTTTGATTCAATTCTATGTTTTATTTATTTATTTATTTATTGTTAGGGATTTTATTTATTTATTTGAGAGAGAGAGACAAGCAGGGGGAGAGGCAGAGGCAGAGGGAAAAGCAGGTTTCCTACTGAGTGGGGAACCAGATAGGGGCTTGATCCCAGGACATGGAGATCATGACCTGAGCTGAAGGCAGATGCTTAACCATCCGAGCCACCCAAGTGCCCCCAATTCTATGTATTTTTAAAAAATTTCCTCTGAGACATTTTCTTTGTCCCATGGGTTATTTACAAGTGTGTTGTTTAATTTTCAAGTTGTTGAAGGTTTTCTTCTTTTCTGTTAATTGGTTTCTAGTTTGATTTTCATTATGCTCAGAGAATGTACTCAGTATGATTCTAATTCTTTGAAATTCGTAAGGTTTGTTTCTGACTCTATCTTGGTTAAAGTTCAATGGACACTTTATGTGTCCAAGAATGTGTATTCTGCTGTTAGATTGAATAGAATGATCTATAAATGTCAGGCAAATCCTGTCTGTTGGTGGTGGTGTTCCATTCTGGTTTTCTGACTAGTGGTTCTATCAGTTGCTGAGAGAGAAGGGTTAAGTCTCCAGCTATAATTGTGGACTTGTCTGTTTCTCCTTTCAGCTCCAACAGTTTTTGGTTCATGTATTCTGGGGCTCTCTTGTTGGTTGCATGAACATTTAGGATCATTATGACCTCCTGGTGGGTAAATGTCTTTATCACTAAACAATGTCCTTTTTTGTCTTTATTCTTTGTTTTCCTCTGAAGTCTACCTTACTCAATATAGCCATCCCTGGTTTCTTTATTAATTGTTTTCATGATATATCTTTATTTATCTTTTTATTTTCTACCTATTTAGGTCATTGGATTTGATGTTTGTAGTCATTGTATTTGTATATGTATTACGACAACATATTTTTGACCACATTGTTAAATCCACTCTGTCAATTTCTTTCAATTGGTATTTAGATCATTTGCATTTAAGACAATCATTGCTGTGACAGGACTTAAATCTATCATTTTGTTGTTTTCTCTATTTTCCGTTCCTTTGTTTATTTCTACTTGCCTTCCTTTGGGTTACTCGAACAATATTTTAGGATCCCATCTTAATTCATTTATAGTTGTGGGGTTTCTTTTTTTTTTTTTTTAATTGAGAGAAGCTGCCATCTAAATATCATGAGCTTTTTCTGTGGGAAAGACTCATTCCAGACACTGCATGTGATTAAGGCAAAATCACAGCATCCAAGCCCCAGGTTTCCCTGGAGTAGAGCTCCATAATTGGGTGCATGGGTCTTTCCACCCTTCAGCATGAGGAACCTTTGACAGAACTCCGTGCCTAAAGCAATAGAACCTCTGGATGACAATAATCACTGGGAACAACCTTTAGGGGCCAAGAAGGAATTTCCCAAATTTATCATGGGAGGGAGATATCCAAGAGGGAAGATAGAATTTCCCACATTTTTCAAAATGGGTGCTCCAAATTTAGCTCTATAAAGCTGTGTTGGCTTCATTTTGTACCTCAAGCTGGTGAAAATTCCCAGAATGCTAATTCTTCTCTTTCTTAGCCAGAAATGTCTATCTTAACTGCAACCTTTCCCATAGTGATGTTTTGAATCCAGATTATCTGCCTTAGTTGGGGGAGAAGAATGGTGACAACTTTGACCACCCACTTCTATGCCCCACATGATATGAGAATGCTCGATCACAAGTCCTGAGGCGAGTGTTTTCCCCCAAGATGCTCAGAGCCTTCACACACACAATCTCATTAGTCCTCGAATTTAAGATCAAAGTCTTTATCTCTCATGTATGATTGGGAACAACGGATACTTGCTCAAAGTACATGCTAAGCCAGTAGTTGAATTAGTAGTTGATCTCCCTACTTGAATATATGAGATAATTGGCTCTATCAGCAGATGACCGCAATGTTGATTATTTCTGCTAATTAATTTAAAAACAAACCAGGACTTCTGCCCTCTCAGAAAGAAGCATGAAGTCTGCTTCAGGGAGATCTTGCTCATTCATGGTTTATTTAGGATGCTATGTAATGATGTGTGTGATATGCGATGATAACAGCTTACCTCATCCTAAGGATCTGGGGACTCTCACAGAGATTTTTCATTGGATTTGTCCATTCATTACTTCCCTCATTCATTAAATGATCCCTGTCAAATGCCACCAGAGCCCAGAAGTGCTCCCAAACCAGGAGTTGCAGAGGTGAATGTGGTAGTCTGGTGAAAAAGGCATCCAGGGGAGCAATGAGAGACTCAAGAACACGTGTTATTGAAAAAAGAACTATGAAAAGCTAAGGCAGAGGAAACGGGGGCTGGAGAAAACTTTTCAGAAGTGGCTGCCCTTATTTAGAAATTTGGCAGGCATCCGAGAGAGTAAAAGCTATTCTAAGCAGAGAGTGTTCAGATCGAAGGAAGTTAAGTGCAAAGACATTGATGTGAGCGCTAATGTGCATCCATGAAAGGTGAGGAATTCGGTGTGGCTGGAGACCAGGAAGGCAAGTGTAGATTTATGAGAAATGAGACCAAAGAGAGGAGCTGAGGCCAGATTTTGAGCCTCTGCCTCCTCCAAGGCAGTGCGCTGGAGTCAGACCCAGCTTCCATGCCAGTGCTGCCTTGTTTTGGGATTTCTGGCTGTCTCCTCCTCCCAGCCACCCAAATAGTTATCCAAGGTGTCTAAGGCATTAGACAAAGAATAGATTTACAAAGCCATAAAAACACCAAGACAATGTCATCTAATAGTTTGGTTTTGTGTCTGGATTTAAAATCCACCAAGGGGTGCGTTGAAGCCACTTTGCTCTGGTTTTAGGATCTGGTGAAGCTTAAGAAATTGGCTGGAGACCAGGCTATGCAAAGTAATTGTTTGCCAACATCTGCTTCCAAGGTACCTGGAGCTGCTGCCTTCAGCAGTCAGACTTCCCACTGCTTTCTTACAAATATCTTGGGAGCACGTTCCCAGGGTCACAGCCTAGTGTTGGGGTGCTGACATATCAATCTTGGAATAGGTTAATTGTGTCCACTGATAGCACTAGATCCCCTCACTCTTACCAAACACTTCCCTGGGAGAAAAATGCCTGGGATCATTATCTAAGATGGGTATCTTTGTCTTCTCCCTCTTTTTTAAATTCTCTTTTTATTTCCTCCAAAGAAGATGATTTATTGAATACAGTAGCCAAAAACTGGAAAACTCTAATACTGTGTCTATTAAACCAGAACCAATGGACTTACCACTTCTGTTTAGAAAGCTGTCTACACCTAAGCTGGGTAAGAGCTGTGTTGACAGTCCTGGGATGAATGAGGAAGGTGTGATAGAGATTCAAACTGTGTGACTTAGTTTTTCACATTTATCTACGGATAGACTTTTGATGTCCACACACTACATTGTACACACCTTACACCTAAAAACACACACATCACACAGAACTGCATCACAAAATGTGTGCAAGCAGCTTCCTATTTTCAGAGGGCTGTTACAATGTTACCATTATGCACCTCCTACGTGAGAAGAGGAGGGGGCTGGATCAGCACCCCAGCACTTGCGACCATGTATGCTCATATGGTAGACCCGGGGCCCTGATAAGTGGCCCTTGGAGGCAGTCATTGTATTCTTCATTCACAAGCAAGGGAACAAGGCTCGGTGAGGCTAAGTGATTGGCTTAAAGTTACACAGAAGGTGACCTACATACGTCTGACTCTCCAGCCCATTCCCTATAATACACCAGACCAGACTGTCCCCAACAGACAATTGGATCAAAGAAAAATATGAAGGAGCCTGATTTCTGCAAAGAGGTGTAATCATCTCTTCTATCTCCCAGGCCCATCATTCATAAATGTATTCATTCATCCAATAAACTTTTATATGCAGAGTCTACTGGATGCCAGACAATGTTCATTTTGATAAGTCCATCACAGCCTAAAATGAAGATTATCAAGAAGCAGCCCCAGCTCCTCCCCATTTTTGTTTCATTTGTATCTCACATGCCAAGAAGCATAGATAATCCTGCAAGTCAGGAACTCAAACAAATAAGAAATTAGGAGTATTGTGCTGTCACCTCAATTATCTCCTCAGAGATATCTTTCCCCACTTCTAAGTATGTGTACTAGTTTCCTACGGCTGTCATAACAAAGTACCCCTGATTGTGTAGCTTAAAATAGCAGATATGTATTTTCTCAAGGTTCAGGAGTCCAGGGTCAAAAATCAAGGTGTCCACAGAGCCACACCCCCTCCAAAACCTCTAGAGGAGGATCCTTCCTTACCTCTTCCAGCTTCTGGTGGTTGCCATCAATCCTTGGCATTCCTTGGCTTATGGCAGAATAATTTCTATCTCTGTCTTCACATGGCCTTCTTCTCTATGTACACCTCTGTGTGTGCTCTCCTCTTCTTATAAGGATACCAATCATTTTGGATTTAAGACCCACCCTAATTCATTATAACCTCATCTTAACTAATCACATCTTCATTTCCAAATAAGTTCACATTCTGATGTTCCAGGTAGATATGATTCTGGAGGGAAATTAGAGTAGGAAAGAAGTCAGAGAACATCTAGATTGGCCTCCCATGCATTCACTTCTTACCAATATGACTATTACTTACTTTCCCAAAATTTGTACCTTGATATCCACTTTTCTCATATTGTACCTCTTGGCCTAACAAAAGTCTTGGTTACAAAATCCTTGGAATCACTCTCTTGCTCTGTGTATCAAAGCCTTTAGGCAAGTCCTCTTCAGACCTATACCCAGGACAATAGACCCAGTACTCTATAGGACTCTTACTTAGCCATGAGAGGATAAAAGCCAGGGAGCAAGATGAGATCTGGAGTCAGATTAACATGGATTAATTTTCAGCTCTATTACTAGCTAATGACATGTTGGGACAGTTACTTAGTTTCCATAAACTTCAGTTTCCTCATCTGTAATATGGAGAATGTGTAATTCACAGGGTAATTAAGAGGATTAAATTAGGTCCTAATTTAATATTATTAAATGATAGCTATTATTAATAGTAGTAGAGTGAAAGAGGCACAAGACCCATGAGGAAGCTACAGTAAACTCTACCACTTGGTCCACTAGGAAGAGTATGACTCAGATGGAAGGAAATAGGAACTCTGTTCCACATTCAAATGCTCCAGAAAATGGTAGGGTCTTCCGTCCACTGGACCCAGGTAACTCATTGCTCTGTTTTACCTGCAATAAGAGGTTGAAAGAGAACTATATTAGGAACTCAGAATGCTTAACAGCTCTATCTTTGGCCTTGAGTACCACTTCTCTGGCACTTCATGGAATTCTTCCAGGTTTTGCTTTCAACTATCCCCATATTCCTTTCTTCTTTCTCTTTCCCTTTCTGTTGAAAGAGTAAAACTAAATGACTATCTTAAATGATTCTGAAAAAGGAAGAAGAAAAGCAGCAATGTATTAAGCATGTAAAATTCATATTATAAAGATATAGTAATTACAAAAATGTGGTTATTATGGACTGAATTGTGTCCCCCCAAATTCCTATGCTGAAGTCCTAAACTCTCAGTACTTGAACTGTATTTATAGATGGAGCCTGTAAAGAGGTGATTGAGTTAAGATGAGACTGTTAGAATGGTCTCCTTACAAGAAGAGTATTCTGATTGTTATCCTTAAAGCCTGACTAGTTTCATTACAAGAAGAGGAAATTTGGACACACATGAAGAGACACTAGGGATGTGTGCACACAGAGGAGATGCCATGTAAAGACACAGCAAGTAGGTGGTCATCTGTAAGCCAAGGAGAAAGGTGTCAGGAGAAACCAAACCTGCTTAACCTTGATCTTGGATCTGTAGCCTCCAGAACTGTGAGAAAATAAATCTCAGTAGTTTAAGCCACCCAGTCTATGGTATTTTGTTATGACAAACCAAGTAAACAAACACAGTGGTGTTGACATGATAAAAGACAAACAGTTAAGATTTTTTTTTAAAGATTTTATTTATTTATTTGACAGAGAGAGAGAGAGTACAAGCAGCAGTGAGAGGGAGAGAAACAGGCTCCCCACTCAGCAGGGAGCCCGATGTGGGGCTTAATTCTAGGACCCTGGGATCATGACCTGAGCCGAAGACAGATGCTTAACCAACTGAGCCACCCAGATGCCTTGAAATAGCTAAGATTAAAAAATAATTATATATCTATGTGTAACCATAAAGTTTGATAATTAAATATAAAAACACACCATTTAACCAATATATGCCACAAGTCTGGTAATAATTCTAATAAAAGATGTACAAAACCTCTATGCAAAAATCCCTAAAGTGTTACAGAGAGACATTTACATAACATGTAAATAAATGGAAAGGTCTACTATGTTCATGGATTAGAAGACTCAGTATCATAAAGATTTTACTTCTCTTTTGAATTGACCTACAATTTAAGGCAATCTACAAAAACCAAGTAGTGTTTCACAAGCTGAAAGAAAATATATATGAAAATGCAAGAAGGCCAAGAGTAGCCAAAGTAATTTTAATAGAAGAACCAAGTGAGAGGAATCCCTAAGTATCAAGTGTTACAAAACTTCAATAAGTAAGAATTTGTAATATTAGGGGAGAATATACAAGGGATAAATGGAAAAATAGCTCATAAATAGACTCAATTAAATATGGGTACTTAATTTATGATAAAGTGGAGTTGCAAAGCAATGGTAAAGAATGACTTTTCAGGGGCGCCTGGGTGGCTCAGTGGGTTAAACCTTGGGTCACAGTCGCAGGGTCCTGGGATCAAGCCCTGCATCGGGCTCTCTGCTTAGCAGGGAGCCTGCTTCCTCCTCTCTCTCTCTCTCTCTGCATGTCTCTCTGCCTACTTGTGATCTCTGTCTGTCAAATAAATAAAATCTTAAAAAAAAAAAAAAAAGAATGCCATTTCATGTAATGGTGCCAGATCTACTGGCAGGTCCTTTGGGGGGCGGGGAACAAACCTTGATCCCTACCTTACATCATAGACACACACACACACACACACACACTTCCCAGGTGGATTATGGCTGTAGATATAAGAAATAAAGTCTTCAGGTGATAAGAAAAGATAATATCACATAATTTTGGAGATGCAAATATTCCTTAAATGGGAGCTAAAATCACCAATCATAAAGTAAAAGACTGATATGATAAATAGGACCTCATGCAATTTAAGAACGCCTGCTCATTGCAATGTACAATTAGGAAAATGAAAGGGCAAGTCATGGAACAGAAGCAGATAGTTGGCCATGAAACAAAACAGAAAAAGGCTCATATCAGAATATACAAATTAGTAAGAAATAAGGCATAGAACACACCAAAAAAGGGCATAAGACTTGAACAGATACTTCACAAAAGAGAATATCCAAATGACGAACACACACAAATTGTCAACAGCATTAGTCACCAGACAAGTGCAAATAAAAACCACAGTGAGATATACGTACCAGAGGTTGGATAGAATGTGGAACAACTTGACATCTCTTTCACTACTGGTAGGAGTATAAATTCGTATAAATCACTTTATAAATCTATGTGTGACATTCTATGATAGAACTTAGACACAGATATTAAGTGAAATGAACTACTCCATATGTGTCTGTATGGATAGATCTCAAAAATATTTCTGAGACAATAGGCAAGATGAAGAATAAAGCTTACAGAACAATATTGTTTAAATTACCCACACATAGAGACCCCAATAGTATATATTGGTCATGAAGCTATACGTTTGTAAGAATATAAAAAGCAACGACTGGAAAACACACCACGCTCATAGCAATGATTGCCACCGACGAAAGGTAAAGAAGTAAGACAGAGGTGAGTGGTTAAAAAATATTTTAGTTTAGGGGGCACCTGAGTGGTGCAGTCGGTTGAGCATCTGACTCGGTTTTGGCTCAGGTCATGATCTTAGCGTCTTGGGATGGAGCCCTAAGTCGGGCTCCCCACTCAGGGGGGAGTCTGCTTGAGATTCTCTCTCTCTCCCTCTAACCCTCTCTCTGTGCTCTCTCTCTTTCTCTCTCTCTAAAATAATAAATAAATCTTTAAAACAGTAGTTTGTTTGAGAATATCTGCTCTCCTTAAAAACAAAAGAATATTGAAAACAGTTGTTAATCTTGGATCATAGGAATGTGTTTACTTTTCGATTCTTAGACCTTTGCTGTGAACTTTTCCCTCAAAATATGCAAAGGAATAAGCAGAACTAGCTCCAGGTTTCTTGACACCTCTGGGATTCCCCATCCCATTCCCCCTCCACTAACTCTCCCCATTCCCATTTGAAACCTCTGCTCCGATCTTTTCTCCCCAGCATCTATTCTTTGGTGTAGAGCTGGGCCCCTGCCTTCCGGATGCGGCTCTGTGGTGAACAGTTTGGTCAGATGGTCCAAATAGTCTCTGCTCCCCAGCCTGGCCTGAGCTTTTGTGGCCTGTCACCCCTCGTTTGACCCAGGTTTCCAGGGCTCCTCCTCCACAGGAAAGAAATCAGTTCAACCAAGCAGCTTCCTCCAGCTCTCCACACTCTGCTCAGGGGAAGTCCAAGTGTGCGTGGGCTTCTCTGTGGGTGCTGCTGCTTCCATGTGGGACTGGGTCAGGTTGGCCATAAGCACAGTGTGGGGCTACCCAGATCCAAATGCTGAATATCACTTCTTACAAGTCTCATTTCTCAGCTGTATTGAGGTGCATTCTCATCAGAAGAAAGAGAACCTGTCTGTGGGCCTTGCTTCATCCTGGGGCACAGAAGCCCAGGTGAAGTGAGGCTAACTTATCCCCCTCTGTCCTCCAGTGTGAGGCTTCATGAGGCATCCTTGCCCCTTATTCGCTTCTCAATGAAATGGGGACATAGGATGCTCTGTACTTGTGCCTTTCTTCTGGTACTAGAGGACGGATTAGATGCGTGACAACTTGGTGCTCCCCTGATCCATTGATTCTTGACATGGTAGAGGCCCCCACAGGAGGCTTTTAAAACCAGAACTCTTGAGTAACTCCCAGATTTGGAGAATCGAACTGCCATAGGAAGTGAGCAGAAACTCTGGAAGGAAGTGGCCCCACAAAGGTCAGAAAGGAAAAGGGGTGGGGGACAGATCACAAAGAAATTTCTCTCAGCTGGAGTCTGAAACTTGCACAAGTGGGTAAGTGAAAAATAATGCCTGAAACATAAACTCCGACCAGAGGTTTGAGATACTGGCACTTGCACCTGACGGGCGTGAAAACCATAGGCATTTTCCGAGCAGTGGAGAGCCACCGCTCAATGCTTACTGAGCTGAGTAGGCTACAGCGAGACAGGCTACCTTCTAGGGGCATTGAGTACATAGGTAGCTGCTGGGGCACTCCGGGTGTGCCTGCTTTTCTCTGCCCTCTGAGGACCACAGCTCTGACAAAGTGCTCATCGTCCTTAAGCCGGGTTCTGGATGGGTGTTCTTTGCCTTTGTCCTCTCTTGCATTCCACGTTTTTGTTCCACTTTCTTTTAATCATTTTATGACATTTTTAATGATGCAGAGGCAGAGATTGCTAAGTACTCATTCCCGAAGTGGTCTCAAGCTACAGAGTAGTGAGCAAGTCAGAGAAACCCACCTGCAATGTCTTCGGGACTGTCTGGGGGTGCAGGGTGCACAGGGAACCCCAAGCAGCTTATGCCCTTTGCCCCATTCTCTTGCTTTCTAGGAAGTGTCCTAAAGAAATTCCCACGGATGCACGGCAGTCTGTCTATGGTGTTATTCATTGCAGTAGTGTTTATAGGAAGGGATGCGTTAGATAAATTATAAACCATCATATGACAGAATTGTGAGCCAGCTGTAAGACACATTTTTTCTAAGAAACTTGAATAACGTGGGGAAAATATGTCTGTTGAAATAAGTAAAAAATCAACTGTATATAAGTAAAACTATAAATATATAAAAAATTATGTATACATGACGTCATGTATACATGATGACCCAACTTTATTAACTATATTATGTGAAGTGTGCTTCTACTAACGATTGGAAGAAGATATGCTTTCATGTTAACATGTATTTATCTAAATTGTGGAAATTTAAAGACATTTAATTTTCTGCTTTACCCTTTTCTATGTTTTCCACTTTATGCTTTTCTATATTTTCAAGACTTCCTACAACTGAACTTGTATTCATTCCATAATCAGCTGCTGATCTGTTTTAAGGGAAGAAACAGAGAAAGAAACAAGGGGGAGAAAAAGGAAAATAGATCAACAAAGCCTGATGTTCTTCAGAAAGGGAAAAAAATCCTTTTATTATGTCCTGCATTATGCATGCAGATCACAGGTTGGGTTGGGGAGAAAGATGTATGCCAGGTTGTCCAAGAGAGGCTGAGCTCAGAGGCTCAAGGTCAGGTCAGCCCCCCACCCCAAAGGCATTTCAAGATGAGGAGTTCTTCCCAGTCTGCAGGGGTCCTGGCCAGCACTGGGCTGGGAGGCCGGCCTCCAGGTATCATGCCCAGCCCTGCCCCTACATCTGTGTGATGATTGGGAGCCAGTTCCTAACCCTCAGAGTCTCAAATGTCCATTCCACATATGGCAAATTAAGACCCTGAGACCCCCTTGCACTGTCTCACAGCTATGAGATTCTCTTGGTTAAGAGATTTGCAGCCTTCCTTGCAGCATGCGTGCCTTTCTCCTGGACCCAAGTGTCCGATCCAGCTGTCTTCACCACCCAGGTTATAGTCCGGCTCCTAATGCTGTTGTTGTCAAGGAGGCCAAAGATCAGAAAGGGGGGATTTACTTTCTTCTTGCTCAGCTATGAACGACGCCATTCTGAATAATAAACTGGGGATAATTATTTTCAACCCCGCTGGAGCCCAGGGCACCACCACCTGCTTGATTTCCCCAGGGGGAGGAGGGGGGTGTAAGGTGATCCCCTAAGGCTCCAATCACTTCCATGTGCCCGCTGATGAGTGCCACCTACTTTCTGCATTTTGTCTCTTTCCTATGTCTCTTCATGGATTCTTTTCCAGGGACTCTGTTCTGTCCCTTCTGCCCTAACCCATGCTCTGGGGTGAGCGTCTGTCCCATCTGTGTTGTCTCGGAAAGTTCAGAGGCAGCTGCTGCGCTCAGATTCCGGGGCTGTGCCCCACACTGAATGGGGTCAGGTTTCCAGTCACCCCGCAAAGGAGCCACCACTCTCTGTCCTTTTGGCTGGCCCTTGGATTACCAAAAGACGGGAATCCACAAAACCACCTGCTTTCCTGATGAGGCCATGAGAAGGATCAATTGGGTTTTCCCGGGTAAAAGAGCTCTGAGACTTGCGAGGTCTTGAGCAGGGGTTAGCTGTAGTTATTATTAGCCGGGAGATGTTCATGACTCACAGGATACAATTAGAGACTAATTCCCTACTAAATCCCATGGCCCTGGCCACAGCTGTGGTGAAGACAGGCCCCAGGGCAGCCGGCATGACCACGGAATAGAGAGACCGTGCAGGGGGAGGCAAGGGAGGACAGGCAGGGCGCAGACTGAAGGGAGGCATGAGGGTGGCCATTCGCAGCTGTGCCTGACCTGCACCACGCCTCCCGTCTGTGCGAGCTCCTGGCCATGTGCACCCACGGCGCCTGCAAGGGACGGGCTTAGGTGGCCCGATCCTGGAGGTGTGTGTGTTTGTAAACTCTCTTGGAGGGTTCCTATCCCAGTTTTGGTTTAGAGTGGAACACAGACTTTAAGATCTGCTGTGAGCTGGCTGGAGAGGTGACGTGGGTGTCACTTTGAGCCTGGCATGCCTGGTCTTTGAGGAGGTAATCTAACCTTCCATGTGACTCAGTTTCCTCATTGTAATAAGAGAACTGGCCTGACGGGATGGTAGTCTGTTGAAAATGAATTAATCCATGGAAGTCCCCTTGCCTGGGATCTGGCACAGAAGAAATATTAAGTGTCGTGATTACCATGATGCACACAATTTCAATTTAGAGCCGTCTAAGAAGGTCTTTAACTATAGTCCAAGAGCCTGCTGTTCTCTTGTTCTTGAAACAGTTGCTGCGCCTTCCTGTCACCGATGGGCTCAGAGCAGGTAACCAAAAATCAGCCAGGAGACACGAGGGAGATCTTGCAGGCACTGTGCCCAGAGCATGAACAATGAACAGTGGCGCTGGTGACCCCACCCCCTGTGGCCCCCGGGCTAGGAAGGGCTTCATAGGGTGCCCATGGGAAAGCCAGATGCAAGGCAGGAGGAGCCGGTGGACCAGATGCCACCAGGCTCGGTGCTCAGGGGAGTCCAGCCAGCGCGGCAGATTTGCAACCCAAAAAACAACCTCCGTGCTCCGTCCTTGCCCCCTGACTTCTCTGGACCTCACATTCAGGTTCTGAGAGGACTGAAGTGAACCAAGACAAGGGTGAGCTTTGCAGGAAGCATTGCTTTAACCGAGTTGAGCATGTCTCCCTGGGGAGGGGCTGCGCGAGCTTCTTCTTGCTCTCAAGCCTCTGGAGAGGGTGAGACACAGTCTTAGCCAAACCGGTTTTCGGTTTTCTCCCTGCATTACTAAGCCCTAGGCGGAGGACAATGGGTTAGAAAGGCCAGGCACAAAGGATGGAGAAACCTTCCCTGTCAGCTCTGGTGGAAGAATCTGGAATGGTTTTCTGAGTTCTAGCTGGGCTTTTGTTGGGAGTCAGACATAAAAAACTTCAAGTAAAGGGAAGGGGGAAGGGCATTCCAGGAAGAGGCACGAGGAGAGGAAGGATCCAGAACATACTCAGGGAATATTTATTCATTCCTTTGCATATACGAGCACCTAATAAATGCTAGGTGCATGTGGAGATAAGTGAGCAATGGCTTCTCCATTCAAGGAGTTCCTACAAAGCAGGCAGAAACTCAGGAGAACAGGGGTCAGAGGGTGCCATGGAATCACACTGTCATACCGAAGCCTGCAGGGACTTCAGGCCACGGGACCAACTGTCTGGGTTGGCTCAATATTGACCCAGTTTTAGCATCCCAAGTCCCACGTTGTGGAGAAACCCCTCAGCCACCTTCAAACCAGTACAATGACTCTCCCTACTTGGGGCTTGGGGTTATCGGCTGAATTGTGTCCCCCCAAATTCCTACATTGAACTTCTAGCTCCCAGTACCTTAGAATGAGGTTGTGTTAGAGATAAGGTCTTCAAAGAAATGACTAAAGTAAGGTTGTTAGGGTTAGGCCCTAGGCCAAAATGACCAGTGTCCTTATAAGACAAGGAGGTCAGGACACAGTACACATACAAGAGACCCCATGTGATGACACTGGGAGAAGGCAGCCATCTCGAAGCCAAGCACAGGGACCTGGGACAGACCCTCTCCTCACAGCTCTCGGAGGGACCCAACCTTGCCCACACCCCGATCTCGGTCTTTCCAGCCTTCAGAACTGGGAGACAATAAATATATCTCTTGTTTAAGCCTCCGCCCCACACCATGGTGTTTTGTTATGGCAACCCTTGCAAACTCATGCACTTGGAGAGAGGCAGCCCCAAGACAAGAGAAGGGCCATTTGTCCAAGGGCCCAGCCTGTAAGAGAGCATGCACGTGGTGTTGTGGTTTAGTGAAATACTGGAGTAGGTGGTTAGGCATTAGATACAGGCAGAACTCCAATAATGAAGGCCATATGTGCAAAACTGGGGACTTTGGGAATTGTCTTCGGGACAGGGATTCTGGAATGGGATGTGGGGCCCGAGACATCTGAGCTGGTTTGAGTTTCAGCCGATTCCTCTGCTGGGGCAATGGGCCTAGAGAGACCCAACAGAGAGACCCAGCTGCCGCCCACAGAGCAGAGCGGCTCAGAATCCCACAGGAAGGGCTCCGCTTCCAGCTTTGTCTCTTCCTGACGGGCGCTTTAGGCAAGTTCCTCCTAACAGAACCAGGAGGTGTTGCCTTCATGGCCCACAACTCTGGCAGGAGCAGGGTCCCAACACGGGGTTTGCATGTGGAAAGTGAAGACAGAACCCCAGCAGGGAACTCGCCTCTCTTCTAAGGAAGTGCAGGGGGAGGGTGTGATGGTGGTACTTCCGCTCTGGGAACCCCACCTTCTTCCGGGTGGAGGGATGCCCCAACATCAGGGCATGCATGCTCGAGGGCCCACAGCTGAAGCACCACGCAGGTGCAAGCCTCTCGGGACGGCTAGCTCAACCACAGGTGCACAGCAGAGAAAGGAGGGGAAGGTCAACTGTCCTGCCACTCTGGCCCCCTGGAAGCTGAGCATATGCAGAGGACAGCTGCTCGTGGGGAAAGTTCTTTGACCTTCATTCTTGGCTTGGAAAAGAAAAATTGTTGAAACGGGTAGGGAAAATGGTAACTTTGAGAAAGGTTAGAGAGAAAAAAATAGAGATGTTACCCAAGATGTTTCCAGGCCAGACCCTTTCAGGTGGCACGGAGTCCCATACCTGGGATTCTGGAAAGCCGCTCTTGTCCCATTCACTTGGTGGCCTGTGCGGGGACCCTAGTAAATGTGTGGGGCTTCCAGTTCAGGTCAGAGGGTGGGCAGCTATCAGAGACAACTCTGATCACAGTGCATTAAAGACCAAGCTCTGCCACTTGTGCTCCTAAGTGGTTGGGAATCCACTTGGAAGGGTCTGTCTGGGCCTCGATGAGTCCTTAAAGGTCATCTGACTTCATGCTGAGTGGTGCCTAGATCATTTAGTACTAGAACAGCTAAGTTTTCAATGACCAGCTTGCAGATTTACCAAAAGCATTTTAAAAATTATTTACTGAAGCCTTCAGTGATTTATATTGGATGGATGGGCAGGGACTATGGGGGATGTAGGAGTTGGGGCTCCAGGGACCCAGGATCTCCATAGTTTCCTGCTACCTCCAGTCCCTCACCCTCTGAGTCACTTGGTGCAGGTGGGACCATGTGCTGAGGGTCCCTTCATATTCCTCCGTTGGAGATTTCCTCCACACCCCAGTGCCCCCCAGGATCCCCACCGTGGCACAAATGGAACATCCCTGGCGATATTGATAAGCTGATAAAATCATCACGTGCTGTAAGAACTGCCAAACACTCTATCAAGAGCCCAAAGGAACACGTTGCTGACAAATCTGTGTTTGATATGTTCACTGAATTAGTCATTAGGAAAATTGATTCATTATGTAACTGACTTTTCCTGCAGTGGAGGAGAAGCTAGGCGCAGCCCAAAGAAAGAGACCAAGAGATCTGCAAGGCTGCAGTGGGGAGCGGGGCCTAGAGATAGGAGACAGCAGCGCCAGGAGAGAGCAGGGTAAGAAGGAGGGAGAGGCATTTGTTTCTTAGTGCCCGAGGATACTAGCCTTTACTAGTCACAAAGAATCAAGAAAAGTCTTCCCATCCTTTTCCTCATTTGATCTTCACACCATCTGGTGAGGCCAGACCAGTCTCTTCATTGCATTTGCAGACGAATAAATAGGCCTAGAGATGTGGTTTTCCAAGATGATCAAGTGAATGCTTCCTGAACCTTAGAGCTCAAAGCCAATTCTTTAAATGCTAAGCTCCATGTTCTGGTCTGTCTCAGAGACAAATGAACAGTGGAGGATAGAGAGGAGCCGGAGATCGTCTAACTCACCGCTGTGTTCTCACTGCCCTCTATGTGGTAGGTATACAGTAGATGTATCTTGACTAAATTCAGGATTTAAAATGATTCTGGTGCTAACAAGGACGATAATAATAAAAATAGCTAATATATTTGAGCATGCAGGAATTATCTCATTTAGTGTTCAACCATATGTGATACATCATATTATTAAATCCCTCGGCAGAGGTGGTTTAGAAAAATCAACGGGCTTCAGGCAGAGCCAAGAGACCTTGTAATGAAGCATGGGAAGCCAAGAGAAAATGCTTGACCAAGCAATGCTCTTCCCTAGGCAAACTGTGGAGTGTAGCTTGATTGTGTAACAGGAAACCGCGTCTGTAACTTAACCCCTGGGTCCTCGGTTTGTACTCAGATTCTTGGGCCACGTGGTTCAAATATTTACAGAAATTCTAAGTCGATAACTGTGCCTGTGAGGTCTGTAGGGGAGGCTGCGAGGGAGGGCTCTCCTCCTACCCTAATCCCGTTGTGCATTACCTCCGTCCTGGAGACAAGTGTCTGCTCTCTCATTCCAGCCTGCCCAGGACACCGCAACCGGGGTGATCCATTCTAAGAGCGGCACAGATCATAGCACGCTCCACTCAAACCTGCTGCGAGACCCCCAGATAGCTGGGAGGGTCTCAAACTCAAGCCTGCCATGGAATCGCCTACCGGGCTTGTTAAAACACGGTTGCTGGGTCCCACGCCCAGAGTCTCTGATTCAGTAAGCCCGGGGTGGGGAGAAGAATTTGTATTTCTTGTAAGTTCCCAGGTTATGCTGATGCCTCCCATGCTACGGGGCCGGAGACTGCCCTTTGCAAAGCATGGCTCTAAGTGAAAGCAAACGGCCTCTACCTGACATTTGAGCACACTCTTAATCAGGGGGCTGTCCATGTCTCCCGCATTTCTTCCCAAGCATCTCTTTCTGCACATTCAGCTTCTGTTAATCGGGGCTGCCATGCGTGTTCCTGCCTCTGCATATCCACTCGTCCTGTGCCTGCCAGGAATGTCTGTACCCCTCCACCTTCCTCCAGGACCCTGAGATCATGATCTGAGCCAAAATCAAGAATCGAACGCTCAGCCGACTGAGCCAGCCAGGTGCCCGTCTCTGTCCACTCTCATCATACACAGATCCTCCCCAGTCCACCTGCTCCAGAAAGCCATCTCAGTGGGACATGTTCATTCCTTCCTTGCTTTTGGAATAGCCTATCAGCCCCTTTCTTCTGGCGCTTGTAAAATTTCTGTCCCTACGTATCTCTGTCTCTTGTGCCCTGCTAGAATGTAGGCTCCCACAGAGGCTGGGCGGCACGCTGGTTGAATGCACAGGCTTCGGACGCTGGCTAAACTGTGTTCAAGTCTCTCTTCCGCTACCCACTATCTGTGTGAACCACTGTGGTCAGCTCAGCCTATGAAGGCCTTGGGTTCCTCATTTGTAGGACGAGAAAAAGAAATACAGTGTGCAGTGGTTTCTAGACCTGCCTGAAAATGCACTGACACTCCTCTTATGTGTACATGGTCTGTCTCAGTACCCCACTTGTAGCAAATTGAATACAGTGGAAATGATGGTACATGGTTCCAAAATGAGGTCATGAGAGGCCATATAGCTTCTGCCGGGTTCTCTTGGGAGGTTTTCTCTTGGAATCCAGCCACTCTTCATGAGCAAGCCAATACATATGTTCCAGCTGACAGCTCAGCTGAGGTCCCATCCAATCCCTCATCAACAGCTGGACAGTGACCCTCAAGGTGACTCCTACCCTCCTAGATGAGCCTGGGTTCCCAGCACCACAAGAATGAATGATGCAATGACTGGTGTTACTTCATGCCCCTAGGTTTGGGGAGATTTGTGCAGCAACAGCAGATGACTAATTTATGTGCTTATTTTAAAAGTTAAAGGAGGGGCGCCTGTGTGGCTCAGTGAGTTAAAGCCTCTGTCTTCGGCTCAGGTCATGATCTCAGCGTCCTGGGATTGAGCCCCGCATAGGGCTCTCTGCTCAGCAGGGAACCTGCCTCCACCTCTCTCTCTGCCTGCCTCTCTGCCTAGTTGTGATCTCTGTCTGTCAAATAAATAAATAAAATCATGGGGTGCCTGGGTGGCTCAGTGGGTTAAGCCTCTGCCTTCAGCTCAGGTCATGATCCCAGGGTCCTGGGATCGAGCCCTGCATCAGGGTCTCTGCTCAGCAGGGAGCCTGCCTCCACCTCTCTCTCTGCCTGCCTCTCTACCTACTTGTGATCTCTGTCTGTCAAATAAATAAATAAAATCTTAAAAAAAAAAAGAATACTTCTAAAAAATAAATAAATAAATAAAATCTTAAAAAAAAAGTTAAAGGAGACAATGAAAGAATTTTGAGTATGACCCAGCATACAGTAAACACACTGAGAGGAGTCGTCCTGTGGCTGATGGGCTTGACCATCCCACCAATCATACCCACATTAGAATTTCAGGGTTTGCCCATATGTGCTCTTCCAAATTGCCTAGGTTGACCAGATGTTTAGATCCATGGTCCACGTGCTCCAGGCTTCTCTTAAACTCAGGGCAAGGCAGCAGTTCACTTGGCAGTTGGTCCTACTGGAGACCTAGGACAAACATGACACTGACTGTGCCCATCTTGTCTCTAGGAGGGAAATGTCTGCAGAGGCAGTGCCATGGTATCAGGGCTCTGGGAACAGATGTGCTTCTTCACCCAGCTTCCTGGACAATAGTCCGGAAACTACCCTGTCTGTGATCATACTTCTCAAAGTGCCATCACAAATTTCACAGTGTGCAGTTGCAGGACATGGGCCCATACTTCTTGACACCTCCCACCATGAATCTGGATCTGACCATTGCATGGAAGTGATGCCCTCTGACTTCTGGGGATCAGCCAAAGAAGGTCTGGAAACTTTAGCCTTCATCTCTTCCAGTAAGCTCCCTTGAGGTTATCCTTCTCTGGTCCCTACATATTAGGATTTTCTAGAGAAAAAGAACTAGACATATAGACATATATGTAAACACATATATATAGAGAGAGACAGAAAGAGATGTAATGTTAAGGAACTGGCTCACACTATTGTAAAGGCTGGCAAATCCAAAATCAGAGTAGACTAGCAGGCTGAAGATCCAGGGAAGAATTGATGTCGCACTCTTGAGTTTCAGGGCAGTTTGAAGGCAGAATTCCTTCTTTGGGGGTGTGTGTGTGTGGGGGGGTCAGTCTCCCCCGCCCCCGAGGCCTTCAACTGATGAGATGTGACCCACCCACATTATGGAGGGTACTCTGCTTTATTCAGTTTACTGATTTAAATGTTAATCTCATCTAAAGGAAAAAAAAAACACTGCTCAGTGACATCTAGACTAGCATTTGACAAAATATCTGTGCACAGTGGCTTAGTCGGGTTGACACATAAAATTAACCATCCCAGGTGCTCTCTCCTGCGATCCAGCTTCCGTGCTGCAAGCCACCCAAACCACATGGTGAGGAGGAGGCACTGTGGTCAGCTGGCACAGCAGATCCTAGCCTGTCAGCCACCCAACTCAGTGGTCAGACGTTGAGTGAAGGGACCTCCAGGTGAGCCCAGTCCAGCCCCCAGCTGCAAGCATCACTCCCGGCCATTCAAGTCTTCTAGGCTGTGGCCCCAGAGATCATGAAGGGGAGACAAGTGACTCCCTTCTGCCCTGTTCAAACATGACCTATGTAATGTACGAGATAGCAAAATGGGGGTGGTTTCATGTCACTGCATTTTGGGGTTGATTGTTAGAGAGTAACACATAACTGGAATGCTAAAATCTTTAGGAGGAAAATTCTGATGTAACCCTCAAATTAGCTAAGGGAGGATTTTGTTCGTATCGCTGAAAGCCACAGCTCCCCAAACAGTCCTCATTAAACCGAATCATAAGGCTTCTCATCTCTTCCTGTCTCATCTTTCTTTGTTTTTCTTACCCAGAAATCCAGCCTTCTCTGAACCATCCCAAGAGATCTCAATTGTCAAGCATTAACTCCCCAGTCCCCCTCATTTCATTTGCTTATGCGCTGTTGAACCCTCCACAAACCAGGTCTGTAGGATGGATCAGTTTAAAGCTTAAAGAATCCAATTAGGTAAAGGCTATAGAATCTTTATTTGATAAATAACTTAGCAGAGAACATGTTGTGCATTGCTCTATTAATGAAAAGAAAGAGATGTCATAATTATTGGAGTTAGTGAGGGATTCTTTCCCTCTACTAGGGCTCTCTTGTGAATTTCACAGTCAGCCCTGAGCTGGCCCAGAGCCCACCTGTAATGAGGGACACTGGGAACGTATAAAAATAATAAGATTGCTTTGCAGGGAAATGCATTTCTGTAGGAAGAAAAGAAAATGCAAGAGGCTGTTTGTTTCCCAGTTCCCACTGCCCGGGCTGGTGTAAAGAGCCTTTACGGAAAGAAAGGGAGGGTACGGATAGAAAACCTGGCTCTCCGAATTCTGACACAGAAGGGTTCAACTAGGCTCTTCTCTTTAAGTGTTTCTAGGAAATGCACTTAGAAAACTCTCATTACAATCTTGGTGTATCTAACATGAAAACATCAATGAAATAATTGAAAAAATGCAGTAGGCAAAGTAATGCTCCTTTCTAGTTGGGCATAAACGAGTCACAATCCAGCTGAGAGAAGCAGGGGTGACTGTCAAATGGATTGCAGGAAGGGGAATCCTGACTCCACTTTTTTCTCTGTGGGGATCGCAGAACCCCGAGTTCTGGTCCAGACTCTGTTCTTGGTGCCATTTACTAAGACAGGCAGAAGGGCAAGCTGTGGAAAGGGCGTAGATACTCTGATCAAGAACTTGAGTGCATAAAGCTGAATTTCAAATGCCTTGGGTGACAGAACCAAGATCCCCCAATTAACTCCGCTGACCCAGAAAAATGGGAAAAATTTAGCGAAATGAAAATGGAAAGAGAAGACTTTGGGATTGAACCCGGCTCCCAGCCCCTCCTGCGGAGGAGATTAGAGAGAACTTGAAAGCCTTAGGCATCCATCAACCATGCTTCTGAGGGTTGCCTGGGAAGGTTCTGAGAACCTGGGGTATGTAGATCCACTGTAGGCCTGTAAATAAATGCATGTGGGTTCTCCTCCACACTGCTCAGGGACCAGCATTTCCACACCCACAGGGACTGTAGGTCCCAGTGGCCGGATACAGGGCAGCCCTGAGCCCCTGGGCGTGCACCCATGCTTAAGAGCTGCCCAGACCTAGCTTCCCAGCCAGACCTACCATCTCTCCTGTCTTAGTTACTAGCTCAGTTTTAGGGCATAGTTTGTTTTTGGGTTTTATTTTTTCTTTTTGGGTTTTTTGGGGGGGGGTTTGCATTTAACTTTCTGACTTTTTTTTTCCTTCGAGAGCGGGCTCAGAAACACCAAACTAACACAGATTCCTCTGAATTTCCTACATATTGTTGAGTTGTCTCTGGGGATCTTAGGAGAAAGAATCCTAAGGGTTTTTTCGGAGTGGGGGGGAGCACTCTCGATGATTAAAAAAATATATGTCTTACCCTTTTTTTTTTTTTTTTGGTAATGAATCAATTGTTCTTAGAGTCAGATGCATACCACCTATCTACCTTCTGGGTTGAAAATGTGGCTTTTTAACACAGGGTCACCTGGAACCTGACAGAACAGGACATGCTTTCAAATTTCAATAAACCAGGGAAGGAGGGAACTTGGATTTCAGGGACTTAAAGGAAATGTCAGGAACCTGCCTGTGAACTCTTAATTATTGTACTGAATGTTGAAACACAACGATTATTTTTAATGAGCTAAGGTAATGGATCCAAGGTTTGAAAATACCAAAATTGCTTAACTGGGAATAAAGGCATAGTGCACATTCGAAAGGCAATTATTGATTTCTGCTCTGGGTTTCTTACGAAAAAGGTCTTGGGTGTATGGACCGCAGGACAGGGGCTGGTGAGGTGGGCTCTCCTCCCTAGAGACCCTTCTCTTTTAAGGAAGGTTCACAGTGAGGTCTGAGGAAGACTTGCTTTTTAGACATTGATCTGGATGCCAGGGGGAAGGCAGTGGGAATGGGGGAACGGGGTGAGAGGGGGGAGTTGCCCGAGGTCTCCTGCAATTTGATCACAGGAGGGTGGATATTCCTCTCTGCAACCACCGCCCCCCCCCCACAACCCGCCTGGCCGAGGCTCCCTGGTGCAGCCAGAGGGGCTTCTCCAGGAATGCTGCTGTCTGGGCAAGGCTAAGTACTGGGCGCACAGTGAGGGCACATGGTGGTGTTTTCAAAAAGAGGTTCAAGTATTACATGATCTGGGCCCTCAACAATGGGATTTGAACTCGTGGAGAAATCACACCTCAGTTGGGGGAAGAGCAAAGGGGACCCTGTGGGACTGACACTGGGAAGACTCAAACCACAAGACAAGGGGTAGATCCACCTGGAGAGGGGACTGTGCACCGACTGGGAAAGTCCTAGAATGTCGGATCAAAGGACCTGTCATGTTTTCCGGTTTGGGGAGCAGTTAATAGTGTTTAGGGGAGAGTCCAAGAGAACAGAACAGTGATTGGGCATCTGCTCCCTGCCTGACCCCTCCCCCAGTCTGCAGCCTGGGGTGGGGGAGGGGTTGGGTGGGGGATGGGGAGGGAAGAGTCCCTACCTCCCTTGGTGACCTGGAACAGCACGTGAGCTGATGTGTGTGAGGTGCATGTAAGGGTTTTTTGGGAGGTGGTGGGGGCATTCTCACAGAAGCATGGGACCAGGCCCACACAGTAGGACCTGGTGTACCTGTCAAATAATAGAAAACCTTGGCTTGAGAAGGATTTAACAGGCAAAGGGGAACTGAAGGGAAAGACTGAAGGGGGGAAAATGAAGCTACTACAGCAGATGTGGTCCAAGGAAGGAGAGGCTGAGGTAGGGCGGCAGGGAGAGCAGGCAGGATGGCGGGGCTAGGGCTCCCGGCTTTACGGCCACGTGATGGCCAGCAGGTGGGGGGTGGCGTCTGTGGTCAACTCGTTCCGTGGGCATGCTGAGCGCCTCCTGCATGCCAAGAACCAAGTGATGGGTAGGGAGACCGGGGGATGCGGCAGAAACAAAACAGTGCTTCTCCAAAGCAATTTTCTTGTTTCTTACCTTTGATCTATTCCTCTCTATCTCTGTAGATGGCTCAGTGAACAAAGGCCAGATTTTAGTAAGTTTGAGGTGTCACGGGGGATAGGGCTCGAGGTGGCAATAAAAAATGTGAGACGGGATACTGGAGGCGAAATGGGGCCAGAGAGCAGATTTAAGAGACTCACGTGGACTGAATGCAGTAGCTGAGCCCTGCAAAGTGGAAGAGGAGGGAGGAGGGAGAAGAGGGCTGCAGAGACAGTCAAGGTTGGGACTAAACCCTTTATTCTCTTCTCTAGCTTCAAGCGCAGCTCCGTAAAGGGACAGGACAGCGCTCTCCCCTGAGGGCCAGCAGCCACGCTCAGTTGGCTCAGTGGGCTGAACGGGCCCTCCTGTGAGGATCTCCTCTGCAAACACCCTCAGTCTCAGCAGCTCTAAGCTGTCCATACCGCCATGGCCCACACACGTTTCCCTGCTTGGCAGCCGCCAAAGTAATTATCTTAATTATTTTAATTAAATAATTTTCTTAATTTTTAAACAAAACACACCTGTGTGTTTAAATGCATGTAATCCCCGGCGTATATATTGGTTGACTTAGAGGGTTCTGTTAATATCCATGTTCAAAGTCATTCAGGACTCCAACTAGAAACGTGTATCCTCCATCCCCACCCCTCTCCACCCCGCTCAGGCAACAGGGACATCGACCAAAACTGTTAGTGTTAGATGTATAGCTGGAAAGAGCAATGGAGAATCAGTTCAGGACCAAAAAAAAGCAGAACAAGGAGCAGCATTGGTTCAGCAGCTCCCCGCTTTCTCTTCTAGACACTAGCTGCACCAGAAGGAGCCCTGTCCTATTACATTTTCTGTCCTTGCCTCTCTGCACCTGAAGGTCACATCTCCCATAGGGTGTCCCTCGGCCCAGCTTGGGAAGGAAGCCCTCAATTCCTAGATCCCCCACCCCCACAATCCTGACCCCAGTAAAGATGCCACAGGTGGGATCACGGAAGGAGAGAGAAGATCCTGCAAAACAGGCTCTCTGTGCTTTTAGGAAGGGGGAATGATGCTGGGATATCTGAAAACAGCAACATTCACTGAGAATATCCAAGGAGCTCTTCATAGGCACCCAGGACCATGGGTGGAGCCAAGGACCAAAGGTCCTCACTGGCCCGGCACAGAGGCCTCCAGGAAGACCTGAAGCAGTCTGAGCTTTTGGGAAGCAGTATGTGAGCCTTCCAGAGAATCACGAGGAAAGTCTGTGCTCCTGGGAGGCAGTCGTGTTCAAGCAGATCTTTTAAATTCATTGAGGCATGATTTGACAAATGCCATGGCCTCATTTACTCGGTGTCTTTCTGATTCCCTTCTTATAGAACCCCCAGCCTCTGCCAACCTCTGAGTCATTCTGCGAGACCAAGTCAGTAATGCAAATGCCGCGTAGAGATCAGTATTGCCCTCCCCCAAAAGCTGGTGGTCCAGGTGGGCTGCTAGGACCCAGGACATCCCCTGGGCACCCTGGAAGCTTCATGACCTGGGCAGAGGGGAAGAGAGAGTCACAGACCTAGGACACGGGCCCTGTAGCTTCTGACCCCGAGTAGAGGAGGGTTTCTGTGGTCTCCCTAGGGAGCCTGGACCAGTGGCAAATACCCCTCCACCAGACACCTTACCTGAAGGTTGTTCATCATAGCTGAGTGAGGGCCAGCTTTCAGCTTCCCAGAGGAAGAAGCTTCTGGGCTATTTTCCTGATCCATGGCAAATGTAACCAGCTTTCTTCTTAGGGCCCATGGAAAGGGAAGTTTGCTCTGGTGAGTATAATTGGGGCTGGCAAGTCCAAAATATACAAGACAGGCTGGCAGAATGGCAATTCCCATAGGAGTTGGTGTTGCAGTCTTGAGTTCAAAGGCAACCTGGAGACAGACACTTTCCTCTTCAGAGGACCTCAATCTTTTCTCTTAAGTTCTTCAACTGATTAGATAAGACCCACCCACATTATGGAGAATAATGTGTTCTATTTAGTCTACTGATTTAAACATTAACCACACCCAAAAAATACCTTCATAGCAACATCTAGATTAGTATTTGATGAAACAAATGGGGACCATCAGGTTAACAACTAAAATTAACAATCACAATTTCCATTTCCTTGTATGTGAAAGGGACTAATAATCGAACCCTCTTCCTATAGTTGTTGGGACAATGGAAAGGGCTACTAGGTAAAGTGCTGAGACAAGTGCTGACACATGTCTGTACTGGGCAAGCATGAGCAGGCTTCATCCACTCCCATCATCCTAGTGGAGATGTGGGGGGAGTTGCCAATATACTGGATTACAGCTGTGCATGCACTAATGTAGGGTCATTTGAGGGGTCCCTAAGGTCAGTAAGTGGGGGATACTTCGGTGCACAAGTTGGCCTGTCTCCCCAGCACAACCTTTTATGAATCCCGCTTCTGTCACTTCAAATTCTCTGTCTCTCTCGAAAGGAGCCAGGGCTGTCCTTCCCTTGCTCCTTGTACCTCTCTCCCCCAATGGCCAAGCCTCCATGGGGCTTTCCCATGGCATGGGTGGTTGTGCAGGCAGGGCACTGTGCTCTTCTCCTGCTCCCACAGTTTCATTGCACAACATCTTGCTCCTTTTCATGTCTGTTTTCTACCTATTCCCCAAAGTCCTCAAAGTCAAGGACATGGTGGTTATGGGCAAAGGCTGGGGCATCAGCAGATGCTAGTGGGCTCTGCCACCTAATGACTAAATGGCCTTTGGACTTGACTCAACTTCACTGAGCCTCAGGTGCTCCATCTGTAAAATGGGAGTAACATCGACCATGGGGGACTGTGGGAAGAATAAAGGAGGCAGATGTATAAAGCAAGTGGTTGATAATCAATGGCTGTTGTTACTCATCTCAGCAGCCCCTGCACGCGGCTCAGGCCCCAGCATGTGCTCGCAAATGCCTCATTTATGTTCAACAAATCTGTCTCGGAAAAGTGGAAGGTACATCTTTGCCCTGTGCTGGGTGCTCGGAACAAGTGGAAAGTCTGTGTGGGGAGCACACAGGTTTCCTTGGACCTACTAGCCTTGACCTTATCCACCTGCCTACTTACCATTGCCAGGTAAGGTATGCAGCTGTGTTTTCTGATTTCCCCGTGGGCCCGTGCATTCCCTTCACAGATAACTTGCCTTTGCCTTGTTCCTCCTGAGCTTTGTCAATAACCCTGAGAGGTTGATATTCTTATTCTCCCCATTTCACAGATGGAAAAACTGGGGTTTAAAATACCGAAGGCCCTGCTGGAGGCCACGTGGCTAGCTACTCACAGCGTGGTCTCACTTCTGCTCTTCAACACCGCCTTCCCTCAGAGAACAGGGTTGCCAGGCCCCATGTGAATGACAGCATGACCGGGCCAGCGAGGCGGAAACTCCTAACCTGGTCTCTGTGTTCTGAGGGCCCAGGGTGGGCTGCTGTGGATGCCTGGAGGACCATGTGCTGGTTCCTGGGGTACAAGGGACACGACACTCCCTGCCCACCCTCCCAGTGCTCCAAGATCTGGCCACCTACCTGGGGAGGATAGCACGTGGTAGAAGAGGGAATTTCTGATGAGACCTGTTTCATCAGAAGGAGAATGTTCCTGACTTGGGCATTTTGCAAGCAAGGAGTGCACAGAAGTTCCAAATTATGAAACTTTATTAGTTAGTGCCTTTATAATACCTCTAGCTTTCAAAAGTTCCATTCTTGCATAGTTGTTGACTTTAGAGAATTTTATAATCACTCAGTTCTTTGTTTTTTCTTCTACGTGTCACCTTCTCCTTCCCTTCCCTTTCCTTCTTTCGTTCCATTTCTTACGTTTTTCTCTTTTATATTTCTGTTCCTCCCCTTTCTCCTGTATCTCTCTCTGTCTCTCTCTCTCTTCTCCTGCCCCTCTCCTGCATGTGATTGAGTCAGGAAGGAGGCAAGTGTGAAATTCATTTTCCTGTATCAGAGCTGAGGCCTCAAACTAGTAGAGAATAATGTTGGGACAAAGAGACCTATAAGGACTTAGGGCTTATCAAAGGCAGTGGACTTCCTGTTTATACAGCTCTCCTTCCCTGGGGAGGCCCGGCAGAGCCCAGCCAGCTGTGGCCTGGGCAAGCCGCCTAGCTCCAAAGCCCAGGGTCCCACCAGTTGGTGTCAAGTCCAGCCTCTTCTCCTTGATCCCAGGCCTGCTGGAATCCCCAGTGCCGGGGCCTCCCCTGTGCTCCCCATACCTGAATGCTTCTGAGCATGCGTGGCTTTCAGAGCCTGGGCCTGCACTTGACAGGAGGCTGTGCAGGCATTTCTGCCTCCATGAGCTGTCCACTGGGTAACATGGTGGCCTGGTCTTCTGGCTCTTCTGTCCTGGAGCTAGGACCCCTCGTCTCTACACTGGGCAATCATTCATCCATCCAGGCCTCACACATCATGACATACCTACTATGTGCTCTGCACTGGTGTTCTAGGGTCCTTGTGACACTGATGGAAAACGATAAGGCTCTGTCCTTACACACTTATGCCCACAAACAGACAATGAAAAAAAAATAAGAAAAACAAATTATCAAAGAAATGCCTTTGCACCCAAATTGCCTAAACGGTGTGGGGGAAAGGGCTGGACCTGGAGAGGGTGGTCTGCCTGGTGTGATCCGGAAGACCTCTCTGAGGGGGTTTCCTTAAGTTGAGGATGAAGAGGGGGTAGCTGTGGGAAGATGAGGGGATAGTGCTCCAGGCAAAGGAAACAGTCAATGCAAACGTCCTGAGGCAGGAGCAAGCTGGGCTTGGTCAAGGAACACAGAAAATGCTGGGGAGGCTGGATGGCAGGAAATGGGGAGAGGGTGGTTTGGATGAACACTGGAAGGTAACCAGAGGCAGAGCTCCTTGGGCCTGTGGGCTCTGGACACACACACACACACACACACACACACACACACACACACACACACAAGGAGAATTTTACTTGGGGAAAAAAGGTTTGAAAGAATTTATGTTTTAAACATCAAACTAGCTGGTAGGAGCTCTTGATCACCCAGCGGGGCTGGGTAGAAGGTGTGGTGCCGTCGGCAACCCTATTGTTCATCACACATCACGTAGCTAGAGCCGGGGCGATATAGTAGATACAGTGGAACTGAGCCCCGAGCTACACAGATGCTGCAAATGTGATCTTCTTGCTTTTCCTGTGACTTGGGCTGCCCGTGAGCAGAAGAGAGTGGACGGATGTGAGAGGGGGCAAAGTCTGAGGTGCTTCAGCTGTCCCTCGGGTATTGTCCTGAAAGCCTCCCCTGCAAGTGTTCGCTCCTGGCCTGTCTGGGATGGACGATGCTTGTCTTCGGTCTTTCAGGCCAGGGCACATATAGCTTCTGGCACTTTCCTACCTTCATATCTGTTGGTGCCCTTCCAGTGGGGGTCCACCTCACTGTGGGGACTCATGAAGGCTTTGGTAGAGTCTCCAGTGGTGGACAGAGTGGTTAGATGGGCCGCAAGAACAAGGTACTATCCTGGGGGAATTGTCCATGTAGGGGCCCAATGGAAGGGGCTGATTCTCATTCAGGAAAAGATTCTTCCTGAATAGCAAACATTTAAAAGGGTCCCAACACCACCCTGAGCCAGTCACAGAGCCCTCAGGTGACCTACAGCAAGATGCTTGCCCCAAATGGACCCCCTGCCCCAGGCTGGCAACTGATACCCTGGGGACCCAAGAAGGGATCTTTCTTCCTCAGACATCAAGTGGTAATGTCTCTGTATGTGGGGTGAACTTTGACGGCAGATCCCCAGACTCCAGATTTTCTGTGAACAGAGACAAGGACCTGGGTAAGAGGCCTTCACTACCCCAAGGCAGAGCAAGTGGGGCCTCAGGCAGCCTGGGCCACACAGGAGAAGATGGACACAATAAACCCTGAAGACCAGGAGAAGAGCCCAGGCCAGCCTGGGACACAAAGCCCCCCGGGAACACTTGCCCTGTGAAAAAGAAAGTGGAGTGGTCATACCATAACCCCCTTACTGGGCTCAATTATTGGTCTCTCTATAGAGTAGCATTTATAATTATAATGAAAATTATCTCCGAATTTTGAGCACTTCTTGGTTGCTTATTATGCTAAACATTTTAAATACATTATCTCATTTATTTCTCTCCACAGGCAATACTCGTGTCAATGACAAGGTTGGGACATGGAGAGTTTAGGTGACCTGTCTGGGGTCACACAGGCCAAGTCTGCCTGGAACTCAGGTCCGCCCAGGTCTAGCTGTAGAAGTACGCAGACTACAGTTTAAACATCTTACTCGGGAGTGGGGATCGAGTCATGCTCAGCAAATCCTTTTGGGGTCATCCTAACTACTGAGTTAGAATCCACATCTGAGCAGTTTTATGCACAGATGCCGGGGCGGGGTCAGCCGTGTGTCCCCGTTGGGGTTGAAACTTGGCCTGGAGGGAGCCACCCCAGGGAGCCCCCTGACCGTGCAGCACCCTGAATGCTGCCTCTCCTTGTTCATTACCTTTGCAGTTGACTTGTACTAAACAGTGACCTGGGCTTGTTAGACAGAATGCAGACATCATGGGAAAATGGAATCTGAAAGGGAAAGTAAGTGTAGCGATCGGGGTCCCAGCAGAGAACAGATGGCATGCTCACGTGAGGATCCTTTCAGAAGAGGTTAATAAGGAGACTCCTTACAAAGGCACAGGCAGGACACAGGGTCGCCAACCCCTGAGCAGGGAGAGGGAACAGTCACTAGATGCAACTTCAGGGGGTACCCCTGGACAGAGCTACAACCTTCAGAAACCAGGACTGACCCGGTCTGAAGGTTCCAGGGAATGGACATCCTGAGCCTACCTCACCCAACATCTTTACTTCCCGCTGGTGATGCAGGTAGCAGTGCTGGCCTGGCATCGGAACCCGGGGCAGACATCAGGCCCCAAAAAACTTTTGGAGGGCGACAGAAGATACTCCACACAGTCCCCCAGAATCCCATCCCATGAAGTAACCTCTTTTGGTGGCAGTGTCTCTACACACGGTCTCAGGGACCGAGTCTCCAGGACACGCACTAAACCCTGATTGTTCCTTCAGATCGAAGCCCCTGCAGCTGCCTCTGCCCTCAGTTCTGTGGGGAACGGAGAGGAATGGAGCATGCTGGGTACACTCCGGGCATCCCATGAACTGAATGAGAGCAAGGGAGATCTGACTGAGGGGTGAGAGGAGACAGCAACACGGAGGCTGGGATCACAGCCTGGAAGTGCCAAATGGGCAGGATGCCTGTGTCATCAGGGCTCCAACACTGCTCCCTGCACTCCGCCCCGGAGGCCCCTCCCCACCCTCCAGGTTGGCCCCTCACTGTCCCTGCACACTCCCTGAGACTGCTCTGTGCAGCCAGATGACGAGACAGGCAAGAGCAGGTGTGATAGCGTGTGGGGCCCACTGAGAGAGCTTGGGTTTGAGGTGGTTTTTTAATGATCCCTCTGGCTTAGCTGAGGGGCTGGATGGAGGCAAGGGTGGGGGGCAGGGCTGAGGAATCACAGGTGGCTCTGGGTTTTTGGGTGACACCATGAGGTAGAAAACTGGAAGGGGAATTACTTGACCCGGGGACGGTGGGTGTGAAAATGAGGACTTCGGTTTTGTTTAGGCAAAGCTTGAGATGCCTTTAATATACAAGCAGGTGATTGAATCGACTAGTTCACAGCTCACTGAGAAGTCAGGAAGGTATGTGGGATTCTCAGCATCTTGATATCAGCTTTTGGACCTCAGCGCTGCTCAGCCCTGAGGATTTTAGTGGCTGGGGCTGAGGTAGATTCACCTTCTTCTGCACTGGGTGGAATCATTCCCTATCTTCTTTCTTTCTGTCTATCTGTCTATCTATCCTCTATCTATCTATCTATCTATCTACTATCTACTATCTATCTACTATCTATCTATCTACTATCTAATATCTGTCTTTTATCTATCTATCTATTATCTATCTATCTATCTATCTATCTATCTATCTATCTATCTATCTAATTTTTGAAGTCCAAAGAAGGTGGAATGGGAAGCCTGGGAGGGGAGGACACACCAAATGGGTCCAGGATGCCTAGTTTCTGGGCACTCAGGGTCAGTGCTCACTGCCTAGCCCCAAGAAGGGCAGTCTGACCAGGGTCCCTCACCAGGGCCTCTCTGGCCAACCTCGAGAAAAGTGCAGGGTCAGCCCCACTCAACCCCACAGAGCCTTTTATTCCACAAGGTGAGAGAGAAGATCCTTCAAGAAGCTGGAGGATCCTGAGTGACAGTAATGGGATCAGATTTCACATGCCCTGTGGTGCCCAAGTTCATGTGACCCTTCCTCCCTTTCCCACCCATCTGTTTGGTTTTGTGGAGGGCCTGTTAGAAGTGATGTGAAGGCTTGCTAGGGGATAAAAACAGAGTTCAAGGAAAAACAGATGAACATAGGGGAGGGGAAGGAAAAATAAAATAAGATAAAAACAGAGAGGGAGGCAAACCATAAGTGAGTCTTAAATATAGAGGACAAACTGAGGGGGTGCGGTAACTGGGTGATGGGCATGTTGGGTCAGCACAAGGTGTGTATGTAAGTGATGAGTCATCAGATTCTAGTCCTGAAACCAGTACTACACTGTATGTTAAGTAACTTGAATTTAAATGAAACAACAACAACAACAACAACAAGTAAACAGAGTGCAACGAGATGAGGCACCGGAGTGTGAGCAGGCTGAGCTCTGGAAACACTGGAGCAGGCAGATGGGGGCTGGCATGAGCCTGGGAGCCTGGGCAGGGCACTGTACCCCTCCAAGGAGGTACTGGGGAGATACTTGAATCAGAAATCAAGATGCTAAGCCCCCTGGTCTTCATGTCACCTGGATGATGCAGCCTCACTCTAAGGTGTGCTGAGACCAACCAATGGACGATACAGCACAAAAGCTCAGCTCCATTTAAGGGAAAATTTCACAATAATCAAAACTGGAAGAAATGCCCTAGACTCCCCTAGGAGACAGGGAGCTCCCTGCACCAGAGGGGCGGGATGCATGCAGAGGGAGAGACCAAGAGGCAGAATAAACACTCCAGAAGAGGAATGTGTCTCTCAACCCTGCAATCTCACAGATCTCTTGCCCTACCACTCCCGGAACAGGACACGGTCACTGTCCGCACATCATCTGAAGCTTTTCAATTTTTAGGCTGAATGTGCCAAGCTCCAGAGCACAGGCTCTCTCTCACCCTGTGGTCCTGGACCTGCGGCATCTTATCACTGGGGACCTGTTAGAGATGCACTTGCTTAGGCCTCTCCCAGGCATGGGGAAACAGAAGCTCTGGGGCTACAGCCAGGAAATCTATGTCCTAAGAAGTTTTGGGCAATTCTCTTAATCCCTTAAATTTGAGAACCACTGGTCCAAAGCAATGATTTCCCAGCACCAGATTACTCATGGGGCTGGGGGATAGAATGCTGTTGGCATGCACCCGACTCCCAAGACTGATTTCTCTGCTCACAGCCTGGGAATCCAGGTCCTACCATGCACCTGGTGCTGAGAACCCCTGGCCCAGGCCTTCCCCTTCTGCACTTCTCTACTTGCTTTTCATGCCTGCTTTTCTCTATTTCTTTTACTAAATCCCCTTCTTGGATTTGCCTTCTTCTCTTTTCTTTCACATACTCACTGAAAACGTGCTAAGGCAATAATCTCCTTTCCAAACATCTATGGGGAAGAAAATGCCAAACAAGATCGATGCTGTGAGCCAGTCCTTCGGGGGTTGGGCACAAGCATGCTAAAAATCGTGGATTCCAGTTTTTCCTAATGCTTCAGTCTATAGTTCTGGGGGGGTTGCAGTGTTCGGTCTTCAAATTGCTAAACTCAATTGTTTTATTTTTTAATAAAATAAATGCTATGCTTTATGTAATGTATTAACATACATTGCAAATGCAACCACATGAAGGTGTTTAGAGAAATACAAGCTTGCCTTGTTACTCAAATAATAAGGGCATATGGGCCATGGTAACAAACAAAAATGGGGACTACTTTGTAACTAGTTAACAGGTCACAGCTTTGCTGCCTCTACTGCCTGGGGTAGTGAGTTAGGTTTACACCAGAGAAAAGGTAAACAAACTCAGACCTGGCTATTTGAAGGGAGAGGACTTTCAGAGAGCCGAGCCCTTGGAATGGTGAGCTGTCCTCAGGTGTCCCAGTGGGGAGGGCTGGGCGTGGTGTGGAGGGAAGGGTCGCCTCATAGGGGATACAGAGGCCGTCTGGGGTGGGAAGGAAACTGGGTGGGGCAGGAATGGTTAACAGGGAGGCTTCCCAGGGGAGGGGAGGGTCCAGCAGAAGGGTGAGTGGCATGGTGGGACAGAAGGTCTGGGAAGTGGCCTAGGACAAAGGAAAGGTGCCCTTGAGGACCCTGGAGGAGGCAGGAGGGAGCCCCTGTGACTGAGGATGGGGAAGGAAATTGGAGGTGGAGTGGGGTGCCCTGGGAAGCTCTTGGAGGGTTTCAGATAAAGGAGTGGCGAGACCCATGCAGAACGGTTTTATTTGGTCCCTACAAAAAGCTCAGCTCACTCTTTACTGGGCACAGTGGGGGAACGCCAAAGCAAGACAACGCGGATGACTGTGCTCCAGAATCTAACACATTGCTCCCGTGAAGGCGCTTTTTTGTCTTCTGATCGACTCCAAAATCCACTGACTCCAAAATTCTAATAGTTGAAGGCAATTTGAAAGCCCTTCTCACATTGTTTAAAATTAAATGTTTGATATTATATTATAAATTCTGTTTTCATTCCTTTTGTTTGTTTGTTTTTTTTCCAGACTCTCATGAAAGCTCTGCATATCTTTTCTCACCATGGATGACTTCCACTGGCCACGTCCAGAAAGTCAGTCAGACCCTGTGTTTCTGTTTCTGGGTTCTGGGAAATGCCAGGGTCTATGAACCTGACCTTCACTGCACCAAGCATGCGGGGGACATACCCAGAGTCACAGATCGAGGCTGGCGCTGCTCCCATAGGCTAGCAGCAGCCCCTTTGGCTAATCAACTGTTTGGGTTTGGCTAAGATGAGATTCCTTATAAATGTCTCTACTTCCTGCCACAATGCCACACCCAAACCTGCCGAAGATGCCCTTTCTGTCTTGTTTTGGAGCTGAAGGGTGTGAACATGTGAACAAAAACCTTGGGAAAGGAGCATTTTAGTGCTGGGAACCTCACAGATTTGTTCCACTTTGATCTGATTTCTGTAAAAGGGCTCCTGATGTGTGGGAGTGGGGAGAGAAGAGGAAACTGAAATGATTTCCAAGCTGCATTGGACATTTCTGTATATCCTTTGAAACAACCTCTGGGTGGGGACTAGGCTCAAGAGTGGGTGTGCGGGAACCCTGGCGAAGGACGCCACCCATCTTATTTTACTTGGAAACCTTATTTATTAATTAATTTGTTTGTGGGCAGGAGGCCATCTGGCTGCTTGGAGAAGGGACCTGTCTTCGCCACATGGACACCGCTGGCGCTGGGGCCTCCTGGCAGGACAGCTGGTGGAATGAATTTGCTGAAACTGGACCAATTGGGATGCAAGGATGATGGGGAGGCTGAACTCCCAAGGACACATATGTTCAAGCCTGGGGAGGTTGGTGGTTGTGAGCTATCAACAAAATGAAGAAATAGTGAAATCCAGACATAAGATTTTCAGTTCACAGGTAAAGGAGCAAAAATGGTTTTCAAACCATGTCCCGGGCAGCAGACTTATAATCAGATGTGCTCTGTATGCCAGAACCACACCGGGATGGGCAGCCCTAAGGAGCTCCTGGGTCCAGCCCGGAGATGTGGCTGTCCCAACCTTTCCGAAGCTGCAGGTCTGGGAAAGCTGTAGCATGTGGCAATTATATAACCTCAGGCATTTGTTTCAATATTCTGGTCAACAAGGGATTAAAATTTCTTGCATCGAATTAGCTGTGGCCTGAGAATGGAGACTTAGGAGTTAGACATCTCCATGAAATTGGGCGGAGCTGATGACTCTTGCTGATGGAACCAGGGCCAAGGGGAATAGGGTTCAAAGCCCCAAATGAGTGTGGCATCTCGTGGGAGGGCTGAGCTTGGAGCTATGGGGGATCCAGAAGAGGGCAAATGGAGGGGAGGCAGCAGGCTGAGCCTGGGGTGGGTGGACCCTGGGCCTGTGTGCCCAGAGGCCAAGACCAGACCCCTAAGCACAGGAATTTGGAATGATTCCTGAACTCTGACTTCATGACAACGTCCCACCCTTGAGTGCTTCCAGCACCCCAGGAGGAGCACCATGGGAGATGGGCCTGGGGAGAAGCTGGAATGAGGGGCCTGAGATCCTTTATCCCAGCTTGGCTTCCAGCAAAGGCAGGTCAACACATACAGCTGAATGACAAACATTGCCAGGAGCACTTCACTAAGACTGGGTCTGATTATAAATGGAGGAAGTGCCAGGCAGCCCTGAGAGGGGTGGGAAAGAGCCACATGCTGGTGGGCTTTGATAGCAAAGCCCTAACTTAGCACCCAACTTACCTAGCCACGAAGTCCCAGTTGCTAGCCTTCGAACCAAAACCATGCAGAGACGGAGAGGATGGAGGTCCATGTCGGCTATAGATCCCGAGTGGCCCTAAGTGGTCACTCACTTTCTCCTGAGTATGTCAGGTTGAATGAAATCATGGATCTAGAGAAACCAGCTCTGAACTTGGCACCTGGTCAGTTCTTGGGGAACATTACCTGGCATCATTTTTATGGTTATTATCCCTATTCTTCCTTATCAGCCTCCAGCACCCTCCTTCATGCCCACTGGCCAGGCTGGAGTCTAACTCCCTTTTTCCAACCCAAGAATGTTTTTTTATACCTACCCTCCTGCACCCATGACAGCTCATGAGGGGGGTTGTCGGCCAACACAGTCAAACCCAGGAGACACTTATGCTCACCTCATGTGCCAGATTCGGTGACTTATGTCACCACTGAGCCCCAGGACAGCCCCCAGCCCAGCAGCCGGTGGAGGGACTCCCTCTGGTCACCATCTCCCCTCCCTCCCCGGACGCCTCCTGTCTGGCCCTCAGTGGGAAGTCCAAGACACACGGGAAGGAAGGGTAACTAGTGATATGGATGGCTCGATACAAAATGTGGAGGCTCCAGTTTTTGCTGCTTCTGTGTACGTGCCTTAGGAAAGTGCTTAACTCGGCTGCTTTCTCATCTGCAAATTGGGAATTCCATCTCCCCTGAAGGAAGCACGGAGTGGCAGTTAGTGTGTTTCATGCCTGGCACGTGGAGAGGAGGGATGTCACGGATGCCGAGCTGCTCTCCTTCCCTGCACTCAGGCAACAGCTCTGTCCTGCCCCCAGGGCAGTCCAGAGCTGGCCCTTGTCCCCATGAAGTGATCCACAGAGGAGGAACTGCAGATGAGCTCCAGGCTCGGGCAGGCTCAGGGACTTCTGCAGGTCTCCCGTATGGCCTGTGATGGGGTGGCCTCTGACAGCAGGCCCCATGATCCTTGTCTTCCTGGGCTGGCATCCCTGCCTCTTGCCTGGTGTCCAGAGAGGATGAGGAGCCCAAGGCCAGGCTGGGAATTCAGATGCCCCAGAGAGCAGCTCCAGTTTGGGTGAAGAGAGGAAGGCCAGGGGAGGAAGGGGGACATGGACCCAAGGCTTGTCTAGGCTTTGCCAGAAGGAGAGGAGGAGGCAGAAGAGGAAGAGGGGCTGGGAGGAACAGGAACTTTTGCCCTTCTGGTACGATCCTAGCAGATTTCACACGCCTTTTCATTATTTGATGAGGTAGCCAAAGGATTTATTTTTTGAAATAGGACATTCTGAGAGAGAAAGGGTGCTGTTAGTCATTTTGCTGGTGCAACAGGTAGCCCTGGGACTGTCCAGGCACATTGGAATGCCTGGTCACTCTTTAACGACTTTGAAAGGGCATCTGAACAGGATCATGGTACCCCCGATTGTCCAAGGAATGACCCTCTCAGATTCCTCTCTTTGAGAATTTTGGGTTCAAGTCCCCCTTTTCTATGACTCCAGGTGCCACTCCCTGGCTCCCTGTGGCCGCGGTGCTGATCCAGGGCACAGGTCCACAATGACCGGTCTGGGGAGGTCAGCAGGGGAGCCTCATGAGCCCTGCCACAAAGGAAATGGACTCTCTCACAAGGCCACTTGAGAACACAGGCCTTGGCAGCTACAGGGACAGTGCCTTGTGGGTGAGATCTTGTTATTCCGGAAAACCACAGAGTGAGAACCATGCCTTTCCTGGGATGGCTCATACTCAGCCATTTCCAAGAAAGTGCATTGATTGAGCCTGGGGGTCCAAGATAGCTGTGCTTGGATTCCAGAACTCTGGTCCAGGCATGCACCTCGGCTTTGGGGGCTCCCCAGAACCCTTCTGAGCCTCCCCTGCCTTATCTGTGCTGGGATCAGCAGCATCTTTACACTGCCTAGCAGTCAGGTGCCTTCCTTGTGAGGAGCTGCCTTCAGCCCCAGTACAGAGGCACAGAGCAGGAGGCTCAGTATGGGGCAGGGATTGTGGCTATGCTGTTTTGGTTCTGAAATATCACCATTTCCTTGTAAAGCCTACAGCTGTTTAGGAAAGAAAAAAAGATGCCATTAGATGTCTACTGTGCTTGTAAAATGTACGCTGATTTTAAAAACACTTGTGTGTTTTTTTTAAAACCTCTGATTAAATCAAAGAAATCTGGTGTCCTCTTCCAACTTCCGTCCTACTCAGGGAGTCAAGCCACGTTCATCATTGGGTTTCATGTGCCTAAGAGCAGTACATTTTATGAGGATAGACCACAATAAAAATTGGATTTGACATTATAAAACACATACACGTACACACACACTTGTGTACAAATTGTTCTAGTAAGTGTGACATATGCCAGTGTTTTCTATACCATTCTCTTCTTTCTTTATTTTTGGTGCTATTTCACTTTTGAAAAAACTACTGCTTCTGACAGTCTCTACTGATTTCATAGGCTGAGCTTGCTGAGCGTTTCCTCTGGGGGGGACTGCCATTTAACTGTCAAGGGTATCCCTTTGAACCATATGGGGCCGACCCTGCCCTGTGCCCGGCAGCCCCCGCCCACCACCTCTGCCCAGGGAGCTCTACAAACTGCACGAATGGTTTGCCAGGACCACTGGAGCCAAATAGTCCAGAATCAGTTGGGCCTTCCATGTCCCAGCCTTGAGATGTGGACACTTCATGGCTGCTTAGGACGTCTGTCTCTGTGTTCATCACACAGGAGAGGGGTGTTATCTCCTGGGACTGTGGGGAACGCCGAAGAAGGAGGCATCTGAAAAACACCTCTGTAGGCTGGCAGGCAGAGACTGATCCCGAAATGTCAGCTGGATGGAAAGCACCTGACCAAGGTGTGTGCTTGTCCTCCCTGGGAACTCTGTCCTGCCTGCTTAAGGAGAAGTACAGTGAATGCATTAGCCTCCAGTTCTCCTTGGCTGCCTGAGCACAGGGGCAGGCCCCCACAGAGGAAGAACTGGAAAGAGCTGGTCCCTGGCAGGCCTCATTCCCAGGTGCCAGGGTCTGGACATGGCGCTCCAGGGTTCCCACAGTGGCCGGAAGGAGAGCCGCCTCCCCCCGGAGCTCAGGAATGCCCCCAAATGATTGTTTCCTCACGGCCTACAAGCCCACGTGACCTGCGCTGATGTTCAGGGAAATGCCTGGAAGAGGCCAGGACAAGGTGAGCCTGTGGCTGCCTCTGGGGCCTTTCAGACTGACCAAGACCGGTCACTCCTCCTCCTGAGCAATTTCCCCTGCTGGGCTGCAGCGCCGAGCTGCTGCCTTGGAGAGTGGAACACTGTCCTGCTGCCACCAGCCTTTCCTGAGCTCTCGGCTCTTTCCCTGACCTCCTCCCCAGGGGCTGGCCTGCCATCTGCCGCCCCAGGTCAGGCCTGGGATGAAGCACTAGCAGCAGAGGCCCCGTACCCGGACACTGGGCCAGTTGTCCAGCTGTCCCCAGGCCAGCCCTGACAGCCCCACAGTCTTCCCAGGAAGTGTGTGCAGGTCCCCATAGGAGCAAGGAGCACTCCGAAGGAGGTGCCCCAGGGGACAGGGGTGATTCTTCAGTCTCGGTCACAGGAAATGAATCACTATGGTTTTTCATGCTCTGGGGACTCCAGGGGGAAGGCTCAGGCATGGGGGATTCTAGACAAGAGGCAAGGTATGTGTGTGTGTGTGTGTGTGTGTGTGTGTGTGTGTGTGTGTGTGTGACCACTGATACGTGCACCGTGGCGTGCGGAGAATTTGGTGCTAAATGATGACTTCACAGTGTGCCCTTAAGTGTGGGAACGAACAGGCGACCTTGTGAGGTGAGTCCTGCTTTTCTTTTCATAGATGGGCCAAGACTCCCATGTGTTAACCTCCTTCTGGTTTATCAGGCGGTCGTTCCAAGAATATTTCATTAGCGTCTTCTAGGGGCCAGCCACAAAGTGAGCAAAGCGGACCAAGCCCCTCTCTTCCCATGTGGTATGAACCTTCTCGTGGAAAGCAGGCAGTGCCCAGAAAGCTGGCAGAAGGGGCTGTGCCTGAGGGGAGGCCAAGCAGGATAAGGGGGTCCTGTGTCGCACATCGGGGAAGGGCCGCAGGCTGGGGGAGTCTGCAAAGGCTCTCCTCACAAGATGATGGCCAAAAGAGACTGCATGAAGGGAGGGGCTAAGCTGGGTTGTATCTGGGCAGGGGCTACCCGGCACATAAGTCCCCAGCCAGGGTCAGTCCTGGCCTGTTCAAGAGTGAGGGAGCCACTGTGGCTGGAGCAGAGGGAGGGGTGAGGTCAGAGAGGTGGCAGGCTCCAGTGGGTGTAAGCCTCCGTTGGTTAAAAACTGGAGGGTGTGAACAGGGGTGGCGCGACCAGGTGGCTCAGCAGGCCACCTCGCTGCTTCCAGAGGAACTGCGGGGGCAGGGAGAGGGGGGAGGGGGTGGTTGCTAGAACGATGGCAGCTGTGAGACGTGATTGGATTCTCAATATATTTCGAAGCTTAACTAATTGGGTTTGTTAACGGTTTAGTTCAGGGCTGTAAGGGAATAAAGTAAATCAAAGATGGCAGTATGGTTTTGGCCTGAGCACCCAGAAGCAATGGAGCTGTTATTTACAGGAATGGGGATGAGCAGCTTGGGGAAAACGTGGACAATAAGAGTTTCCTTTTGTAAATGTTCACTTTCAGGGGAGGAGGGGATGTCCAAGCCTGGAGCCCAGGAGAGAGATGGGTCTGGGTTCCTCAGTTTTTGCATGGTGTGCAAGGCCAGGAGAGTGAATGATGTCACCTGGTATAGGCGCACGGAGCGTCTGCGGACTGACTGAGGGGTGTTCTCGTGTTTAGATGTCCAGTGATGAGGAGGACACAGAAAAAAAGAAAATGAAAAGGTATGAAGCTGAAGAAATAGTCAGGAATGGTCTGCTGAGAGCGAGCCAGAATGTGTTTCAAGGAGGGCGACCCATGCTGTCAAGAGACCATGCTGGGACACCGAGGAAGCTGAGAAGTGATAACTGGCCATTGCATTTCCCAATGGCTCTGTGACAACCTTGACAAAGAGTGGGTCTAATAGAGTGAGTGGTAGGGCCAAAATTCTAGCTGGGAGTGGGTTTTTCAAGAAAGAGAAGAGAGAGAGGAGGGGAGAAAGCGGACACAGGAAATAAGGAGCCCTCTTGTGAGGACTTGCATGTGATGCGAAGCAGAGTAGTGCAGAAGCCGTAGAGACAAGGGGCGGGAAGAATACCAAGTTGGGGGGGGCGCCTGGGTGGCTCAGTGTCCTCCTTGGCTTAGGTCATGATCCCAGGGTCCTGGCACTGAGTCCCACATAGGACTCCCTACTCAGTGGGAGTCTGCTTCTCCCTCTCCCTCTGCCTCTAATAATAAAATCTTAAAAAAAAAAAAAAAAAAAAAAAAAAAAAGAATACCAGGTCAGGGGTGGTTTTATTTTCGCTTTGTTTTGTTTCCAATGGGAGATATTAGAGCACGTTGGTGTGTTGATGTAGAGGGAACGATTGCTGGTGTAGGTGAGAGGGAGAGTCAGGAGAGATGTCTTTGGGCAGATGAGAAGCTGGCTCCAGGGCCAGGTGTAGGACGGCAAGGGAGCAGGGTGCTTCCTGCCGGGTAAGAGCGGTAGCAGTGGACCAGAGGTGGGGCTCATGGATCCTTTTCTTATTGTTGCCTTTCCTTCTGACTTAGAAGCCAGCCCACCAGCGGAGTGAGGAGGGGGTAGGATGAAACTTTAAAGGGAGAGAATCGGTATGGAATGAACACTCTGCTTTGTTTCGGTTTGGTTTCATGGGCCAAGGGGTAGCTGCAACTCATTTGCTCAAAAATGAATGTTGACTCCTGAAAACTTAGTAGAGCAACCTCCTTGAAATCTGAGAGTAGCTCCAAGACCAGGTAGGAATGCCGGGGGTTGGTTGTGGCTTGTCCCTGAGGCTGTCAGCCTGGCCACCTGCTCACACATCCAATGTCTGTTCAACACCCACCATGACAAGCCCTCTTTGAGGCATGGGGAATGTGGCCACCAGGACCCTATGCAGCCTCTTGAGGGATGCCTGAGGGATGGACTCCCCCTGAGAACTCTGTTTTCCCAGTTTGTTCTCAGGGGAGCTCTCCATAGGCTGAGGATTTGCTCAAGTGATTACTACAAGTGATGTATGCAAGTTGGGTTGATGCTGGTGGGTGCCTTCAAGGATGGAAGAGAGCCTAGGACTAAACAGAATCTGTGCACCTTTTGTGTGTGTGTGTGAGGGGAGCTCTTAGGGGATGTCTCTGGGTCCTTTATCAATCCCAGTATGGCAGCAAGCACAAGCTTAAGTGGTCCTTCCGTGGAGTGACAAGTGAAGCTGTTGTCAGCCGACTCTATAGGGGCCAGCAGCCCTGGGAAGCATTCCTTTTTTTTTTTTAAGCTACACCGTTCTGAAGAGTCAGCATCATTCTGAATACTTGATACTTAATCCAGGGGTTGTTGGTTCCTGGTGCCAGAAGAGTGGAATGCGCTGGAACCAGCACTTGCAGGTGCTCAGGGAACCTACGAGACCCAACCAAGAGTCTTCTCCCCTCCTGTTCACCTTTCATGATCACTTTTAGCTCCAGGTATCTGAGCACTGCTGAGGCCTAAGGAGAGGCAGATGGACCCCCAGGAAACAGGTGGAAAGAGGGAGAGAAGCATATCCTACCCACGGCTAGTCTGCTCAACTCTTGGGGATGCTAAGCTTCCAGGTTATAGAAGCTGGGACTCAGGGCAAGAGGTGTGTCTCGAGTCACGGAGGAAGCAGAGACAAGACCAGGATCCCAGCACCACTCTGCTAATCCACACACCCGCCTTCACCCCTGGACACCATGCTGTCTCTTGCCATGGCCTCCTCGAGTACTTCTTTCCTCCTCCGGTCCATCTGCACCTGAGCAATCACATCGAAGCCACCCTAGAAACAGCCAGGAGGTTCTGAGCACAGGGGTAATGTGGTCCTGTTTGGGCCAACGGGCAAGAGGTTACGGAGGACAGGGCAATCTGGACTCAGACATTTGTGGCTTCTGTACTGGCCCCTCCTTTCTGGTGCAGTTGACTGTGGACCAGAAAGAATGTAGGAGTAAGTGTGACAGGTTGACCTCTATGAGGACAGAACCCTACCGGGCTCACCGCCTGGTCAAGTTATCCAGGACAGTGCTGGTGAGCAGCTGTTGAGAGATCCAGTAAGTTTCCAGGAGGTCCCAGCACAGGACAGAAAAGATGCCCAGGGCACTGGGTCCTTGACGGTGCCTGTGGGAATGGGCTGCTGTTCTCCTCCACCAGGCCTTGAAAGTAGCAAATGGAGGCTTCCTGACCCACAGCTGACAGGCAACTATGTGGGTCCTTGCGTAAAACCATCCCTTCTGGAGTAGAGGACTGGCTTGCCTTTAACAAGGGATTTCAGCAAAACCAAGGACATTCAAAGAGAAGAGAGTGCCTTTCCCCCGCACCTGCTACGGATCAGTTGACTAGAAGAGGCAAGCATGTCCCCAGAATTCTTCCTTACGATTAGCGTGATTGCAATGGCCTGTTTTCCACTAACCAGTGCAGCTAAGATTACAGAACTCCTCTGGGCTGGGATGAAGGAGGAAGAACCAAGTTTGGAAAATTTCGAATGGCAACACTAATTTCAAAGTCTTGGCTGCTACATTTGAATACATGTCTTTATTAGGAAAATTGTAAGTGGATATACATCTTTTCATTGATATGACTTCAAAGTAGAAATGGTTGTTTCTCAAAAGGAGTTGTTATTTGTTATTTAAAAAAAAAAAAAAGCACACTGCATACAGGAAGCTGCCTTCTCCTGGACCATTTTCACATTATCTGGGAGATGTATTTAAACAACATAAAATACAGTATTCATCACATTTAACACTGAACCCATCACTGCCTGGAGACTGAGACGCCAGCGAGGTTACGGACCCACAAGTAGCTTGGGAGGTTTTTTTTTTTTTTTTTCAACTTGGCCGTGTCAGTGGTCTGCTTATGGGACTTGAAGGTTTCTAGGGAGCACTTTCCAGGGAAGGGGATCCCTTGGAATGGGTCAGGGAGGATGTGCACAGGGACCCCACAATTCTTATCCTGCTGTGGAAGGGTGCACCCCCTGGGGCAGGGGCTTGGGGGGCTGATAAACTCCCTGCCCAGAGCCCATGGCTACAGCATCAGGCAGCAGTCAGAAAAGGAAGGTGAAATCGGATCCAATGAAAATTCTTAGGAGTTCTCTGGGCTTCACACAGGGGGGACTGCAACCTTCTGCTATTCAGGCCGTCTGCTCCAAGCTGAGCCTCCTTGCTCTGCAGGACAGGCCCACACGCAGAGGGCCCCTCTCCTGAGCCTCCTCGCTGGGGTCTCAGCACCTGAGCAGGGCTGGACGAAGAACAGTACACACAACACATGGCGCAGATTCGGATATAAACACACAGCAGTCCCGTCCCCAGCTCGGCCCCACAGCTGCCCGGGTCCTGATGCAAAGGCTGGCAGGGGGAGGACTGTCCTGGGGGTTACAAGGAGCCCAAGGGAAGGTCAGGTCGAGCAGCATCGGACAGGGAGGAATAGCCGGGGGGACTCCTAATCCATGAATGCACTTGACTTGTACTTTTAAAGCAAAAGGGGATCAAGAGAGCCTTTTCCTTTGCAAATAGACTATTTAAATGCGTATTTGCTTTCAAGAGGCCGTCTTTCTTCAGGAGCAGAGTGTAAGGAGGGCAATTGTTAGGCAGATAACTTTTCCTGCAGTTTCTACTCTTATCTATTTTTCCCTCTATTGGGGAGAAAGGAATGATTCTTTTTTTGACTGTAGTCAAGATTTAGAGCCTTGTTTTTCTGGGAGCAAGAGATTTAATGGTTCTGGTTCATGGATTCCAGGGGAGGATGGTTCCAAATTTTCCATGAGAGTTTTAAATTATCTTGGATTACTTAGAAAATGCCCATCCTACTGAAAAATTCGATCATTTCACCCATAGTATAGTTCAGGAGACCTGCAGTGATAACTTAATTTCAGAAGAGGGTCCTGAGATCAGTTCTTTATTCCTTATAGAGGCCCCTGTACTCTATTTTATTCAATATAATATAACTGACTTGAAGATACACATTTTTTGTTTGGCTGGTGGACTGGCTTTCTACCTTGAAGATCCTATATAAAGGAATATTTATGGAAACGCTTTAAACGTGTAACTGACAACCCAAAGATGATTATATCTAAAAACATCTATAATTCAAGATTATTTTATTATAATATACTTTCTGTATAGTATTTACAGTGTCCTATCGATGGATACATTTCCCGGTTTTGGCCTTCTATTTTTCTTTCTTAATTTAAAAATTTTCCCTGGGCTATTTAACCAAAGGGGCAAAGTATTCGTGAGACGAAATATAAAACAAAGACAATAAGCAAAACCCCCTCAAATGCCTAGCTGTTCAAAAAGTGGTATTTTAAAACTGCTTAGTGCAACTCTACAAACTGGTCTCAGTAAAGGGAAACCCTTTACATGTCAAGGCTTTAACCTACTTTCCCAAACGTCCCCTTTTCTAGGAGGAATGCCCTGCTGGACATTCTGGAAGCACAAGGCAATTCCAGCAGCCAAGTCCAGAGACCACTTTACAAGGGAGCAGATGATGGGATTGCCAAGTGGGGAAAAGATGAGGTTAGAATTTAACTGGGAAAGAATCTTCCTGTCCAGGACTCATTATTCTGTGGATTGGGTTTTCAAAAACCAAAAAAGAGTTGAGGATTCTTTTCATGTGACGGCCAAAAGAATCACGCTCTTGGCGCCACGGAGACAAAACTCTCCGTGGTTCTGAGATACTCACACCTGTGGAAGCATGGAGGGAGGGCTGGCGTCCTCAGAGTTCAGCCCAGCTGAAAACCGAATTCCCTTGGGCTCCGTGGATCCATCCTGGGTTTGTGATCCGTGGAGAAACCCAGGCTGTCCACCCAAGAGGCTCACGGCCCTAATCAGAAAGCTGGTTAAAAGATGTCTCCTGACTCTGAGCCTTTGCATACGAGGAGCTGACAGCGCATGCAGCGAGGACATTGGCTTTGAACAAGAACACAGGGTTGGACGACAGACGGTATTCCGAACAAGACAACAGATGTGCACAGTGTTTTCAGAACATGGTAACACGAGACATTTTGATTTGCTTCTTGGTGCCCAGTTTAAATGAAAGCTTGGGTCTTGAGAGAGTCTTTTTCCGGGGTGATGGAGACAGTCTTGGATACACATGATGATGGATGAGAGAGACAGTGATGAGAAGAACGTGATGGGATGTAGAGAAGAGTTCAGGATGAGGGGCGTGTCTCCCCCTACCCCAGCCTCACACTCCTGCCTGCCCTCGGCTGGGGGAAGCTCTGTGATGCTCACTGAAGGGGAAGACCCCAGGCCTCACTCCAGTGGAGGGTGAGGCTATTGCCTGGCCCTCTAAACCTAGCCCTCCTCTACCCCCTGCACAAGGGCAGCCTTCATTAGGGTTTGCCCAGGCTGGTGGGCTCTGATACCTCCTGGTGGCTCTCCATCCTAGGACAGGGTGATTGGGGGTCCCAGCCTGCACAGCTCAGGGAGATACAACACTCAGGAACCTCGGGCCAGGCGAGGGGCTCCAAGGGGAAGATATCGTAAGATAGCAAGTAAAATAATGGCCTTAGTCTAAGTTCCTATCTGTCACCAGTGACATTGGATAATCAAACTAAATGAAGAGTAAACACCATATATTTTGCTACATAATCAAATGGTGAAAATAAGGCAAACTGTGCAGAACGAAGCCCTTGGAAATGCACTGGGCCCTGCCTGGGTGCAGGGGAGCCGCTGCGGGCTCTTCCTAACACTGCTTTCAGACCCGGGCTCCCACTGTAAGGTTTCCTCAGGCGTCTGACCCCACCTGCGCCTCTCACATCTTGAACCTCCTGTTAACAAGAACAGAGGGAGACACCATTAAGGCGGATTCCCACAGCGGCCAGGCTGCATGCCTGAGACGCCAAGCCCCCCGCGGCGGCGGTGGGGCCCCCAACTCCTGACTTCCAAATCACCGGCTTTCCGAGGCCCTGGGAAGGGGGAGGGTGGGGAGAGAGGCAGCTGGTGGGGGGTGGCTGAAGCGGAGGGAGGGGTGGAAGTTGGGAAGTGAAGACAGAGGGCGCGGCCAGCACGGGGCACAGCAGATGAACAAGGGCGCGTGGACAGACAACACGGTACAGTGGTCACAGGACAGAGCAGGCGGGGCACCCCGCCCGAGCCCAGCACACATGGAGGGCTGCCAGCACCCGCCGCCTGAGTGTGGCCCCAACACACACCCAGCCCGGAGGAGGCTGCCTGCTCCTCCGAGGCCTTGGCACCATCAACCACCTCCATCGACACCCCAGCCTGCTGACTGGCCCCGGAGTCTCTGGGCCAACACCGCAGGGGTGGGCCCAGGACCGAGTGCCATTCGAGAGCACTGCCTAGTTTCAACCCACCACGGAATGGAGGCCGGCTCTTCACTCTTCCAGGACACCGGGTTGGCCTGTCAGGTAGCGTGAGGGCCCAAGGCCAGTGGAGTCATAGAAGGACAGCCTGGAGCTGGTTTGCTTTTCTTAATGTGGGGCCAGCTGTCTTAGTCCCCATGGCAACTCCCCCTGCCCTCCACGGCTAGATGGCGAGTAGCTCTCTGCAGTGTCCAGGTTGGACCTGCCACCCCTCTCTAGGCACAGAGATGTGCTAATCCTGCTGGATCAAGAATGGAGAGCCTGGGACCTCAGGTGTGACTGGCTCCAAGATGCTTATGTAAGAGGTGAGCTACCCCAGCCAAGGTTCCCAGACCAGGCCCACTGCTGGCTTCCACAGAAGACTGTAGCCCGGGGCAGAACAGCAAACAGCCCAGTGCCTTCCGAGGCAGAGGCGGGGGGTGGGCTCCCCACATGCCCGGGAGCAGGTCTGCTGACCGCAGGGCTGGCCATAGGGGTGCAGGCTGAGAGTCGGCTGGATAAATGGATGGCGATGGGGACTAAAAGGTCTTTGGCTGCAGCGCGCTGGCCAGACACTTCCCTGATGGAAACAAGGAATGCCACATGCTCTGCGCTGCTATCACAGAGGATGGCACTAAAGCAGAAGGGAACACAGTGCTCCAGTTTGAGTGGGACACGCAGGGACCTGAGATTTTCTTCTCCTCATTCCATCTGTTCTGACCTCCAACTACTTCATCTTTCTGTGTCCACATGCTGAATTATGACCAAGGGCATGGGGTGCAGGCTAAGTATTTATGAGGGACAGGAGGATGGGGAGAATAGCCCAGATATTCTAGGTGTCCTTTCTCAAAGTATTACTGAAATCAGGGCCTTGCTCTCCCATGGGATCCCTCTTCTTCTGGTCCAAATTAAAGAGACTTGGCAAGAAATTTTAGACATTAATCTGTGGGTGGTATGAGGAAAGTTCTAGAACTTTCTAGAACACCATGTTCACTTGAAGGAGATTTTTCCCATGAGTGAGGGCTGTGGCAGCTGTGTCCTGGAACCTAATCGCACAGAGTCACAGAGCCTCACCCAGCAGAAGGTGGGTGGGAGAAACAGGCCTTTCACACAGTTCCTCCACATTGGGGACCCATTTAAAGAATCTGTAAAGTGAAGTGCCGGGCCCAGAGGCTCCCTGAGAAGTATTTCCACAGCTGCTCCCTGGGAATGTGGAGCTCCCACCCACCTTCCACACCTGGCGTTCAGAAAGCACCCCTGCTCGGAGGTAAAGCCACTCTCACAGTCTTGGGAGGGGCTGCCGGACGAGTCCCACCCTGGGCATCAGAGGGGTGGAGGGCCAGGCAGCAGGCACTTGGGAAAAAAGTCAGTGAGCACCTGCAAAAGGCACGGCCACAGCTGCCCCACGAAGGCGGTGACGGGTGGCACTGGCCGTGGTCAAGGGGAGGGCAGGAGGTGCATGTCCCTTGCTGGCCGAGGCTCCCGCTGCTGGGCTAGTCACGGCTCTGTGCAGGGCAGGGCAGGGCAGGGCAGGGCAGCCCCACCCTGGCCTCAGCAGGAAGACAGATGGCAAATGTGTGGAGCCATGTGGGCTCCGGAACAGTCACCGGCCCTTCGGAGAGAGGGAGTGGAGGGCGGGGTGGGAGGCTGGGCAGCCCAGGGCAGTGCTGGAGAGACCCTGGGCCACGCTAGACAGAGTCTCGAGCACAGTCTCCTCCTCACCCCAGACCGCCGCCCCAGTCTCTGCACAACTACTTTCTTCATAACTTAGCAGACCAGGAAGGGCCTGAAAATGCGCATAAATACAGGGGCCAGTCAGGCCACAGGAGCGCCGCTCCTCCACTGAGGTCTGAGCCCCTGCTTGGAAGGCAGGGGGTCTGCCCTGGAGGAGGGTTAGAGCAAATTTACAAAGCGCCGGGGGAGACAAGAGCAGCGTGCACTGCGGTCCATCTCGAAGTGGCAGATAACTAGTTTTTCCTTTTCTGAGCAGCCTTTCTCTTCTTCTGTCGCTTCTTTTTTCCTATCTTTTCTTTTTTCCCCATTTTTTCTTCTCTGCGCCCCCTTAGATAAAATCAGTAGAACCATTAATGATGTTGAAATACACAGGGGTCTGTTTCAGTCTGCACAATCTCTAACACTTCCCTGGGTGTCTGTTTTACTCTGGCTTCAGTCTTAGGCCTGGAGGCCCCTGGGCAAAGCACCGTCCATCAGTACTTCATTAAAATAAATCGGACATTTTCCCCAATTCAAAGAAAAATGTTAGCTGGCCTTCCAGAACACCTGGGAACTGGTTATAGCCTATAGCTGTGGGCCAAGGGGCCAGCCTGAGGCTTTCAACCCTGAACAGCATTCACATCTGAAAGGGTGCGAAGGACCCAGGCTGGACTTGGCCTTCTAACTCACCTCAATCCCATCTTCTCTGGCCTTCTTCCTTTTTCAGTGCAGAGCTGAACTCTGCTGTCCCTACAGAAAATACCTGCATTTCAGACTGAATCACGCTTTGCATTCAGGCGGCCATCCAGGAGAGGAGAAAGAAGGTGGGCCTGATCCCACCTTCTCCTTTCTGGATGCCTGGGGACACCCCCTGGGAATGACTGGGATTGTTCTGGAGAGCAAGGGAGAGAGCTGGTTAGCAGAATTCGATTAGAGCAACTGGCTCATGATTGTCACATTAAAATGATTCAAGCTAAATGGTATTTAATGATTTATGGGGTAAGCCACCTGTTCCTGTGAAAGCTATTAACCATGGCCTAGAATTATGGGATTTTTACATGGGCAAATGTGAAAGCTGGATATTATGAGAGTTGAGTCTCTGGAGATTACGTGGGGGGATGTTAGGAGAACCAAGGAAGAGGAGGAAAGGGAAGAGGAATTAGTGAGTCAAATATTATTCTTCAGAAAACTGGCACTGCTGTTTCCATTGGGTTAAAAAAAAAAAAAAAGAAGGCACAAAAACTTGAGTTGCAGTTCTCATGTGCTCCTGAGCGAGGCCCACACTCACAAGTGAAGTGGGCAGGAGGGACCTAAGGCACCCACCCAGCAGGCCATCTTAACCTCCATCAACTCTACAAATGTATCTGAGCCCCGTGTTTAACAGCTGATGGATTTTACTTCCGGTAAATAAATTCCCACGTCCAGTAGGAGGTCGGTACCATGAAACAATTAGCATTTTATTGCTAGTGCATATAATGTCACATTTGATACAATTTTAGTACAAGTGAAAAAATACACTGTGGCTAACATTAAAAAGCTGTAATCACATTTATAGATCATATATATTTCTTTACAAATTGCCAGTGGGTCAAGAGAATAGAGAAATGTAACCTACTGACCGTCATATGGCTCCACTTCAAATATATGAATTGTTCGACTATAAATATATTCTGAAATACATTTGTTTTCTAAAGAAACATTAAAAAAATGTGCACAAAAAATATATAAAAAATGCCTTGCAAAAAGTTACAAATACCACCAGGCCCATCTGTGGATCGCATTGATGCAGGGAAATGTCACCTTGCCAACGTTTCTGCCTGGAAACTGAAACCCTGCCGTGGTTTCAGGAGGAGGGGTTCATGGCAAGAGGCTCATTTCTTCATTTATTTTGTTTGCTTCTGATTGCAGAGCCCTCACAGTGTGCAGAGCCTCTCCGTGGCTTATAAAAACCTCAGAGGCAATCACAGAAACCGAATTCCTCAAAACAAGTTTCTCAGATTGAAAACTGCATTTGATTCTGCAAAGACTGGCCTTTTGAGGGAAGGTGGAGACATGATCTCCCGCACCCCACCCCAGGAGAGGGCCAGCCGCATTGCAGAGAAGGCCAGAGAAGATTCTCACAGAGGGCCTGAGGGGTGGTGCGGGGGAGGGCCAAGGGAGAAGGGGGCTGCAGGGCGGGGCCCTGGCAATCACCCTCCTCCCCACTGAGCATGTACAGAAATGAGAAGCCGAAGCAAGAGGAAGCATGTTACTGGAGGCAGGGAGAGGCCTGGGAATGGCCGGGAGTGGGTCTCTGAGCACAGTCCCCAGTGACAGGAGCTTCTACATGGAGCCTACAGAGCCAATCACGGAGCCCAAAAGAGTAGGTGGATGTGGTGGCCGCTGCCTAGCACTAGCCAGTATCTGAGTCACCTGCAGGGGGGTGGGGGTAGGGTGGGGAGGGGGATGTCATTCCCAGAGGGGCACCCCCTGCGGAGGCTGCCCTCCGCCTTCCTCCAAGCCTGTGAGTCTGGAGGAAGGACACTTTTCTGAGCTCCATGCTTGGCCATCACCTGACTGTGCCCAGAGGCCCCGGGGGCAAGGAAGAAACGCTCCAAAGCAAAACCAAATACAGATCTTGAAGCAATCACTGATTTAAAAAAAAAAAAAAAAAGATAATGGGAATGATGAGGGTTGTGATGATCGGGAGAGAGCGGTCAGTGGGAAATGCTGTTGGGACAACATGATTTCTTAGAAAAACCCCAGTTATAAAACAGCCAATGCACGAGGGTCTGGGGCATGGGTGAACAGAAGCTGCAGGATCGTACCAGACACTATAAATGCGGTTCTACATGCTGGGCAGACCTCAAGCCCATTCCCAGGTCCGTGCTCTGCCCCCCAGGCACACCTGGTCCTCCCCATCCAGGCCCTCCGCCCCCACACCTCGCCCTCCATCTGCCGTACGGTGTTAGCTTTCCTCAAGTGGATCTAGCGGAAAGTCCTTTCTGGTTGATGTGCTTACTTGTTTAAAGCTTTCTCCAGGTACTCCTGAATCCACTTCAGTTTCGGGTCAATGCACACTTGTCTGTTGTTGTTCTTCAGCCTCGCCCTGCCAGAACGGAAGAGGTGACAGTATGAGGCTGAGCGCGAGGGGGCTCGTCGTGACCTGGGCACTGGGCTCATCGCCCGCGTCAGCACCGGGACCCCCTTGGCAGGCTCGGGTTCAGGAGGAACTCAAGGTGGGGAATCCCGTCCCTAGCAGCGGATCGAGTCCCCCCGCAGATACGGGAAGGTGGAACTTGCCTTCACAGGGGAGTCTGGGGAGAGTGCAGGCCGGGGAACGTGTGAGTTGGCCTTGGGAGAACACGGAGGGGCCGGGCAGGTGGAATACAGAGGGAGGGAAGCAAGAGCAAAGGCATCAAAGGGGGTACTTGCACTGAGGGCGTGGAGGAGGGTGGGCTGCCCGAGAAGCAGGTGGCCGGATGTCAGGGCAAAAGAGTGGGGTTTTCTCTGCAAGATTATGGGGACTGAGGCTGGAGACGGACAAAGGCAGACTTTTATTTGGATGGATCATCTTGAAAGTTCACGGGAGACCGACTTAAGAGTAAGCCCGGAATTAGGAGATTTGAAAAGAGGGACTGCAATAGTTTGGGGAAGAGATGTGACAGAGCATGAGGGAGGGACAGTGCGAGTTGGGGGGATGGCAGGACAGTGAGGGAGGGGCAGTGCAGGTAGGGGGTGACAGGACAGTGAGGGAGGGATTGTGTGGATCGGGGTGACAGGACAGTGGGAGAGGGACAGCTCAGGTCGGGGAGGGACTGTGCGTGTAGGGGGTGACAGGGCAGTGAAGGAGGGACAGTGAGGATGGGGGGGTGAGAGGACAGTGAGGGAGGTACAGTACAGGTAGAGGGTGACAGGACAGTGGGGGAGGGACTATGCAGGTGAAGGGAGGCACAGTGGAGGGAATTTGCCAGAAAGTGGTTTCCAGAAAGATTTTACAAGTTTACTGAACGCTCCTTGGTTGCATTTGCTTTTTAAAAATTCATAGGGCACCTTCCTCCCACTTCTCGGCTCCAGTCACACCTCCCCACCAGACACCTCCTGGGGGCAGACTGGACTTATCTCTCCGGGTCCCCCTCCATAAAGCCTTGGATACCAGTAACCTCAAGCAGCCTGAGGACACTCCTGCCCAGCCACTCATGGGTGTGTGAGGACAACTCAGGCTGGCACAGTGGCTTGGGGATACCCACGGGAATCCTGCAGCCTGCCTGTGAAGTGACTGACATCAGGAGAGGAAGGGGGTGATTCTGTGTCTGCCCAGGGCTGCCTCTTTCACTTTGAGGTGCCTTCCTAGCAGATGTCCCGGCGTGATGCAAACTGCAGAGCAGGTCTATGGGGCTCAATTCCACATCTGACAAAACACCTCTCAAAGGAGAGAGTATTTGACTGTAAACAAAGTCAGCGAAGAAACATTCATCTTCCAGTGGCCTAAAACATTCTGTAAGTGACAAACACATTCAAGGCAGCCAAGGCTGGCAAAAAAAAAAAAAGACAAAATCAAACTTCAAAACAGCTGGTATTAGGGAGCAAAGGATTCATTTTCACCTTCAAATTGCAGGTTTCATTCCCACCGCTGTGGCCCCAGCCCATTCTCAGCGCTGGGAATTTTCAGGAGGTAAGGTCCCCACCAGAGCCCCTGAGCCCCAGCACCCCTGCGTCCAGACCCCTGACCACACTCGCTAGGGGCAAGCAGGGGTGCACTTGAGCACGCGGGGGGCCAAGCAGTGAGCGGCCGTGCAAGGCTCCCTCGCTGAACCCCACCCAGCCTCCTGCACCTGGCGAGAGGTTTTCATGTGTTCTCTGGGGGGGATTTTCATTTGTCTCGTTTCCCACACGAATGACAGCAAATACAAGCGGTTACCATCAACACCAGCAAAAACAAAAACTCGTGTGTTGTGTTTGAGACAAAGCAGTTAAGTGAGCCGAAAAGTTTGAGTTTTACCCAACGGTTAAAGACCACTTAACCTGAACTGGGGTCTTGTGAGATTCTGCATGTGAGAAAGGAAGGATCTAGAACACCAAAGTCTGGGAACTGCAGGACAGACACCTATGACCTGCAGAGGGCTGGTTCATTCACTGGACTTCAGCAGAAACTCCTCATTTCTAGTCTGAAGGCATCCCACGGTCCTTCCCTCTCCTGCGCTAAAGGAGGAAATTTGGGAAAAAAAGAGGCAAGAACAAGTTGGAGCACAGCGGGGCGCCAAGGGTAAGAGTGGCTTTTGAAACTCTGGCACGGTGGCGTACCCAAAGGCCTCCTGGTCATCGCAGCTGCCTCTAATTATGCCAAGTTCAAGGCCAGCCGCTCAGCATGTGTCGATTCTCTAGCTTTGACAAGTCTGGAGTTAGGGGCTACGATGCCCACTAGATGCAACCCTCCTGAAGCTGATGTTCACACTTACACGATCTGAAGGGCACAGTTTGGAGTGTTGAGGATTTTGAGATGCTTGACGTTGGCTCTGGCAACGTGGCTCTCAAAGAATCGGCAAGGACATCTGTAGCTCAGGCTGACCGGTTTCCCTGGAAGAGGTAGTGAAAACAGGGCGGTTTGTTATGATCCTGCTGGACTGTGGGGATATATGCACGTGTGGGTCCGCGGCTGAGGGCTAAGGTGGAGGAATGGATGCTTAGGATCAAGAGCCACGGGACTAGTTACGGGGACATCCTTGCTAAGAGCTCTTGGGTGGTACAGTGAGCCCCTGGGGCAGGAGGGAAGGGAGACGGGGCAAGCCCAGCTTCCATAGGACCAGAAGGCAAATGGACCCGCAGAGTGCTGGACTCTAGGAACCTGGGAAATTAAAAGCGGCTCCTTGCTCAGACATCTTAAGATCAAATGTATTAATCCCAGGACAGGATTGTTTCAGTCTAAGGTAACTGAGGTTCCCAAGTAATCTCTGCAAAGTAAACTCCTCCAGGGCCAACTAAGAAAGCCCTCCATACTCAGGGAAGGAGGAGGGGGAAGCAGGAGGCTCTGGGCTCCCTCTTGTCCCAGGAGCCACTGCAGTTCCCCAGGGGAATGCTGGCCTCCCACTCCTGCAATCTTCTCCCCTCTCATTCACCTTCAACCCAGGCAACCACAAAAGAATCCTGGCAGGCTTTCTACCTGGGAGTCCCCGGAGGGCAGGCCAAGCCCCCCCCCCCCACCCCAGCACTCCCCTGAAGGCAGGACGATTACCAGGGCTGGAGTCAGAGGTGGCTTTCATTGTGCAGAGATGCTAGAGCTTCCTGGGTTATGTTACCTCTTTGTTTGCCAATTCACCAATTAGCAAAATGCCATAATTGACACTCATTAGTTTAAATAAGCAAAGGGCTCCTGCAGAACTCACCACTCACCCTCTAAGTCTAGGATTGCAAGCCTTAGAGGGGGCTGGGATCATCGTGGTTTTTTTTTTTTTTTCCCCCTGCAGATTTTATCCAAGCCCTACTTAATACCCCAAATTATTTGAATTTGTGGATCCTTTCATCAGGGATTAAATGTATGTCTGAGAATATTTAGTCCAGAGATTTAAAAAAAAAAAAGAGGATTGCTCTTTACAGAGCTCCCAGAGGCCTTCTGCTGGTCCTGAAATTCTGCACTTTGGGGCAAGAGAGCTGGGGAAGCTGTGAGAAACCTTGTGAGTAAGGGACTTCTTCATTTTTCTCAAGGCTGCATTCAGCTGAGAGATGGCAGAGCCTGCAAAGAGCAGCCTATTCGGCCAACAAGTCAGGAAAAATAGACCACCCAGCCCTCTAGGATCAAATGTTTTTCCCTAAAAACTGGTAAGGAAAGAGCCCAGCTTCACGGTGCTCAGACTCAGGGTACTGGAGAGCACCTGGGGCAGCCTTTGCTGTATACCTAAGTGACTCCAGAAAGTCTCTGCTGGGGTCTGGCCTTCAGCCAGGGCACTCAATCCCTGCAGGGGAAGCTTCTACTATCCTGCCCATACTGCCTTGGAACTAGATGGCCTGGGAAAGGGACCCCAGGGCTAGGGGCTGGGTGGACTGCGTAAAGGAAAAGTCGGAAGTCTCTCCTCTGAGTGTCCCACCTCCAGTCTCCCTGGAATTCTCCTGGGTCCTTCTGAGCCGAGTAGGGACTGAAGCCCTGGGCTTGGGCAGTGACACGGGGGGGGGGGGGGGGGGGGGGTCCCAAGCCCAGAGCAGCAGCAAGCTGAAAGGTACACAGTGTGAGTGCTGCAGCTGGTGGGGGCTGCTGCTCTCCCAGGGGTGGGTAGGGAAGCTAGCTGCTCTCCCAGGGGTGGGTAGGGAAGCTAGTCTGGGTCGGCTAACCAAGCCGTGGAGATCAGGCCAGAAATCAGAGCTGATTCTGAGCTCAAAACACAGGCTTTCTCTTCTCTTCTTTTCCCCCCTCTACCCCCTGGGATTATCCATTTCCTTCAAAGGCAATTTGTATTCCTGCTCCCAGGACCCAGTTAGTTGCCTGTCAAGGGGGGACTTTCAACAGGTTTTTTTTTAAAGTGACAGAGCACCAACGGCTCTTACTAAAAGCAGTGCTATGTCCACCTGTGTCCTCTCCAGCTTTTTGTCAATATTACTAACTTTTCCAACTGATTTGGAGGTGACTCAGTGTGTAGGTGATTCGCCCAGATGTTACCAGACCGTAAGTGGTGAACTTGGCTCTGTTCAAGAGCAGTTCCAAGCGAACCTTCCACGCTAACACAGAAAGGAGCCCTGGCCAGCTTCTCCAATGAGGTCTCAGAGTGGAGTCCACCCTGGATTTAACTCCTGAAAGCCCAGGGCAACCAGGGCCCCAGCTGCTTGGCTGAGGTCAGCCAGTGGAGGGAGGGCAGGAACCGGAGCCTGACCCTGAAAACAAGGGTGTCTCCAAGGTCAGTTTTGGAACTCAGTATGGGCACACAGGCTCCAGAAGGTCAAAAAGTACATTCTAGCCTATGAATGCAAGGAGAAGCTGACCAGCCTCCAGCCTGGGACCCTGTCCTGGCCACTTGGCTGCCAAGAAGGCAGCTCAGAGAGGCAAGCAACCAACCCTTCCAAGGGTCAGGATGACTCTGTTAATGAGACTCCCACTCCCTCTGTGCTCCTTCCAGGTCCGCTGTGCCTAGGACTCAATGACCTGAGTGGGTCCTGGCATTCCCAACCTTTCTGCAGCTCCCCAGGGAAGGGGGGGGGCAGCACCATCTCTCTACAGAGGTACCCAATGACAGCTCCACTCTCACCAGACAATCAAATTAACATTTGAGTTAACATGCATTAACATGCTCAAACCAGTGTCCCCCATGACCTTGGGGGTCAGTGTGGAGAGTCAGCCTCACATACTTTTTCAGCTGGGCGGTAAAATCCAGATTGCCTTCCATCCAGTCCCTCTGCAGCTCTGCCCAGCAACTCGCTACATTTCCCACCCCTCACCCAGACTCCAGGCTTGAACTTACCACCCTGAGATCAAGACCTGAGCTGAGATCAAGAGTCTGACACTTAACCAACGGAGCCACCTGGGAGCCACCCAGGTGCCGCTTAACCTGCTACACTTAAAAAAAAAAAAACACTCCCCTGGCAGTCAGTTGTGAACCCCTGGGAGTTCGGGCCCTGCTTCCACATTTGCTCACCTTACCCTCACCTCACCCACCTGGCTTCTAGTCCACTGCCAGGATGCAGAAGAGGGTCTGCAGCTGGAACCCAGCCTTGAGCTGTGGGGGCTCAGGCCCTGTCTGGACCGTGGCTGCCCCAAGAGCACTCCCAGCGTCCTTCAGCCCTTTGCAGGGTTTGTTGGCAACTTCGCAGCCAAGAAAGGACAGCGTGGCCTGGCTAACGTGGCTTGTTTTGTGTGTTTAAAGACAACACTTTATTTTGGTTTGCAGCGGTGGTGTCCTGTGACAGGACAGCCAGATTTCTCTTCAGCTTCAGAAGGGGAAAAAAAAAGGGCTCCCCCTCTCCCAGTGAAACAGGACACCACCTTTCCCAGTGGCCTAAGGCCTTGGCGATTGAACTCGGCTGCCGCGCTCCTTCCGAGGTAAGAGCGATGGCTTGGACGGTGACAAAGGCGCCAGGCTGCAGGTGTGTTTGGGGAGCAGGGGAGGGGATGAGCGACCCCGGCGGCCCCTGGGCTTCTCTTCGGTGACCCAGGCAAGAGGCCAGGAAGCAGGCTGGACGCGCGCCCGGGTTCGTTCGCGTCCCTGCGGACCGCGGGGCTGTGCAGAAGCGCGGCGGGCGGGTGGTGCAAACACGACAGCTGCTCCGTTTGGCTCGCCCGCTAAACCTCGCTCGGGTGGGTGCGGAGAGGGGACCAGCCTCGCATGGAGGGGACGCGGCGCAGCAGCCCCTGACCGCGCCGCTACCGCCTGCGCGTCGCGATGAGAGGCAGACTTGGCGAAGCGCTCTCTCGCACACGCATCTCCCGCGCCCGGCGCCGCGGGGCCTCCCTCCGAGTCCCTTCCCCTCGAGAAACCGAGCCGCGCGCTGGAGATCACCGGCTGGGCAAGGGTGGGCGCGCCACCCCCGGGGCCCGCGGCTGCCGACTCCGCTCTGCTTCCCCGCGCTCCCGGAGCTCTCCCGGCCAGGGAACCCTGCCCGACCCTGTGCTGCCGCTGCCCCCCGTCCCGGACCCGAGTCCCGAGGCGGAGTGCGAAGCTTCAGCGCGGGTGGTGCTGCTGCGCTTTGAGCGCCGCAGCCCGAGGGAGCGCGCCCCAAGGAGGCGGCTGCCTCGACCTCCCCGGTGCAAAGCGGCGCGAACTGGGTCCGTTCGGGACAGCGCGGGCGCAAGCAGAGGAGCCGCGGTCCCGCAAGGAGCCTGGCGCCCACGCCTCCGCCGAGGAGCGCACTCACCGTCGCTGAGGCACAGCGCAACCAGCACGATGGCCAGCACGACGACGACCTTGGCATTCATGGCACCGGCGCGCGGGAGGCGGACTCAGGCGGGACGTGGAGCGAACGCGGCAGCGTAGAGTGAAAGTGCGGCGGCTGGAGGCGCGCTCCAGGCACTTTAGAGGGGAGAGCGGGGAGGGGCGGGGTGGGGCGGGGCGCACGGCGAGGGGCGGGCTTGGAGCGGCAGCCGGGCGGCGGCGGCTGGGGGCTGGGGCGCGCGTCCCCCTCCCACGCGGCCGCCGCTCCTGTCCCCTCCCCGCCCCCTCCACGCCCGGGGTGCAGCCGGCGCGGCGGTGCGCTCCGGCCTCTGACCTCCTCCGGCTCCGCGGGGCCCTGCTCTGTCAGGCTCGACCTGCAAGGAGGACACCCAGCAGCGCGCTGAGATGGGCTCAAGGCTAGTTATTGTGCCCACTTAGCAGGTGGACAGACGGAGTCCCAAAGGCGGGAAGCGAATGAGGAGCAATGATAAGCAAGAGGATGTGTGCCGGTTAGGCCTGAGGTAGCCAAGGGCGACCGTCCCGTTTTTGGATTCTAGAACCTGGAGGTGACCACCGGCCCGGGATCGCTGCGCTGCGGCCCCGCGAGCTTGACCCAAGGGAAGGAGACCAGTCTGCAGAACGAGCGAATCCCATCCCAAGCCGACGCCATCACTTAGTAGCCAAGGCTCAGTTTTCTCACCTGTAAAACTGCGACTCTAAAATAGAAGGCCATGTTGCCCAGAGGAAACAAAAGTAGTCCACTCAAGCGCTCCGTGAATTTAACCTGAATTCTAAGTAGGCGTGAAAGTACTTGGCTCGCCGTGCCTCTGTTCTCTCAACTGTGAAATGGGCTGACCACAGTCTCCATCCTGCCGAGAGTAAGTGCGGGAAATGATTGGGACTCCTCTCTCCGCCGTGAAGTGCTCACCATTGAGTCCCGCACATAGTACTTAATAAATGGAATCTAGAATAATTTTTTAAACTTCATCATTTTCTCCGTCTCCCAATGAATGTCCTGCGCGACCCAAAGTGTTGAGAGAACTCCCCCTCTTCCCCTCGACACTACTCCTGGCATCGGCCCTCCTGGTCCACAAAAAGAGTCGTGCCCGGGCGGTGTCTGAACTCTTGGCAGGCGGTGCCCCAACCTGGACACCTGGAGACAGCCTCAGCTAGCAGGGATGGGTGCAGGCAGGCGGCCCAGGAGGCGCAGGGTTGAGAGGAGCACGCGCTGGGGCCTCACTGGTGACCACAGGACGCTCCAGCTACCTCCTCTTGCCCTTACTCCCTAGTGGTGTGGATTCTGTACCTGGCCCCATCCAAGGAGCGCATATCAGGGACGGACAGCTCTCTGTACCTGGGAAGTCCCGCAGTCTGGACCCTAGGGGGAATGGGCGGGGCCCGTGGGGCCTGGGCTCAGCAGTTCCAGCCAGGGGCGATAGGAGGGGGCGGTCAGCAGAAAGCTGTAAGAGCTCTGGGACTCAGGTCCTGAGGATAGGTGTCTTTTGTGTCTTTTTTCCAAAACTACTTTCACGCCCAATTAGACACACTGGGAACTTGCATTTATTCATTCATTTACTCCAGGCCGAGCTCACTTCTGGGCACTGGGCGTAAAGCCGGGAAACGCACTGGCTTGGTCCCTGGCATTAAAGAACTAACAATCCAGTGGGGAATACAGTCCTCAGGCATTCCTTGGCCCCCACTCTTTTCGGTGGGTATTTGCGAACTAGTGAGCCTGTGTTGGCCTCAGAGGAGAAAGAGCTCGCCGACTGAGCTCGGGCGCCCTCTGGTGGCAAAGTCTCCAGCACAAGCTCCCACCCCCCAACCCCGGCCTGTCCCCATGTCCCGCATCCCAACCTCGCTTGCCCACCGCCCCCGAGGTCTGGGTGGACCAAGGCTCATGCCCTCCCCCCCCGAACCCAGCGCAGCCTAGTAAAGCTGCGATGCAGGGCGGTAAATCAAGAAGCCTGGAGCTGGCGAGACTTGGAACCTGGAATCCAGACCCTGGCGGGAGCTGCACAAAACCTTCCCTGCAAATCCTGCTAAAGCAAATGCCAGTCTCTCACTGGCTTCTTTGCCTCAAATCTGGGTTTTGTCCCTGCAGCTGAGGGAGTCACTGGAGAGGGGCCTGCGTGGGCTAGGGCCGAGGCTTCCTGCCTGGCTGGGCCCTGCCACCCCAGGATAGACATTAGTGTGGGACTCATCAGAGCCTGCTGCTTCCTCCATTAATTTATTAAAATCCTTATTGAGCACCTACTACATGCCAGACACTGGCGAAGTGTTTGAGGTACTTTAGTAAAGGAAGAAAAGAAAGAAAGAAAGAGAAAAAAGAAAAGAAAGAAGAAAACCCCACACCTCCTGTCCTGGAGTTTACATGGAAGGGGGTGGGAAGAAGGAGGGAGAGGAAAATGGCAGAAAACATAAGTAATTAGACACATAATCTATAGAATGTTCTTAGGTGCTATGGGAAAATGGAGCAGAGGGAAGGGGAATGAGTTAGGATTTTACGTAGGGACACCAGGAATCTGCATTTTAGATAAAATCTCCAGTTTTTCAGTTGGCAAACTATTTGAATTTAAAACATTTAAAACATTACTGGCCAATGCTCTTGGGGGCCATGGGCTACCAGACTGTGCCTTTTAGCTTGAGCTCTATTCTCAGCCATACGGGTGCCTCCCAAATTCTGGACAGCAGAGCCCACCACCCCTGCTCCTCTGTCCTCTGCTGGTGCCACAGTCTCCACTTCCAAGGTTCCACCTTTCTTTCTCTGCCAGGAAACTCAGTTCCTCAATCAAGGCCCAAAGCAAGCTCCCCCTCCCAGTGAGATCTCCCAGGGCTCTCTTGGCTCAGCACCCTGATTTGCTGCTCTTTAGAAACACGACAGTCATGCTGGGTCTGAGGTGGGAGGCAGGCAGGGGTCTGGCTGTCAAGGTGTACCTCTAGACCCCGAGTGCCCAGTTCATGTGCCCCTCGGCCTGGCTTGCTCATTGCTTCAGAGTTCAATGGTTGGCCTTTCAGGGAAGGACTTCAGTACAAGGTTGAAGGTTTGCTCTGATTCATTGTTTCCGGTGTGTAACTGACAAGATGACTTCAGGTGGTATTTTGAAAACATTATTTGTAAGAAATTCAGATTTATATATTTTATTTTAAAAGTAATAAGAAAAAAAGTATACCTTGTACATTAAAGCAGACATTTCAGATATGGCTCAGGATTGATTTCATTTTTTAAAAATATATGATTTAAAAAGCAAGTATATTTAAAGTAATAGCAGCCAGTACTGTAGTTGGTTGGAGATACAGCAAAAATCCACAGTCGTACACAAAGATCTGAAGCTTGAAAATGCTGTCTAAATAAAGAACATTTTTTTTTTTTTGTATTATTTGATACTACTCACCTCCCTTACAAACAAACCATTTGGCCCCAGAGTGGTAAGACAAAATCACACAAGAGAGGTATGGCCTCTTTCTCACCCTTGCCATCAGGAGAGGCTAGAGAATGCTTACCTATGAGTGCTCAGGTCCCCCTGTGGGGAACTTTGAGATCCCACCCCACCCCCTTGCCCATAGCTCTCTTATCCCAACCATGAGTCTTCTTTCTCCAACTTTTGGTGCAGGCCTGAAGGGGCACAGCCAGGAGACCGCTGTCTGCCTGCGCCCGCCCTCCCACTTCCCCTCTCTCACCTTTGACGCCCCACCCTGGGATTCACAAGTAGGTACTCTACCCTGGGAACTGGGAGTCCCAGGGAGAAAAACAAATCCTCAGAGCTGGGTGCTGTCACCGGTGGAACAGTTACACTAACTCTCAAGGTTGGTGTTGGGATTTACTAAGTGTGAAGCTGTCTGGCCCAGAGAAGGCTCTCAGAATGATAGGACTTCGGCTTACTTGCTCTGAATGGGTTACATTTTGTTCTCCCAGAGACAGAATTTACGGAATAGGCCCTCATATCTCAGCTTTGAAGACTAGAAGCCCGAAGTTCAGAGTGGTTGAAGGCCTTGACCAACATGGAAGAGCTGGCCAGGGGCAAAGGCACAACTCTCTAGACCAGCTTTTCCAGATTCTGGAACAACATGGGAGTGTGCAGAGGGATGTACGTCACTTTCATGGGAGCCTCTTGGAGGCATGTACCCAGGACTGGGGCTCAGCATCTGTCAGTCTAGCCATGGTTTCCTCAGCTAGATCCCAAATTGGCCTCGGGAGCCAGTTCCAAGAGCCTCATTTCCTTCTGGAGGGAAGAACCCTAGGGAAGCTGAGTCAGGGCTCCTGGATGCAGGGCTCCTGGATGCTCCTGGCAACTCCTCTGTTGCCGGGTCCTGGCCAGCTGTGGGGCACATACAGAGGCAAGCCTTACCATAGCTAATGTCCAAATCCAGCCAGCCAGATCTTCTGTCCAAAGACTCTCCCTTGTGGACACTCCTAAAATAGGGGTGGTATTTTCTGGGACATCCTGCAGGAGCATTGGATGAGCAGAGCTAATGTTTTAGGAAGAGTCAGACCCAAGGGCTCTGAGGGGTCAGGTCTGTGCTCTCACATACCCTCTCACTTCTGCACCCCATCACCAAAATCACTGCAGTCAGGTCCAGATTTATTCTGCTGTTCCTAACCCCACCCCACTCTTTCCTGTTACCCTTGCATGTGGATAGACTGATCTCAGCATAGGAGCTGCAGAAGTTTCTAGAATTGGGAGCGTGCACCCGCTTCTACCACAAACCCCTGGGTCATGGGAAGCGTGAACCCTTTAAGGATAAATAACATTCACACGTGTTACTCAGTGCTGTGCACCCCTCACTTCTTTCATCCTCCCACTACCTTTGAGGTGGGTTCAGTGTTCACACCATGCCCCAGATTTGGGAGCTAAGGTCACACAGTTGCTCTTTGGCAAAGCCAGGATTTAGATCATCTTAGCCTGGCTCTGGAGTAGGACTGTTCCTGGTAAAGGACGGAAGAGCAGGTTTGCCATATAAAATGCAGAAAACCCAGTTAAATTTAAATTTCAGATAAGCAACAAGTCTTTTTTTTTTTTTTTTTTTTTTTTTTTTGGTATATATGTTCCAACTATTGCATAGGACATACTTAAACTAAAAGAAATCATTCGTTGTTCATCTGAAATTCAAGTTTAACTAGGTGTCCAGGATTTTTACTTGCTGAGCCTGGTAACTCTACTCCATAGTGCACACCCTTCACAACACAAAGGAGCCCCTCTCTGTGGGTTTTCTCCCTGGGCCTCCAGGACATGTGGGCAGAGGGAGAGAAGGGTATTGGGAAGGCAAGTTCTAGAATCACGCACTTTCACAGTGAGGGGATTTCTTGAGTTTTATTACTACAGAGTTTTACTGTGGTGTGAAATGGTGCATTAAAGCGGTTTGGGAACGATGATCTCCACCGCCCACCCCCCTCACTTCTCTCTCTCCTTTCTGTCACAAGCATTTTAATGCTACCTTTGCTCCAACCCTGAGCTTCCAGAAAAAGTCTGGTCATGCCTAAGGTGAGAAGAGACAATCTTTCTCCCCACTATCCCCAGTCCTCTTCTTCTTCCTGCCCAGGCAGAAGCCCAGCGCCTGCACCCTTCCTCCTGTTTTAGGTGGAATGGGCTGGGGGTGGGGGGAGACAAGGAGCTGAGGAGCCTTGTCCCAAGAGGGAGCCTCACATGGGGGGTGCAGGATCCGGGGCCTCTGCAGATGAGGAAAGAGGTTAAGCACTGCTGTGGGTCATGGAGGAGGCTCTGGGCCTGCTGCCTGCACAGCTGGTCCCCTGGTCGGAGAAGCCAGGCTTCCAGGCTTGCTGGCCCTCCTCGTTCAGATGAGGGACTTGTACTTTTTTCTCCACCTTACCTCCCTGGGCTGGGAGTCTTATAGTTCTTGTGGCACAGATGCTCTGGATAAGACCGCACACGGAGGCTGCCCAGAGAGCCTTTCAAGGTGAAGTCCAAAGGCAGGCCCCACTGGCAGCAGGGCCCAGGGGAAGAAAGTGGGGAATGGACTCAGCTGTGGGGAAGGGCCCAGCACTTCTAAGGTGCCCATCCTCCCACCCCACAGCTCAGAAGCGGACTGGGAAGGTTGAAAGGCAGTTTTGTTTGGGGGATAATTTATCAAACAAAGAATTTGTAAATTAGGCGTTGTTGTTGTTGTTACTGTTTTTTAACAATGTAAATGCAGGACACCTACAAGAGTTTGGGCTTCATCCATGAAGTCTCATTGGCTCCCAGCTTCCTGAGGTCTTTCTCTTCTTAGGTTCCCAGAATGAAGTTTCTGTGTTTGCAGTCTGGTTGACTGATCATTGATGCTTTCTTTTTTTCTGTAGAGTGCACAAGTTTTGCCTCAACGCCCTAGGCTGGGCCACCAAGAGGTGCTGCACTTCCTTCATAAATCTGCAGTCCAACCTTCCATCCATTCATCTATCCTTCCCTCACCGACCCATCTATCCTTCCTCTACCGACATCCCCCACCCGTCTATTCACCCATCCACTTGCGAATCCATCCATCTATCTAGCAGCCGGCCACCCAGCCAGCCAAGCATCCGCCCCCCTACCCACCTGGCTCTCCCCTTCAATCACTCCCCATCCATCCTGTCCAGGTGCTCTAGCCCTGAGATATCTTTTCCGCCAGAAGCAGATGTGCCTCCTGTTTCCTGGGCCACAGGGGAGGAATAATCAAGCATCAAGGGCCCCAAATCTAGAGATCACAGAGCAAGCCCTCACCTTGATACAGCTTGAAACCTTTGCCTTCCCCTTGTTGAAGGAATGACCTCTCTGAAAGGCAGGGAGGGCGTCCTGGGGAATGCCCACCCAGGAAGGAGCCGAGAGCAACATTCGAACACTCCTGGCTTCCCCCCCTCTCATCGTTCCTTTCATAACTTTCTCCCATGAGTTATTTAAAAAAAAAAAAAAAGAAAAAGAAAGAAAAAATAGCAAAGAAACAAACCTTTATTTCTGTTTACTCCTCTGTATTTAATGACCAGTTGTTAACATGACTAAAACCATCTGAAGATTTTTGCCAAATGGAAAAATCTCCCTACAGGGGCAATAAAACAAATATTCAGGGTAGAGAGGGCCGGTCATAAAAGGCATTACCCGGTTGTAAACAGAGACGGGTGGCGGTGATGTATGGCCCCTGCCTCCCCAGCTTTCAACAAAGCAGCCGAGATTCCAGGAGTGGCTTTGACCCGAGGCGATATTTACTTCTGTGGCTTCTTCAGCAGGTCAGCGTGGGTATAATTCTGTCTACCAGTTGACTGGAGTTGAGGTTTTGAGCAGGAAGCCCAAACCCTGAACGCTCATAACTCAGGAGGAGTCAGGCACCCCTGCCCAGAGCGCGCCAAGAAAAGCACATCGCGCTGTCTTGGCCGGATGGGGTGAGGGTCTCTACACACCCAGGCCATTGTCAACAGAGACTGATGGCCTCAGTTTGTACCTGGTCCAACAACGCCACTGGTTTGTGCAGTTGTCGGCTGGATTTTGTTCCAGAGCTTTCGGAACACCCATCGTTTCTGGCATATCACTGGCCGAGGATGGTAGGCTTCACTGGATGACTGTCTCATGCAGCCTCGGTAGACAGAGTCCACTAGACCCTGCAAAGATCTTGCAGTTGGAAGGGAAATGAAAGACTCCGCTTAGGAGGACAGGCATCCTTTCCCAGGAGCCAAGCACCAAGGCGCCTCTTGAGATGGCCACAGTTAGCCTGGAGGTCCTGTGTGTGGTGGCAAGGACTGTGCGGCTGAATGGCCAACAGAAGCAGAAGAGTCCCTTGATGGGTCTCCCTGCCAGCTCATGAGTCCCCCCGCCCCCCGCAGTATTATAGGCTCGTGTGCTTATCCCAATCTTCGGGTGAAGACAACCAGGCTTGGAGAGTGAAGGGCCTTCCCAACACAATGGGAATTGGGGATGTGGCCAGTATGCTCCCCCTTGTGCCCCGGATTGTGGTGAGGAAAGGCTTGGCATTTGGTTGTTTTGGACGCAGAAGGGCATGCTCCCTCCTGACCCATTGGCCGCAGTGGGATGTGTCTGCACGTGGGCAGTAGGGTCTGTTACGTCCCTGGGGGGCTTCAAGAAAGCCAACAGGAGGCAGTTTAATAAATGCACGGAACAGCTGACTACAAAGACCAGAAGGAGGCTGGGTCCCTTTGGTCTATGTGCATGGACCACCATGGGGTTTGCAGAGCCTCAGAGGCTCAGGCTGGCTGGGAGCTTCAGTGGGGGCCATAGGCCTGGCACCCCAGAATGTGGTGTCATGGGCTTCCACTGTTCCGTGCTTACTGGTGCCTGCCAGGGGGTTCCAGGCATGGCTCTGTGGGCTCTGGAAGAAGCGCGGCCTTGACTGTGCCCTAGCAGACCTGGAGTCCTCATGACTGAGATCAGACCCAAATGCTCTGTTCTGAGCACGGAGCGATTCAAAGGCACCGCAGCTGGTTAATTGAGCTGGAAGAGGAGCCACAGTCTGCTTTGCCCTTTCGATGGATCTGGAAGCTCTGAGGGAGACACTCTGGTCTGTGGAGGGGCAGGGACTGCCTGCGGTATTTATGTGATTTTACAGCTCTCCTTGGTTTAGGAAGCTGCCCTCAGATGTGTTTCTCTCTCCCACTGAATTGCAGCCAGGGAGCAGTTAGCCTCCTCATTCTGCTGAGGAAACATCCAGGGCTCAAAGACTTGAGAGACATTGCTCAAGGTGGTGGGTGAGGAGGCAGGGTCCTGGGGGCAGCCATGCCCTTGGCTGCATGACCTCTAAAGGCTGGTGAAGCGGCCCGAGAGAGGGTTGGGAAGGCTGTCGGGAGGAGGCAGTCATTTGGGGGTGGGAGTGCGTCTGCTGGGTCTCCCAGGGATTTGTCCCTCACAGGACACTGGAAACCAGTTCACCCTGAACAGCCAGTGCCTGCCACCTTGCTCTTATCGCAGGGGGCTTTTTAAGCTGTGAACACCCAGTCCCCAGGTCAGATCTGAAGTCAGGGAGAGCAGGTTTTGAGCCCACAGGGCACACTGCCTCTCCTTGCTCTTCTCAGCTTGGCCCCTTAACAGGCGTTTAAATGGGAGCTTATGTTCTGTAAGCGTCAACACTGGGGTATGGGTCATGGTGGTTTCAGTGAGAACCAGCCTGTCTGCAGACCTAGGAAGTGATGGGAGATAGAAGTGAGAAGATAAATTGGCCTCTACCCAGGGACCTGTTCTGCACAGCACTGGGGAAGGGGGAGGAGGAGGTAGAGGAGACAGAAGAAAGGTCTGAGACCACTGAGGGAGAGGGAGGGGGAGCATTTCCTAGGAGCCTCATCATGATAGGAGGAAGAGGGGGCCTGTGTGTGTCCATGTCAGTCAGCCTCACAGGAAGGGGCCTCTAATTCCAAGACCTCCTCTTCCAACCCTCCCCTTCCCCCCACCAAGAGCAGTCAGGGCCAGGTGGAGCCAGGTGGGGGTTGAGGGGACGGCTGCCACCTGCTAGGCTCTCCCTCCCTCCCTCCTTTTGTCTCTCCTTCCCACCTTCTCGCTCTCCCTCCCTCCCTGAACAAGTGCAGGCATCTCCCTCCCTGGCCATCTCCTCCACCACCCCCTCCCCAGCCAGCCCAGGTGTGCTCCTGTCCTTGTCCCAGAGTACATCTGGGGCCCAGCCAGAGGTAGCCCAGGCTGAGAACGGCTGGATTGACTCTGGGAATGACAGGGGACCAAGAAAAAAAGCGGGGGTGGGGGGTGATTTGTTTATTCAGGCTGAAGTGCCCTGTGTGTGCAAACTTTGACCTCCATCTCTCCAGGAGGCCAGATGGTAGCCGTGTTTCATTTGCAGATAAGGAAAAGGAAGGAACTGGAGTGGATGGCTGTCCACCAGCCAGGCTTGCCGTGTCTGCTCTCCGCTCCGGGCTCAGAATGACACAGTGCGCACCCAGAAGGGAAGGGCACTAGTGGGTGGCAACACCCAGTGTGCCCCAGGAAAGAGCCTTACCTTCCCATGCTGGTGCGCTTCACCTCTCCAGCCCGGCCTGGGACTCCGATGACAGCGACAGGATCAAGTGAACTGCAGATGTGAAGTTTAGCTCGATCTCCGCCAAGGAGGGAGGAGATGCCCTCAGGGTTGTAGCCAGCCAGTCCACCCAAAGCTGCCAGGCACCATGGACAGAACCCATCTAGCTGAGGCGGCTGCAGATTTGGGAGGCTTGGGGCAAGATGGGTGTGACCCCCGCGCTTTCTGCCCCCTGGCAGGTCGGCTCAGGAAGGGTGGGGTGATGGTGGGAAAGCCGGAAGGTTTGTGCTTTTACCCAGTAAGTCCCCTGCCTCCCTATTTGGCGAAAGGATCTGGAGAGGCATCTCTACCGTCCTTGGGCACTGAACTGCTTCCCTGCCCCCTCTCTCCACAGCCCCGTGTTTGCTTTCCACAAGTGACCGCACAAAGTGAGCTATCTCAGCGATGCCGTGTCTCCAGCCCCAGCAGCGACACCCGAGCACTGGAGAGGCCCTTCCTGGCACCCAACACCATTCCCAAAGGTTCCTTGCCTCCACTGTGCCATGCCGTGATGAGAGCACACTCCCTTCTCTGTGGCCACTTGGGCTCTTCCTCATTCCTTTTCAAGTGGTGGTTGGAAGACCCGGTAGGGCACCTGACCCCCAAGGGTGTGATGTTCATGCAGAAATGAGTGCACAACTCAGACTCCCAAGAGCTCTTCCACTTCCCGGAGAACTCTAGAGCCCTAGTGACCATGGGGACAGGAGAAGGGACCTGCTGTGGCATTCAGGGCCTGCATACTGTTACACATTTCTGTGTGTCACACGAGGAGGCTGGGGCTCAGTGAATTTGTCACCTGTAAATGGAAAGGGTGGGATTTGCACTGACACTTAACCACCAGTCCTGGGCCACCCTTCCTTCATGCTGCACAAAGCCCCTCAGGGCAGGTGGGCGAGGCCTCTCAGAAGGATGGATAGGGTCTTGAGTTATCACGAGAATACCCATGAATCCCAGGAGCTTTTCTCTGTGCACTGTGGAGAGGGGCCGCCTTTCTCGCCTGTGCCACACTCTGCCACCAGGATGACCTGCCCTGCACAGCTCCCCTCTGCTGCAGCACCCTTCCAGCTGACTCAGACTCCCCAGAGGGGCCTGTCCAGGAATCAGAAGGCCTCCTGCTCCCCTCCCTGCACCTGCAGTTAGTGTCACTTTGCTCTTCTCAGCCCAGGCAGGACAGGCACAGGATGACCTAACTCCCACTCCTCCACCCCACCCTGCGGCTGGCCCCTTTGGCACTGCTGGGAGTGCTACTGAGTTCTAGAGGCAAAAGGGAGCCCCTGACAATGTCTGAGCCCAGGACTGTTGGGGTCAGAGACTAAGTTTTACCTGTGTGTTCTGCATCTTGCTCCCAGGATGGACACCTGTGGAAGAGGAGGGAAGGAAGCAGGATTGGCCAGAGGGAGTTAGCTTGTGGGGCAGCCTGAAAAAAGTCCCAGCCAATCTCATGGGAACGCTGTCCCGGAGGGAACAGGGCCCCCCATGTTTCTATCTCCTGGGGCTTGGCCCTGGGAAGAGGCTTAGCCCTGGATGAAGCTGCTTTCTCCAGCAGAGGGCAGCTTCTGATGGGGTGGCTGGCAGGTGGCCCTCAGCCACTGGTATTCCCAGGGCTTGGGAGAAACAAGTCCCTCAGGCCCAAAGGGGACTCTCTTGCCCACCGCAACATGTAACTATGGTCTACCGCTTTGCCTCACCAAACCACGTCCAGGAAGAGTTTTGTGTTAGAAGAGGAAGCTGGCCAGTTAAGTCACCGGACGGGGACCGGGAGAGGTATCCACGCACACGGGAGGGTCCTGGGTGTGGGCGGACAGCTAGGACAAGCCGAGGGGGACAGGACCTCTGTGAAACCTCAGGGAGCTAGTGGAATTTCATGGAGCACCTTTCAGACTATTGGTTTGGCCTAGTTTAAGATGAATGTAAATTTAAGAAACTTTTATAATGAAAACAGCAGGGATGTAAAAATTCCGCCAGCTTGTTAGAGCAGAATGTCTACAAACTTTATGCAAGGGTTTTTATATTAATCATTTTTTACAGTCACAAATGACAAAAACCCAATTGAATTAACTTGGGCCAAGGTGGGGGAATTTACTGGTTTTGTAAATAGACCAGGGAAAGGAAGGACAGACTGGCCTCGGGGAAAATGAGATGTCCCTCTCTCCCTTTCTCTGCCCTTCTACATATTTGAGGTGGGGGAGGAGCCGTTGCTCCATAGAAGGGGACGCGCGCCCCCCCCCCCCATATTTTGCCCAGGGTCTGGTCTTGGGGCACATTCTGAACTGGGAGAGGGGAGTAGCAGCATGGAGGATAACCGGGAGCACTCGCTGGGTTCCATGGCCCTTGGAGGCTACTGCAGTTCCTCCCCAGCTGCCCCAGGAGGGTCCATGCCCCAGTGACCCTGGGAACAGCAGTTCAGCCAGGGATGCCCTAGATCTGGGTTGTGTGGCTGCTGTCCTGATGCTGCTGGAGGGTCCTTGCATGTCAGCACCCCTGTCACCCCCTTCCTGCTCCAGCTGCTGTAGTGCAGATGAGGCCCAGGCCCCGAGAGGGGAGAACGAGCAAAAGCGGGAGCAGGTTGCTGGCCAGGTTCAGAACCTGACTTAGGCTTTTCCCGCTGGCTTTTTCCCCTCCCTATTCCTTACTGCCCGATTTCTTCAAAACCTAAGGGGATACTCAGGATGTCTGCTCAGAGACAGTAATGCCCTTCCCCTGGGCCAAATGGCCTGGCAAAGCCCAGGGTGGGGAATGAGTGGTGTTGGGGAGCAGCTCACATGTTTGCTTTGTGGATTTTGCAAACTCCAGATCCCCAAGGGCCTCTCAATCCAGAGCACAGAGAAGACAGTGCCAGACAAGGAAGGCGTGGATGACACCCCCCTCCCCCAGGGGCCCCAAGAGCCAGGGCTGAGGATTGCCAGTACTCACCCAGATAGGCTAGCAAGCCTACGGACTAACCATGCTCTTCTGCTCTCCGCTTCCTTTCAGTAAGAAAGAGTAGTGGAAAGAAGCAGGGAGGTTGGGGCTCCTGGGTGGCTCAGTGGGTTAAGCCTCTGCCTTCAGCTCAGGTCATGGTCTTAGGGTCCTGGGATCGAGCCCCGTGTCGGGCTCTCTCCTCAGCAGAGAGCCTGCTTCCCTTCCTCTCTCTCTCTCTCTCTGCCTGCCTCTCTGCCTACTTGTGATCTCTATCTGTCAAATAACTAAGTAAAATCTTAAAAAAAAAAAAAAAAAGAAGCAGGGAGGTAAATGTAGCTTCATTGAGTATCTGCACGTGGGCACCCTCCCGGGGAGTAGACACCATTATCTACTTTAATTGCCACGTGCCCTCTAAAGCAGGCAAATTTTATTACCACTTGTTAAAGCTAAGAAAAAAAACAGGCTTAGGAGACACTAGTGATTTGCCCAACCCCTGAGCTGGTGAGCGGCCAGGATTAAAATCTGGGCTGTCCGATTGAAGCCTGGGAAGGCCACACTGCCTGTCTCTGTGAGGCAGCAGATCCTTCCATGTTCTGGGGAAAGTCATTTACCTGCGCCGCCTCGTACAAACAGAGCTAAGCAAAGCCGTTTGCCGCAAGAACAGGTCTATGGGAAAGTTAGGAAACGGTTGAGGGAAGTGCCCATTGCACCTTGAGCGGCCATGATTCCCATCCCCTCCATGGGTCCCTGCACAGCCACATCAAGGTTACAAGGGCAAGTCTTGTTGGCTGGTTTTCTACGTATTTACAAGTGCCCCCTGGCTGGAGAGGATAATGTGATCCATGGACCCCTCATCCCGCTAACGAAGCAGAGCCCATTTTCATCAGCATGTAGACGATCTTGCAGAGGGACGTGAAAGTCAGAAGGTACTCTTTGACCTTGCCATCCCTGGGGTCCAGCCTCTGCTTTCCCGATTTTGATACCCCAATGCCTAGTGCATACACAGCACAGAAGACCCTTCTGTAAGGCCACTCCAAGTAGGGCTTGTTAAATGGACATAGGGACGGATTTGGGGAAAGAGATCGGGTGACAGGTTTGCCAGGGGACGTCTCTTGATGTCTGTTGTGGTCAGATTTGACCAGGAGAACTATAAAGTAGAGGAAGCTGGTCTTCAAAACCTATGGCATTTTTTTTCTTTCTCTCTCACTTTTTTTTTTTAGAGGGTTTTTTTTTTTTTTCAGTATTCCAAGATTCATTGTTTATGCACCACACCCAGTGCTCCACGCAATACGTGCCCTCCTTAATACCCACCACCAGGCTCACCCAAACCTCCACGCCCCTCCCCTCCAAAACCCTCAGTTTGTTTCTCAGTGATCACAGTCTCTCATGGTTTGTCTCCCCCTCCAATTTCCCCCAACTCACTTCTCCTCTCCTTCAAGCAGAGAGTTAATTATCATATGGTTTCTCGCTTTTTAAAAAAATCAACCCTGGTGGGTCCAGCTAAGGAAGGATCTGAGTTTCTTGTCATAGAAACCTCAGAAATCTTGTCCCTTCTTCCAATCTGCAAACATCAGGAGCTCCGAGACTTTTCAGGTGCCAGAAGCTTCTCTACCTCCATGGGGCCTAGGAAACCCAAGCTGATTTACTTCTCTTCCAAGGAAGGCAGAACCCAGAAGCGCTTCAAGGTAGATATTTCTGTTTGTTTCCTCCCCAAGAAAAGCATGACTAAAGACGCCCACACATTCCACACCCTCTTTTCAAGGCCCATTAATAAGGGGCCTGGGGCCAAATCATAAACATGGCAAACTCTGTAACCACCAAGGCCAGCAGAGCGAGGGCCGCATTAAGGGGGAATTTCAGTGAAATTCTGCACGGTTCCTAAATTCATACCAGATGAGTTCCAGAAGATTAAAGTTATTACAATAAAGCCCCAGGGAATCAATCATGCTCTGCATATAACCTCCTTGGTTACCTTGTCATTTGCACAAATCACTTTCTCCAGCGCCTTGAGGAGGATGCGGGATCTATGGAGTTAACTCTGGCAAAAAGCAGAAGGACAGACAGGAAGGGCAATAGCCTAGCTCCGACAGGTTCCGAGGACCCTGGGCCGTTCCAGAGCTGGATGCGTGTGCAAGCTGGTTGGACTTGGGGTAGGAAAGCCCCAACAGCAGGGACAGCCTGGCCTGGAGGGGAGGCAGGGGGCTGGCATGTGGGGGGCATGGCAGAGGGAGGCGAGGAGGCACAGAAGGTGAGGCATGTGCTCCCTAACTCCCCAGCCTGCCTGAGGTGTGTCCCTGGGGGTGGTCACTGTCCAAGCCTTGATAAGAAACAGACTAAAAAGCTGCAAAGGGCCTTGGGTAGTTGTGAAACATGGCACGGTTCTTTTTGTCCTTTGATGCTACTTTGATGTTTTCACTTTTTGTATTTTTTTTTCCTCCCAAGTGCCTTCCAGCTGTCTAAGATAAATCTCCAGGGGCTCAGGAACCGTGAACCAGCCCCCTGGCTTTCAGCTCCAGGCTCCCGCCTTGCCGGATGACCCTGTTCCTGCGTGGAGGGGGCACCCGAGGCCACTCTGGTCCCGCCTCTCTCCTGTACCTCTGTCTCTCCTTCCCCACTGCACCCCTTACCTCCACTTTATTGCGGCGTCCCTGAACAATTCCCACAGGGGTCTCAGACCCACACCTGCCAAGAGACCCTGACCAGGCACCTGTGTCTTGCTCCCAGCCCATCCTTGTCAGGCACGCCAAGCTTGGCCACACCATATTGAGTGGGACCTTCTGGGGCATTGAGAGAAGACCAGGCTCTCTGCGTCAGAAACAGAGTTGGACCCAAAGACCAAGCAAGATACTCACAAAATTGGGGGCCATCAGTGCGCTGACCCATTTCCCATTGACACATTCCTATTTCAACTAACATTTAGTTGAGGACTTAACCATTAATATTGCAAGGATTTTCTGTAGTCTTCTTTCTCTGTGCTGTCTTAGGTTTTGATGTCAGAATTGTTAGCTTTCCAAAAAACAATTGAAAGAGTTTCTTTTTTCTTCCTTCCTTCCTGTCTTTTTTTTTTCTTTTTCTTTTTTGCCTCTATCTGGTCTCAGGATCGGTTTCAGTTTAGGGCATCCAGAAAAGCATTGGGACCAGGTGCCTTACGGAGTGTAGTTCTTCAGTAGTTGTTCTGGTTTGTTTTTTTGTTTTCTGGTTTGTTTGTTTGTTTGTTTTCTTATCTCTTCTTGAGTCTATTTTGTTCATCTGTGTTTTTCTAAAAAAGAGAACATTTTGTTCTGGTGTTCAAAGTCATTAATATGTTTGTATAATTCTGTCCCTTCCTTTTTATACCCAAATTTGGATATTCTTTGTCTTACTCTATTTCTTTCCCCTTTTCCTTCCTCACCTCCTTGTTCCTTTTTCTTTTCTTTTATTAGTTTATTTTTGTTTTCCTTAACAGGGTTAGTTAATATTCTATTCTATTCTACTCTCCCAAAGATTCACTTTCTCTACCAGGATCAATTGTATGCTGCATTTCTGTTTTAACTTCTTACTTTGCTTTTGATCCTATGTTTGATATTCTTTTTGTGACTGCAGTTTTAAAAAATGTATTGAATAGAATTCCTAGTTCACCTGTTTTTATTATCACGTTTGTTACTAAAAATATTCATGGCTACACATTTTTCTACAATTACAGCTCTAACAGTATCCCAGAGGTTTTAACCAGGAGTGGTGTTTTGAGGAAGTTCCTTGATCTAACTTAAGTTTTATTTTGACCAACGTATTGTTTAGGAAAGAGTATTTCAAATCCCAAACTTGTTCCTTGTAATTGGTAATGACTAGACTTCTGGTGGGTGTTTCTAGTTTGGCTCTATGCAGGTGCTTCTGGTATTGTTTTCTTTTTTTTAATTCGAGATTTTCTTTGTGAAATACAGTAAGAAAAGTAGACTGTAGAAAAGGATGTAAACTTTCTGTTTAGAAAGCATGGAGACATACTCATATATAAATTAAGTATATGTGTTTAAGTAAATATATGTATATTATATATAATCAACTATATTATTTGAATTCTCTGTATTTTACTCATCCTTAATTTCTTTTCCCCCCCATCCTTAATTTCTTGACATACAGGATTAAATAAGAGCTACAGTAGAGTCTTCTAATGATTTTGTGTTTTGTCAGCTTTATTCTTTTACTTACTCTGGCTTTTTCTTTATTTGTTAATGCTATACTACTTAGTAAACAAAAGTTTTTGACAGTTCTATATTTACTATAAATTGAATGAACAGAAAAGTATTATAAAGTATTTTATATTTTTATGTTAAATACTTATTATATTCAGTACAGTATTTTCATATTGAATACAATTCAATATTTTTGTGACATAATCCTAATTTTTGGCCCTGAATGTAACCATATATGATTTTAATGCTCAGATTTCTATTTATGTACACTGAAATAGAATATTTTTGCTTTTCTTTTTTGCTTTCAACTTTCTTAAGTTCTTTTCTTTTCATTGTATATTTTTGCAGAATGCATTTGATTTGGTTTTGAATTATTTTGTTTTGGCCCTGATAGCTTTTCTATTATGAGTTAAGTTTATAGCTAACTCATAAAAAGACAGCTTTGGTGTTCTATTTTAATGCTTCCTGGGTGTTTTTAATTTTTCTCTATCTTTTGAACCATGGTCTGTATTCTTTCACCTAAAAACCAATGCCAGGGATGAGGAAGGGGATATGGTTGATTTTTGGTCTTACTTTATAACTTAAAATGATAATGTAGATATATAACCACATTATAAGATTCAAAACAATGAGAAGCCAAATTAGAAAAATGCCCTGTGGCTCAAGAACTTTCTATGAATTGACTTCAGCATATTGTTTTTCTCTGGAGAGTCACCTGTGATCTATAGTTATAAAATTAGTTGTCTCCTGACCTTGCCCCCCACCCCATCTGTGAAATCTAATGACAGAAAATTTAAAAAAAGACCCTACTTGGTAACAAGTTCGTCTTTAACCCCTCTGCCCATGCTGATTGGCATTTAGGAGAAGCTAAAATGGGGTTTACCCTCAGGTCTCAAAGAAGTACCAGCCGCTGGCCCTCCAGGCTGGAGAGCACTGGAGAATTCAGAGTGCCTTTCCCTCCACCAGACAGCACTGCCCTGAGGTTGCTTGTTTTGTGACGGCCTCTGTCCTTGGGCTCTGTCCCCACCATGGTGTGTCTCAGGGTGGTTTGCCGAGATTGTGGAATGAGATGAGACTTTCTTAGTTCTGTGTGGATGATTATTTCCCCTTTTTTCTAGATTGAGTTCTTTGGTTCATTTGAAAAATTACTGGGCAGGGGGCTTGGCAACATTGACCTGCAATGTCATCTTTAATGACCTCTGAGTCTGTCTTCTTCTCTCGGAAGCAGGAGGAGTATCTTGTTCATGTTTGGGATTCTAGCAGCGAGCCTAGAGCCGGGCAGGTAGGAATGGGCTCAAGGAGTGTTTGTGGAGAGCCAACCTCCTCGGTGAGCAGGACGGACTCGTGAATGGGGGCCCCTGGTCGGCAACACGGACGATTAATGGCCAGATTCTGAATCCTTGTCACAGCTGCTACCTGCCAGGCCAGACGCAGTGTGGACACCGTGACCTTTTGTTTAACTTTTATCTTTATTGTAGCTAATAGTACTGTTTCGAGAAAAGAACCTAGGAGACACTAAGTTAAGTGAAATAAGCCAGACACAGAAAGACAAATAAGTGATCTCACTTATATGTGGAATCTTTTTAAAAAAGCTGAATTCATAGAAGTGAAAAACACAATGGTGGTTGCCAGGAGCTGGGGACATTGGGGCGATGGGAAGCTGTAGGTCAAAGAGTAGAGTTGAAGACTTCTAGAGATATAATGCACAGCATGGTGACTATAGTTAATAACGCAGTTTTGTATACCTGAAATTTAGAAGGAGAATAGATCTCAGGGGTTCTCAGGACACATGTCCAGAAAATGGTAGCTGTGAGGAAGTTGGATGTGTTAATTATCGTGACTGTATCATTTCATTATGTATATTATATTAAAGCATATTGTATACCTTAATTATCTACAATTTTTATTTTAAAATAATAAAGAATTAAAAACACCTCGCTATAAAAAAAGGCTTTATTTAAAAAAAAAAGGCTTTATTTAAAAAAAAAAAAAAAGAAAGGGCTCCTGGTGGCTCAGGTGGTTAAGCGTCTGCCTTTGGTTCTGGTCATGATCCCAGAGTCCTGGGATTAAGTACCGCATCAGGCTCCCTGCTCAGTGGGGAGTCTACTTCTCCACCCCTCCCCTGGCTTGTGTGATTTCTCTCCCTCTCACTCACTCTCTCTCTAAGTAAATAAATAAAATCTTTAAAAAAAAAAAAAAGAAAGATTTGCTTCTTTAAAACAATCATTAAAAACATTTAGGGTGCATTTCTTGTGATCTTGATTTTTATTATGAAAAAGTCCAGAAATTCCTTGGGAGAAGTAATTAATGGTCAATGTTCAGAATGGAAAGTTTGACTTTCACTGAAGAAGAACCATTTTCAAGTTCATATAGACAGTAAATTAGCCTCTGGAGCAATAATGCTGTCCTCAAGAGCCTCCACCATCTGGAGAAGTGGTTTCCATGTGAAAATTTACAGTTGCATGGTTGTATTTTAGTGTTTCTAGCTCGATTTCTCATGAGAACTTTCCTTCTCTTGGTGAACTTATTTAAATTTCACTATGGCTTACCTGGGAACCAGAATTCCAAATTCTCACTATAAAAGAATCAGTGTCAGGGTGCCTAGGTGGCTCGGTGGGTTAAAGCCTCTGCCTTCGGCTCAGGTCATGATCCCAGGGTACTGGGATTGAGCCCCACATCAGGCTCTCTGCTCAGCAGGGAGTCTGCTTCCTCCTCTCTCTCTCTCTCTGCTGCCTCTCTGCTTACTTGTGATCTCTGTCTGGCAAATAAAAAAAAAAAAAAGAGAGTCAGTGTCTTGGGTGTATGAAAGTGGCCCTTCCTTTTGATGGTATTTAATCTCTCCAAAATGGATATCCACATTTTATAAAATAAATTACTGTTTTCAATTTGAAAGGCTACTTTTAGATTCTATTTCAAGAATCCTGATAAACACTGCTGTAGAAATAGCTCTCTCTTTTTTTTCTTCTCTCTCTTTTTGTAGTCATGAATGATCAATGGATTCATGAATCTAAAAGGATTTAATGTTGTTGCATCAGTAAGAAGATAATTTTGTATACACCTATTTCCCTGTTTTATCATTTTTCATTCTTAAGAAGTAAAAGATGGGTTAAAAGGTAAATGCCACCAATCTAATATATAATAGTAAGAATAATGTGGCTTATTATTAATAAACCTCACACATCATGTAGGTTTTATTTTGGTCAACAAAGTTTTTATCAAGTACATCTGGCTTTTTTATTATAATCACTTGGTCACTATTGACTTGAAGTACCAGATACAGAACAGAAGGATCAAAGAAACTGTTCAGAAAAATTACTCTGTGAGTGGACAACTTCCCTAGTAACCAAGGGAGGACTGATTTTGGGGTAAATTAAGGGAAAAAAGACAGTTGTGGACATCGATCTGAAGCAACACTCTTATATTTAACCAAGTGGTTTTCCCTCCTTCCAGCTCCCATTCTCTCCATGCCTGCTTAGACTGAGTTGAAAGAAATCCTCACCTTGTCTATTTTTCTATTTTATCTCTTCTATTGAAATATCTCTGTGTGCATGTGTGCTTTAAAAATATTTTAATGATTACATTAGGGTTTACAATGTATGTCTTAAAATAATCCAAGTTCACCTTCAAATATTATTTTGCCACCTCATATGTGGGATAAGAATCTTTATTTCCAATTTTTTTCTTTTATCTTTTGTTCTACTAATGTCACATATTTTACTTTTACATAAGCCACAAACATATGATACATTGTTATTATTATTGCTTTAAATATTCTGTTATCTTTTAGAATAATTAAAAATAAGAAAGAAAAATTTTATTTTACCTTAATTTAGTCCATTTCCACTATTCTTCATTTCTTTGTGTAGATCTATTTTTCTAAACTAGGTCATATTCCTTTTTCCTGAAGAAATTCCTTTAATATTTCTTATGGAGAAAGTCTGCTAGAGTGAATTATCTCAGTTTTTGTCTACGAAAGTCTTTGTTTTTCCTTCCTTTTTCAAGGATTATTTTCACTGGCTATAGAATTTTGTGCCAATAGCTTTATTTTTCTTTTAGTATTTAGAAAATATCCCTCTGTTGTAATAGTTTCTGATGTGAAGTCTATTGTAATTCTTATCCATGTTCTTTGTTAGGTGAGGTGCCTTAAAGATTTTCTCTTCGTTTTTGGTTTTCAATGATTTAAATATATGTGTGTCTTTGTGTGTGTGTGTGTGTGTGTGTGGTTTGTGTGGTTTGTGTGGGGTGTGTGTGTGTGAGGACGCATATGCTGTTTATCCTGCTTGGTGTTTCGTGAGCTTCTTGGATCTGTGGTTTAGTGTCTGTCATTAATTTGGGAAAATTCTTGTTCTTTTATGCTGTCTCCTCAAATATTTCTTCTACTCCATCATCTGTCTCTCTTCTCTTAAAATCCCAAGTATGTGAGTCTTACAATATTTGATGTTGTCCCATAGCTCTTGGATGTACTTTTTGTTTTTTTTAGTTGGAACTTCCCTTCTATATATTTTTATTTCTTTTTTAACTCTAATTTTTTAAAATTGAAGTATAGTTGACACACTATGTTATATTAGTACAACAGAGTGATTTGACAATTCTATACATTACGCTATGCTCAGCACTGTTTCCTTTTGCATTTCAGTTTAGCTAGCTTCTACCAATCCATCTTCAGATTCATTGATTCTTTCTTCATCTGCATCATACCCATCGATCTCATACCCATATGGAAGACATTCTTTGCCTATGTTCCTGTGTTTTTCATTTCTATCATTTCTACTGGATTCTTTCTTAGAACTTTAATCTCTTTGCTGAAATTACCCATCTGTTCTTACATGTTGTGCTTTTCCCATTAGAACCTTTAAAATATTAATCATAATAATTTTATATTTCTTGTCTGACTGTTCCAGGTTCCCTGTTGTATCTGACTCTGGTTCAGATGTTTGCTTTATCTCCTATAGTGTATTTTTCTTGCATTTTCATATTTCTTCTATTTTTGTCATTGTTGAAAGTTGGATATGTTATGTAGGGTGGTAGATATTGAGATAAATATTATTTTGTGCATGGATATGGGCAGGCTTTTCCTTCTGCTAAGTTTGTAGTGTGGGGGTTTATGTTAATATAGTTAAGAGTTGGGTTTTGTTGAAATTTGTTGTTGCCCTGGCTACCTCAATATACCAGAGGCTTCATATTTTCCTGGTAATGCCTTGTGTTTAGGGTGTGGGCTAATTTTCCCAAGGGTTTTTCCCACAGTCTGCACTGTGCTTGGTTGGGGACCTAACTGGTTGGTGCAAGGTCTTTGCTTTGTGCTGTTCTCCAGAGAGAATCCATTTGCTGTAACTCTCCCACCTATGGCCCACTGTTACTTTCACTTGATGTTCATCACCATGGTGTTGGGGACATGGGAAAGACTCAGTCTCAGGCAGACACAGTGAAAATGGTGTTGGGGGATGGCATTAGTAAGTGCTCTTTTAATTACTTTAGCTGTCATGCTGGGTCCATCACATTTTCCTGGCCTTCACTGGGGAGAGAGATTAACTTTTGCCCTTTCCTTCTCCCAGATGTGGTGAGTTTCCACTAATGCTCTTAGTATTTGTTATTTTTGTTCTGAAGAATGAGTCTGTTCTTGCCTTTCCCTCTCCAGTACGGTGAGTGTAACTATCTCAACTCTACTTGAATGCCTTGTGGGGTTGATGGGAAAAAGATACTTTAAGAGGCTGACAACATCCTTATATCACCACTCAGTTCCCTCTGCTGTAGGGTTTCACCCTGTCCTGCTAGCCCACATGTAGCACTTACAATTCACCAAAAAGTTTTAGTTGAATCTTCTTACCAGTTGCCATGGCACCTGGTGGTGTCCACCCCAGATAAGCTGACATTCAAACCCCGTTTCTCCCTGCATGCCTCTGTCTCTCCCCAGATGTTGGGCTAGTCGGTTGACCTGTAATCTCCATTCTTTAATGGTCTGAGTCCAAGAAATATCATTATTTTGCAATTTATCTGTTCAAAAAATGCCATTAATTTGCAATTTGTCTATCTTTTATCTTGTTGTAAGGATGACAATTTTTAGCTCTCTATGTTGCTTGAGCTGGAACTGGAAGCCCTTTACTCAGATCGAAACATGTAGAAAGCAACACTTTCTCAGATACGTGTGCCAGAACTACCGATTCCCTCTTTTTCGTGGAGAGGAGACCCATGCGAACTGGTGTGTGAGGCCCTGCTCTTGTTTTGAAAAACACATCTGCACAGATTTGTGTTTGCCAGAAACCTCAAGTTGTTCAGCTTGTCTCCTGAGGCCTATAGCTTTCCCATTTTGGAAGAAGCTTTGGAAAATAAGAATGAAGATTGAGCTGTGCTTTAACCAGGACTTATGTATTCCGATGCGATGGATGCCGGCTGGAAGAATCGTTATGGATGGAATGTGGTCAAGGCAGAAACCAAGCTAGACTTTTGGGGCTGTCACAGTAAGCCCTAGAGGGGCTTATTAGTGCCCTGGTGCTGGAGCTAGGGCCCACAGCTCCCTGGAGAAGGTCTCGTAATAGTGGTTCGAGACAGGAAGTAAAAGCTTTCTCTTTTAAGCCATGTCATAAACTCCCTCAGCAAAGTTGTTTGTAAGAAGTGGTGGAACAAATATTTATAAGGAACAGTGTGGGGATATTAGGATGCTGTCCAGCCAAGGAGTTTAGTATCACCCGAGTGAAGTGAAAATGGCCAGTTACTGAAGAATGTTGAATAAGGCAGCTCAGGAAGGGACCTGAGACTGTTTGCCACCTACCCTCCCCAAGGGTGTGAGGGAAAGTGCCCTTCTCATAGGGTTGGAGGAAACAGGAAGAGTTGGGGGTCTGAGGAGAGCAATTTGGCTATCATCTTATACATCCTTGTATTCGTTTGCTAAAGCTGCAGTAACAAAGTACTATAGTCTGGGGGTTTAAACAGCAGGAACTTATTACCTCAGAGTTCTGGAGACTTGAAGTTTGAAATTGAGATGTCATCTTTCTCAGGGCTGTGAAGGAAGGTTCTGCTCCAAGACTCTCTCTTTGGCTTCAAAATGACCATCTTCTCACTGTGTTCTCATATCATTTCCCTCTATGCATATTTGTCTCTGTGTCCAAACTTCTCCTTTTTCTAAGGACACTAGTCATCCTGGATTAGGGTCCATCCTACTCCTCATGTTGACTTAACTAATTACATCCACAAAGACCCTATTTCTAAATAAATTCACAAACTGAGGTATTGGGAATTAGGACATCAACTTGGGAATTTTCAAAAAGCACAGTTTAACCCATACCATTTTTCATTTTAGAGATGGGTGCTGAGAGTTGGAAGGTTGGGGAGAGTACCTGGCAATAGATAGCTCTTGAGGGCCAACCATGTGGCACTGTCTGGGGCTAGCACCATGATTCAGTCTAACCTGATGCCTGTTCTCTGGAGTCCACATTGTAGTGAGGAGACAGAGACAATTGACAAAAAATGAACAGCTCCAGGGAGAGATAGGCATTTTGAAAAACATAAGAGGGTGATACTCTGGATCTAGAGGTTGCCTGGGTATGTGCACTGGGGAACAGCACCATCAGCCATGGTGACCAAGAAGAATTTGGTGGGAAGTGAGGTTTAAGCTGAGGCCTGAATCATGATGAGACGGCCACAAAGCAACATGGCAGAAGAATGTTGAAGAGAGTGGGAACACCTTGTGCAAAGGCCCTGAGCTGGGAGCATGTTTGGTATGTTTGACAGAAAGAAAGAAAGGCAGCCTCATTGTGGTAGAAGAGGGGAGACTGACTAACATGAGGTTGGAGAGATAGCCAGGGCCCAGATCATGCAGAACCACAGGAGCCAAGGGAAAGGTCATGGGTGTCATGTTAAGTGCACAGCAGGCCATTGGAAGGCTTTGAATTTGGTAGTTACTTGCCATTATTTACTTTGTAAGGAACCTTTCTGATGGTTGGGGACCCCACACAGACAAAGTTGTCAACCAATCCCATGGTTGGATCTTATCTCTACTTCTAGTGCAAGGTAATGGGCCTTTAGCATCTTCTTTTTCCATCTCTCTCAAGATATTACCTATCTTTTAGGGATCCCTTAGCCAAGTCCAAATTCCACTTTTGTTGTTGCACCGACTCTGGTTTCCCAGCTGGAGAACTTGTTTTGTTCCCCACTCCTGGAATTTTTACATCCTGCTATGTGGTGGGGACAGATGTGTGGTTCACCCTCCCAAGAGGAAAGCATCCTCAGGGCTGGGGTCTGCAGTGTCCAGGATCTTGCTTGGCTTCCTGGACATGGTAAGGGTTAGGTCAGGGTTTGAGGGGGAGAGGAAAGAAGTGGAGAAGGGTTGGAAAGAGGGAGGGAGGGAGGGAAGGAAGGAAGGAGTGGGGGATGGAGGAAAGGAGGAAAGGGAGCAGGGAGGCAGGGAGGGACAGGAAAATGAATATTTGCTAATCAAATACTGGGGTCATATTACAGGGTTAAGTTGTCCCACATCTATGACGGTGTGTGTGCATGTGTGTCCATGTGTGTGTGTGTGGGGGGGTGTTGTTTCTTCTTCTTAGGCAGCGCCCCTATACCCCAGTGAACCATAGGTGAGACGCAGGGGCAAGGCAGGGCTGTGGAGCAGTCTGGTCACCTGAATCTCTGCGTCACTAGGCTCTAACCACATGACCTTGGGCAGATCACTGAGTGCTTGTCTCCCCCATGAGGAGAATACACTTGGCTCCCCCACTGGGTGGTTGTGGGGATACAGCTAAGTGCAGGAAGGATTTGCTTCAGAGAACAGACCTTACTGTGGTTTCTCACAATATCTCAACAGCCTAAACGCTGGGAAATGAACCTAAGTCCTCGAAGATCTTCCTTCTTCCACAGGAAGACCTGATTCGACTGCTTACTCTTGCTAGGATGAATGCAACAAGCCAATCCTCTCTGTGTTCCTTTTTTCCCACAGACAGAACAGGTAGGAGGTCAGAGAAGCATGCTGTAGTATAGCCTGATGAGGGTAGTGCAAGGCTCTGGAACCTGTCTGTTCTGAGTTCAAATCCTATTCAGTCACTTGCTGGCAAGGTTCTGAAACTCTTAGAGCCCAGGTTTGTTTGTTTGTTTGTTTGTTTGTTTTTTACCATGATACCTCTTTTGTAGGCTTCTGGAATATTAAGTGAGGTAATGATGTGGTTTCATGGGGGTGGGCCTCACTTGCTTGACCTTTCCCTCCTCCTTCCACCCCAACTGACCATCATTCCACAGTGAACTGAATGGTGATGGGCACATCTGAGCCATTCCTGGTTGCAGTGAGGGCAACTCTCAGTTTTGGCCCCAGGAAAGGGTCTGGCCTATAGCGAGTGAGCAAGAAATATTTGTTCTCTTCTTGTGTAACTGCCGACTTTCCTCCCTGGTGGCCCTCCTCAGGTCAGGATTTCTTGACCCCTTCCTTGCCCTTTGATGCTGGCAGAGCCTGGATTTCCAGGCATGAGCCCATGAGCTATGGGTCATGAGCACTGGCTATGACATCCCATCTTGACTTACCGAAAGATGTCATACCATGTGCCTCTGGGAGAAGTTCCAGGCCTCTGGGACCTGTGCGTATGTCACCTGCCAGCTAAACCAGGCACCTCATGGATAGATGTGAAGGATCATCTACGGACAATTCTATGTTCAATCTGGGCTCACGCTGTTCGTTTGTGGCAGGAGGAATTTTCCATGGGTATGGAGAAGGCTGGTTTTGCTCAGCTGGGACAAGTACATCTGGGCAGCTTTGATGTGGTGCCCCAGACACCAGCATTTGTGTCATGTGGTAAAGGCAGAGCAGCGTGTCCTCTGTAGATGAAGAGAGACAGTCTGGGCCAGTAAGCTGGGGCAGGAGAGGTGGCTGAGGGAGGCTTGTATCTCTCTGTTCAAGAAAAGCAAAGCAGAGGGGACTTTGTGGGACAGACCACCAGCTGGAAGGCCTGAGATGGGGAGGGTCCCCTCCCCTCCCGGCATCCTCGGCTTGTGTTGAAGGGAAACAATAATGGGGCTTGGTTGGAGGCTTCTGGAAGGCTGGCAGAGAGGAAGTCACAGACCATATATCTGAAGAACCAGAGGGTTAGGCCTCACCAAGATAGCTGAGCTGCAACAGCTGTCTGTGTCTAACTTCCCTGAGGGACAGAGTAGAGGAGGGCTGAGGGGCGGAGTGAGGGCTGCAGGCAAGCCAGGAGTATCCCGGAGAAGCTCATGCCTGCTGCGATAAGCACTTCTCCTGTTGAGGAAAATTGTGACGTGAACTCACTGCAGCCTGAGGTTGAGTTCCTCTGAAGCCGGAACATCTCATGTTTCCTGTTTGTATTACCCAGCGGTTTCCACCTGGGCAGACCTCCTTGTCACTGTGCGGCAGACGTCTCTATTCGGTCACTCAGAGACTCTGAGAACAACCTGAAGGGGATGGGAGGGTTGGTGACAGTGACCATGCTCTGCTCCATCTTGCGATAATCTACGAAATAGTTATCACATGGGGACTTGATGACAATCGCGTTTGCTGTGGGGTTCCCCGGCCTGCCCCTGGATCGGGAATGTGGGTCTAAGGTGCACGCTGCTCCATTGCAGGGGGACTGGCTTCCGTGCCCCTTATTCGCTGGTGCTTTTCTGGAAGCCTGTTTTCTCAGGAAGGCCTTTTCAGGCTTATCAAACCCATCCCTCCCTGCCGAGGTGTCATGTGGCCAGCATGTCAGCATAACTACCATTTAATGAAAACTCATTTGCTGGACGCTGTGCTGAGGGGTTTATATGCATTATCTTAATGCTCAGAGGGACCCTGTAATATAGGCGCTATTATTATCCCCGTGTTATATAGCTAAGGAAACTAAGGCTCAGAGAGGCTCAGGGACTTGCCCGACATCACGCAGCTATGAAGTGAATGGCAGAGCCAGACCTTGCACCCGGCTGGATCTGCTCTGCCACCAGGCCGGGAGACCCATGGAGGTCCAGTTGTGAGCCCCACACGGGCTGTCGCTGTGGACTGGTGGGGGTGCCCTCTGAGAAGTGCCCCTGCCACCTCACCTTTCAAGGAGGAGATAAATCATCACAGACTCTGAGGGGGGAAGCTTGAGAACGCAGAACACCCCCATGTTACAAAACCCAGGACAGCCGTGCTGGCCCTCTGCCCTGCTGGGGCGAGGGGTGCAGGGACCCGATCATCCCAGGCACAATTAAGTGTTCCATTCGTGCTTCCACATGCACTGAGGGCACACGTGCTGGGGCGCCGGAGGCTTTGAAGCCCCCTGTGGTGGACGTTGCTGCTCTCTTCTGTCGTTCCTGCCCAGGGTCTCCACGCCGTGAGGCTCTGTCTGTCACCTACCTCCATTCACAGAAACAGCAGCACCTTCTTTGAATCAGACGCTGGTCACTCAAGCCGCTTGCCCAGATGCCTCCCATTCCTTCCGCGTGTTTACTACGATTGGGTTGAAACATGAAGCAAAACATGACTGTTTTTATATGTAAAGCTAAATTTGAGCCAGTAATTGTGCACTCACAAAACTGGAAGAGAAACTCAGAGCTCAAGGCCATGGTCAGAGGCAGTTTTCCTGTCTTGTCTTTTTTATTTTGCTTTGTTTTGTTTTGTTCTATTTTATTATTATTATTATTATTTTTAGAGAGGGAGAGAGAAAAGGGTGAGGAGTACAGGCAAAGGGAGAGGGAGAGAGAGAATCCCAAGCAGACTCCCAGCCCAGCATGGAGCCCAATGCAGTCCATTGGGGTCCATCTCACGACTCTAAGATCATGACCTGAGCTGAAATCAAGAGTTGTACACCTAACAGACTGAGCCACCCAGGTGTACCTCCTGGGCTGTGTTACCTGGTGTCTGGACTGTTATGGGCTCAGCCTATGGAAATGCCATCAGGCCCAGTTGCAGGAAGGAGGGAGGAGAGGGACACCAGAATAAGGAGGAGCTGAAAAGGACATCACCCCCCATCCTGCTGCCACACATCGAGTACCTTCCTCTCTTAGGAGAAACAGATGTGTTTGGTGTGCCTCAGTCATTGGTTGTCCCAGAATGGGAGGCATGCGAACTCCATCCTGACCTTCCACAGATGAGTTTATCTGGTTGGCTGCCCTGGTAGGACTGCTGTTGTCTGTAGTATGGCTCTCTTTGAAACATGTATTAATATATTTTACGTATATACATCTTGTCAGCGTGCTGAGATTTGGTTTGCTATGACAGATCAAGGAAAACAGATGTGCTATGACTGCCAAGAAGCTGCCACTGGTTTTCCAGTCTTTGGGACAGCTGATCATGCAGGACAATCAGGGAAAGAAAACATCTGCCTTGGCCAAATCTGGGTTTAGTTAAAAAAAATCAGGGCGCCTGGGTGGCTCAGTGGGTTAAGATCTCTGCCTTCGGCTCAGGTCACGGTCTCAGGGTCCTGGGATCGAGCCCAGCATCGAGCTTTCTGCTCCGCAGGGAGCCTGCTTCCTCCCTCTCTCTCTGCCTGCCTCTCTGCCTACTTGTGATCTCTGTCAAATAAATAAATAAAATCTTAAAAAAAAAAAATGAGGCATTTTTGGATTTCTTGAACAAAGCCAGAATCTGAGCTCTGGTACCCCACTAGCCAACCTCCTCCCCCAGGCAAGCCCAGGGCATAAAGGGCCTCAGGGTCCCCACCTCAGGACACCAGGGCAGAGCCCAGCTCTGGGACCACAGCCACTTCTGCACTTTGCATTTCCTTTGTTCATCTGAGTTTCTCTCAGAAAGTTCTCCCTCGAGGCCACAGGACACAGCTTTTGCCCCTGAAAACATGGAGTACCCCACAAGTACCCACCTCTGAGGGTCACCTTGACAGCTCCCTGGGATCTTCTGCTTGAAGACTTGCCCTAGAGATCAAGGCTCTCCTTCCCTTCTAGACACTGAACAGCCAAACTCCATGTACCGCAGGTCCCTTGGTCTTGTTTGCTGAGAACTCCCTGCACAGCGTAGTGGCCAAACATGCCTCTCTATCCTCCCGGGGCCTTCTTCCAGACCTTTCAGGATTATGATTCTGCTCCCTCACTGCTCCTTACTGGAACCCACACTCACAAACACACACATTTATGAAAGTCACCGCTGTCTGGATGCCCTTCCAAGGCAGAGAAAATCCAAGGAAGAAAGCCGGGCCCAGTGAATAAAATCAGCAATCCAGCAAACACACAGGAGACTGGAGAAGGCAGTGAGAGGTTTACACATTTAAGAGAGAGTACTCGGGGGCTCCCCTGGTCTGTGGGGAGTGAAACACGCTCAGCTTTCAGAGTCCAGACCCTCAGGCCTTCCTGCTCCGGGTCTGAAAAGGCTGCCATGTGGGGGGCAGGGGAGCCCCCAGAGGTGGGGCGGCCTCGCACTCCAGCCCATGTTTTGGTCAGGTCCTTCTGCCTGGTTCCTGCCCACTTCAGGGCCCGTCGCCTATCTCCAGTCTGTTGAGATTTCACTTCTCAAGTTCAGTAGCTCTTCACTGAGTTTCAAAGTCCGAGTCATTATCAAGTTTTAATAAAGGGTGTTTTTCTCTCCTGATGGATAGTCCTCCAACCCCTGGTGTATCCTGCCCTCGTCAGGGTAGTGAGGCCGCTGCGGGATTTATGTTAGCAGACGGCGGGGGCGGGATGAGGACCGGCCCATCTTCCCCGGGCCGGCGTGCAAATCACACGCAAGGGCACACTCACGCTTCCTGCAGTGTGTTTTCTCTATGCTTCCCATGGGAGACACTGAGCCTGTTTTTACTCCGATGCATTTATTAAGCCAGTTTGGGATGGAGTTTACTTGGGGCCTTGAAGTCTTTATTTTCTTCTTATTCAGAGGTTAATGATCGGACCTGGGAGCTGTGGCAGGGGTATTGCCCAAGTCAGAGCCTGTGTCCTCCTTCCCTCTGAGCTACTGGGCACAGCTCTCCAGCTGCCGCGCCTTTCTGGTTCATTCATTCCACAACCATGACTGAGAGTTTCCTTACCAGGAACTGGGCACAGACAAATTAATATGAGCTAATGCCTGCCCACAAGGAACTAATGCCATACCCACAGAATGGACACAAGCCCACTAGACAGACAACCACAATGTGGGAGATAAGTGTAAGGATGAAGGTACCCGGGCATGGCCTGGAAGCACGTGTCTCATCTTGGGGGAAGGTGGTCTGCTCACCCAGACTCACCTGCTGGCCTGGCCCTCTCCACAGCTGCCTTACCTCTAACGAGACTCTGCTCCCTCCTTTTGGCTCCTAGATTTTCATTTTATCCTTAGGTGTTTTTACTACTGATTTAGAAATACCACCTTTGGTTCCTGTCCCCTGCCACGACCTGGGGTGAGAGGAGGACTTCCCATATCTCTAAATGTCCTATTCCCACCCTGGACCAGCCTGGCTGTCCCCTGAACATGACCCATAGTGACCAGGACATTAATGACCCTCAACATGCATATTGCAAGTGAGAGAGAGACAAGAAGAATCTTTGCTTTGGGAACTCAGTCTTCCAAATTCTCTCTTGAAAGTCCTGGAAGGTATGATCAAATACAGTGCAGCTTCTATAGGGCTGATGAAGAGTTCTGTATGCTGGTTGTGCTCCCCAGATAATTTTCTTTTCATATTTTGACAATAAAGACCCCTATGACATCTGACCCTAATGTTTACCCGGGACCCATTATTGTGACCTCACTGCTTATTAAGAAAACAAGGCTGGGCTTCGACTGTGCACAGCTTCTGGGTGTCCATGTCAGGAATGGGGTATCTGTCAGGCTTTGGTGCTGACGGATCGGCCGAGGAGGAATTCCTCAGCACGCCCACCGCTGCCTTGGTGGCCCTCGGCTGCTCCCCTCCATCAGGGTCAATTTAAAAAAAAAAATGATTATTACTTTGGCCCAAAGCCCAGCGACAAATATGGCTTTTGTCCAAGAACGGGCCACCGGCCCAAGTCTGTTATTCTTCACCCCCGATGCTGTAACTTGATAAAAGAGGACATTGTGGGCACAATAGAACCTGGTTTCAGATCCGAGCTCTCCTTTCGCGGGGCTCGAAAATGACACCCTAAGAGAAGCTGTGGGAGCCCCCTTCCATGAGTTCCTGGAGAGCCCTCCCCCCAATAGACTCAATGGGTCTGCACACAGATGGGGCTGGACCTGGCTTCCCAGGGAAGCGAGAACAGGGACAATCCCACCCAACTCTGCTCCTCCACCATGGGTCTCTCACTGGGAGCACCAATGGGGAGGGGGAGATTGTGGCTTTATGCCTGTGGGCCCCAGGGGGAAGCCACAGCTCGTCTTCTTCTCAGCTGCATGCTCTTGGGCAAGGCATTCAAGCTCCTGCAGGAGCAAGGAGCGGCCGGGCCCACGCTGTGGTGGACACGGGGGTCAACATGCCGCCCAGCACAGTCTCTGGCACACAGGAAATGTGGACAAATGTAAGCCTCCCTTCCTGGCATTCATTTCTAGCCAGCCCTTTGTCCTCATGCTCATATCGTCCATCCTCTTGCGTGTCCTATTTACGTGCCTTACTAGAGTGTGTGGACCTCCTCTGAAAGCCTCCACCCAGGCGGGACCTCTCCTGGTCACAAGGAGACCCAGCTGCCTCCCAGACTGGGGGAACGGAAGTGGGCATTGAAGGCTGTCGGAGTAGCCCCGAGGAGCACCCTACTGTCAGGGTTGTCTTGTGGGTGTGGCTGGTCATGTCCAGAGTGAGATGAGTCTGATGGTTGAGACTCTTCTAGAGCCCACGGGGAGGCCATCCTGCCCTGGCCTTGGGTGGGCAAAGCAGAATTGGGGTATTGGATGCTCAGAATCTGGGCCTAAATTCATTTCATTTCCATTTTTCTGAGTAAAGACAAAGGGATCCCAGGGGGAGCTCACAGCTGTCATGTTTCTGTTAAGTGTCCCCAAGGGATGGCATGTCTGCCTCTTCCAGGACCTTCCATGATGCTCAGAGAAGGGCAAGATTAGCTCCATTATGCTACCTGGTTAAGGATCTCAGTGGGCAACAGAAGTCTGAGCAGACAGAAGAAGGGCACATTTTGTCAGAAGTGAGTGTCAGCGGCTTTGGGGCACACTGGGCCTAACTGGACTTCAGAGGCCAAAGACGAGAATGCCGTCTCGCTGGCTTATAGGATTGGAGCCCAGGAGATTTTTATCCAGACCCTATACCTTTAGTCTTCTCCCAAAGGTAACTTCTGTCTCCAGCCTTGATCAGATGTGGGCTTCTGATCTTGGAAGATGCTAGGTTCCTTCCCTTTCACCCTTCTCTTCCTCCTGCCACCCATCTGAAAATGGGCCAAGACAGACCTCCAGGCCTAGGGAGGGTTGTCTGGAGCTGTGGGCTGAGGAACCCCACAGATCCCACCAGACCCATACGGGTCTTCTACTTGGTCAGTCACATCTCAGGTTGGAACCAGAGTTTGAAAGTTGGTCACAGGACTATGAGGGGACACTGGGACCAGTGGCACTGAGGAGAGCTTTGGGGACTCAAATAGAGCAGTACACATCCTCAGGTAGAAAGTAGGGAGGGCCTGAATTGACATTGGATCTGCCTAGTGGGAAAAGGCCACTGCATCTCAGATCAGCCCTGAGTACTGTCTTTTCCACTCAGGTCACACTCCCCAGTGTCTCCAAAACATCAACGGACTGGGGCTAAGAATCCCTATGGGCTAAGGGAGGTAGCTCTGGTAACCCATGGCCCTACCAGCTGGTGACTGAGCTAGTCTTACCATCCTCTGGCCAGGATGGGTCTACTCATTGACTTCGGTTTGCACAATACTTCCGGTAAGCCACAGGGATGTCTGGGACTCAGTTCCATGGTATTACTTACCCCCAGGTGCCAGAACCCAAATGTCAGTTTTTGCTCTTTCCTCTTTCCCTAGTCCCACTTGTTAGCCAAGTCCTCATCATGCCTCTTGTCATGGAGTAGCTCCTTCCCACTTCACTGTCCCCTGCCCTCTCCCTGATCTAGACCTCATGGCCTCTCTCCCAGACTAGTTAACAACCTCTTAAGAAGCCCTAGTCTCAGGCTCCTTTTTCCAGGCTACTGCTGGTTCTTCACTTCCTCTTCTTCTTGATATTGTTCTTCTTCTTCTTTAAGATTTTATTTATTTATTTATTTGACAGAGAGAGACACAGTGAGAGAGCGAACACAAGCAGGGGGAGTAGGAGAAGCAGACACCCAGCTGAGCAGGGAGCCCAATGCAGGGCTCGATCCCAGGATGCTGGGATCATGACCTGAGCCAACCTGAGCCAAAGGCAGGCAGTTAACAACTGAGCCACCCAGGCACCTCTGCTTCTTTGCTTCTCAGCATGAGGTTGTGCTGCCTCTTCTAGGAAGCTCTCCAGTTCTCAGTCTGGGTTTGATACACTGGGTCTTTCTTCCTCAGTACTTTGTCCTTTTTTTTTTTTTTTTTTTTAAGGTTGGATGGGCAGAAGGAGAGGGAGAGAGAGAATCTTAAGCAGACTCCATGCCCAGTGCAGAGCCTGATGTGGGGCTAGACATGGGGCTTGATCTCACAACCCTGAGATCATGACCTGAGCTGAAATCAAGAGTCAGACGCCAACTGAGCCAGCCAGGCACCTATGTCCTGGTGCAAGAGAAATAAAGAAGCAAAGAGTAGAGTCCCTCTATGACTGTTCCCACAATGATCACTTCTGTCACCTACATTAGTGGGTTTTCCCTTGCCTCTGGATCATTCCAGCAGCACATCAACCTGGGGTGAAAACTTGGTCTTTAAAAACATGTATATGTAGTTTATTTCCTATCCCAGGGCCTTTGCACTGGCTTCATTCCACTGGATGGTCTTCCTGCAGGTCTTCTAAGGGTGCATCTTGATCCCTCTTCAGCTACCATCCTACTTCTCTGCTCCTATTTATTTATTTATTTATTTATTTATTTATTTATTTTTTAAAGATTTTATTTATTTATTTGACAGACAGAGATTACAAGTAGTCAGAGAGGCAGGCAGGGAGAGAGGAGGAAGCAGGGTCCCTGCTGAGCAGAGAGCCCAATGCGGGGTTCGATCCCAGGACCCTGAGACCATGACCTGAGCGGAAAGCAGAGGCTTTAACCCACTGAGCCACCCAGGCGCCCCCTCTCTGCTCCTCTTTAAAGGGGATTTTCAAGAAGTGGTGTGGCTAATATTCAACTCTTGATTCTTGCTCCATCGCAAGCATCCCCACAGGCCTGCTCCATCTCAGACAGGGTTGCTGTCTCACCATGGGAACCCCGTTTATCCTGTTATTTGAACCCCGCACTGAGGAATTTATACTGTTGCCTGGCCGGTTTCCCACACAGTGTCCATGGTGATGATTTCCACATCATGTTCCTGCTCAGAAACATCAGTAGCTTCCCATTTCTTCTAGAATAAAATCCAGACCCAAGCCATGGCTCATATGGTCCTCCTACCTCCTGCTCTGCTCTCCCTCATCACCACATTTCAGTTCACCTTGAGATTCCTGCAATATGAAGCTTGTTTCCTGCCCCAGGACCTTTGCACCAATTGACCCTTTCCTGGATGGCCTTCCCTCAGCTCTTCTCAAAGTGTATCTCTCACATCACTCAAGCATGTTCCCTTAGAGAAACCTCACCTGACCCTCCCAATTTACCATCCCCTCTGCACTGCACACTCATATTCCTGACCACAGCAAGCTTCGGTTTATTCAGATGACTTCTCAGGATCTGAAATGATTTAGATTTATTTACTTGTTTCTTGTCTGTCTCTCCTTCTGGGAATGTAAACTTCCCTGTCAGGGGCCTCATCTGCCTTACTCATCACCTAACCTCAAGCCTGGTCACTGACAGGTACATGCTGGTTTTCATCTCTGAGTGAGGGAGCTGAACACCTGGGAGTCCAGGTACACACGTGTTTCTTCCTGCTTCAAGTCATGGTCTGCCATTGACTGCCTGCCATAGAACTTGGGACTAAGGTCACCAGGCAATGTTTGCAAGTAATATAGTTCCAATACAAATGACATTATGCACAGAGACAATAAAAGAGAATCTCTAAACTTCTGTTTTTTTTCTGCATCGTTACATTTTCCTTGCATGCTTTTTTAAACCACTGGTTTGCGCACTAGTTTTAGATCTGAATCACATTTTTGAGACCCTTTGGTAAGTGCTTGATGAGAGCTGTGAGCAGGAAACCAGGGTGGGCGGGCAGCAGTGGCTATGGGACAGGCCTCCCATGAGGGCCTCGTCACTCTGATACCCCCAGATGTCCTGTGAGCTTTGAGCTTGGGGAGGTCGGGACTCCACCCTATGATCCAAATGTCCACAGGGCCGGGGCCCCACACGGCCCATAATTCTTTATGCAATTGTCATTGACTTAACTAAATACCAAGCACATACAGAATATCTACTAAATGGCTCTCATGGTGACAGCCACTTGAAAAGCTTTGGCACTCAAGGCATTTGTGGATTTGGGGGTGGGGAAGAAAATTGAATGTTTTCATGTAATCAAAATGCAATGGATGGGTGCCCCTAAAATATGTACTGGGAACTGAATAATTTTTTTTTTTTTTCCCTGATGAACTAAAAAGAGTAGTGATACTAGGGAGCTGGTGCTTATTAGCTTTGTAGTTTTGGATGGTCTGGAATATTTGAAAACTTTATTTATTTAGTTAGTTATTTTACAAGATTATTTACTTCTCAATCAATGAGGCAATGTGGTATTGAGATTGTGGCCTTGGGAGAAATGCATACGATGATGAAAGAGGGGCAGGAAGAACTGGGGAGGGCTTCAGGATTCTGCCTAGCCCCTCAGCTGCTGTACTGGCCCCAGTATGATGGCAGCAGGGGTACATGGTGGTGTACTAGAGGTTGTGGGCAGCTGGGCTGTACCTTGCCTGGCATCTGAGGCTGTCCTGTAGTCCAATCTGTGGGTTCTTGGGGGTCCCCTCCACTCCAACATACAGACCCAGCACCCAAGAGGTGCAGACTGCCTGATGTCTCTCAGGCATCACTAGATAACATCCCCCTCCCCCAGGCTGGTTCAGGGTGCTAGGTGCAGCTCTTGGATGGAACTTTCCTGCAGGGCCCGGATTCCTGCCTCATGGGTGGTCTAATAAATTGTGATAAATTGTCCCCTGGCTGCTATTTGAGCCAACTGCACCTACTTCCATCTGATGTTTCTGGCAGAGGAATTCTTGAGACCTCTGGACATCGTTAGTCCTCAGAATGGGAACTGCTAAGCCCAAATATGGGTTATTACTTGGATCCATGAGCTTGTTGCTGAGGCCCTGAGACCCCCACCCAGGTGGCCCAGATGCAAGGAGCTTGGAAAGCTCCATGCCTGGCAGGAATCTGTAGCTGGGGCTCTCTGCTCCTCCCGATAGAAAGGGATATGATAACAATTATTTCAAGCCTGCTGCATGATAACTATGGCAGCATCTAGATTTTGGAAGTAGGCCGGCTGGCTTCAGGTCTCATCTTTTCCAAAAGTCTCTGGCCTTGGCAAGACCTCCATGAGCCTCAGTCTTCTCCTCAGTCACATGGGAATACAGTATAATTCATAAGGAGGGTCTGAAGACTCACTGAGCACACTAACAGATAAAAATCGATCCTCAGCAAATCAGAGCTAACATGATGGGTTACTGTGGAGATCAGAGGCACAGAAAATAGAACAGGAACATTTTTGAATTTGAGTTTAAAAGTTAAAAACAAACAAACAAGAACAACAACAAACAGTCTCTTTTTTTCTTACCAAACCTCGGCCAGCCCATATTTTTCCTTTTGCAGCTATGTGTCCCAGTCCTCACTGAGACATTTACCATCCTGGAGGTGTGTGTTTTGTCTTATTTGTTGAGTATTTGCTATGTGCTTGACACTGTGCTGAGTACTGTATGGGCTGTCTCTACTCCTTCAATGCCTTGGAGTTCTGGCAATCTTGGGCCTTATCAATGACATGACCAGGGGAGGGATTAGACTTCTGTAAGCCTCAATTTCATCTTCTGTGAGAGAGATGTAATGATTGCCTGCTGTAAGAATTCAAATAGTATTGCATCTGCAGCACGGTCTGAATAGTGCCTGGCACAGGCTAGGCCTCAAGGGACAGAAGAGAGGAATTGGGAATATCCTTTATAACTTGCCTGCACTACGTGCAAAGTAGTACAGTGCTGTAGGAATGTGGATTTAGATTATTTAAAGATGAGTATTATAACATCTGGGCAGTCATAAAAAGAAATTTTAAAAAGTAGTATTAATGACATGCTAAGAAAAGATTTTAAATAGAATCACACAATTAAAAACAGAGAGGGCAGGGGCGCCTGGGTGGCTCAGTGGGTTAAAGCCTCTGCCTTTGGCTCAGGTCATGATCCCAGGGTCCTGGGATCGAGCCCCACATCGGACTCTCTGCTCAGCAGGGAGCCTGCTTCCTTTCCTCTCTCTGCCTGCCTCTCTGCCTACCTGTGATCTCTGCCTGTCAAATAAATAAATAAAATCTTAAAAAAAAAAAAAAACAGAGAGGGCAGAGATATAGGGGAAAAAAAGAAACAAACCAAAATGTAAGGAATAAAAAAGTAAAAAATTAGGTAGGTAAGAACCCCACTATAAATAATAATCACTTTAAATATCAGTGATCTAAACATACTAATTAAAATATGAAGATTATTAGAGATTTTTAGAGTGGATTAAAAAAAAGACCAAAAATGTTGTTTACAGAAAACCCACTTAAAATACTAAGATGTAGACCAGCTGAAAGCAATGGGATGGAGAATAAAATATACTATCATAATACTAACCAGAAGGAAGATGGAGTAGCTGTATCAATTTCAGACAAAACCAAATTCAAAACAAGGAAGATTATAGGAATAAAGAGGGAATTTAAATAATGATAGAGGGGTCAATTCTCCAAGAAGACCTAAGAAATGCTAAATGTTTATGCACCTAAAAAGAGCATCAAAGTACATAAAGTAAAAATGGATAAAACTAAAAGGAGAAGTAAACAAACTCACTATTACAGTTTGAGACCTCAATACTATTCTGTCATTACTTGATAGGCTAAGTAGGCAGAAAAATCAGGAAGGGTAAAATAAATAAAATGACCTGAATAGCACTATGAATCAAATTGATCTAATTGACAGGCTTAGGACGTTCCATCCAACAACAGCAGAATATATAGTCTTTTCAAGCTTACATGTAATATTAACACAGACAGGCAAATGCTGGCCATAACACACACCCTAAAAATTTTCAAAAATAAAACTCATAGAAAATACATTCTAGTAGCACAGTGGTATTAAACTGGAAATCAGTAACAGAGATAGCTTGAAAGTTCCCCAAAAAACAAATAAATCCCAAAACCAGAAAAAAATACCAAAATGAAAAAAGGCCTTGGAATGAATAAAATTCCCAAGTGTTGGAAATTAAACAGCACACTTCTAAACAACTCATTAGTGAAATAAAAAATCTCAAAAATTAAAAATATATTTTTGAACTAAATAAAAATTAAAATAAAAATTTTGAGGATGTAGGTAAAGTGGTTCTTAGAGGAAAATCTGTAACATTAAAATGCATATACTTGTAAAGAAGAAAGATCTAAAATCAGTAACCTAAGCTACAACTTTGGTAAACTGCGGAAAAAGAACAAATTATGGCTACAGCAAGAGGAAAAAGGAGAATATTACAAATTAGAATAACTATCAATGAAATTGAAAAGAGGAAAAAAATAAAACCAACAAAGTCAAATCTTGTTCACTGAAAATATCAAGAAAATTGATTAGCCTTTAGCTAAGCTAACCAAGAATAAATAAAGAAGATGTAAATTACCAATATCAGAAATTAAAGAGAAGCCATCACTGCTGATCCCATGGACATTAAATAAATAATAAGAATACCATAAATAACACTTTTCTCCAAATTTTATAACTTTGATGAAATGGATGATTACCTGAGAGGCACAAACTATCAAAACTCACTCAAAGAGAAATAGATAACCTGAGTAGATAACTTATCAAATTAATTGAATTGATAATTAAAACTTAGAAAAAAGAAAAGAAAGAAAAAAAGAAAGTACCAGGCCCATCTGGTTTCACTGGTGAATTCTACTAAAATTTAAGGAAGAAATACTATCAATTTCCCATAATTTCTTTTAGAAATTAGAAGCAGAGGGAATACTTCTTAAACAATTTTTGAAGCTAGCATTACCCTAATACCAAAACCAGATAAAAATATTACAAGTAAATTACAAATATTTCTAAGCAGCATAGCTATAAATATTCTTCTTTTTTTTTTTTTTAAAGATTTTATTTGTTTATTTGACAGAGATCACAAGTAGGCAGAGAGGCAGACAGAGAGAGAGGAGGAAGCAGTCTCCCTGCTGAGCAGAGAGCCCGATGCAGGGCTCGATCCCAGGACCCTAGGATCATGACCTGAGCCGAAGGCAGAGGCTTTCACCCACTGAGCCACCCAGGCGCCCGCTATAAATATTCTTAAAAATATATTAGAAAATTGATTAAGCAATCTATATGATAAAAAATGCATCACAACTAAGTGGTATTCCATTCAGCAAAGAAAGGCTTGTTTAATATTCACCCACCAATGGAATTCATCCTATTAACAGATTGAATAAGAAAAACATGTAAAGATATTAACTGATGCAGAGAAGCATGTGACAAAATTTAATACCCATTTATGATAAAAAATACTCTCAGAAAACTAGAAACAGAAGGAACCTAGAGGGTATATATGAAAAACCTACATCTAATACCATACTGAATATTGAGAACCTGATGTTTTCTCCCTAAGAGTGGAAACAAGGGAAAATATCTCAACATTTCTATTCAATATCACATGAGAAATTCCAGCTTGTGGAGCAAGACAAGGAAAATAAGTATATTTTACACAGATTTGCAAAGTAGTAATAAAACTGTCTTTATTCATACATGGTGAGATTGTCTAGGTAGAAATCACTGAAGAATCTCTGAAAACAAAATGGAAAAGGCCTTGGAATGAATAAGTATAAGAATAATAAACAAAATATAAGACCAATATACAAAAGTCAATTTTTTCCCTATGTGCCAGCAATGAACAATTGGAATTTGAAGTAAAACAAGAATATTCTTTATAATAACATAAAAAATGAAGTATTTAGTTACGAATCTAGCAAATATGTACAGAATCTGTATGTGGAAAACTACAAAATTTTTATGAAGGAAATAAAAGGAGGAATAGTCCATGTTCATGAACTGGGAGACTCAACACTATTAAGATTCAATTCCTGCTTTCTTGATCTTTAGATTCAACAGAATCTGAACACAAATTCCAGCAATCTATTGGTAATTATCAGCAAACTGATGCTAAAATTTATGTAGAAAGACAAAGGATAAAGTCTAACCAATAAATTATATTTTTAAGGATTTATTTATTTTACAAGAGAGCATGCACAAATGGGTGGAGGGGCAGAGGGAGAGAATCTTTAAGTAAGCTCCATGCTCAGTGTGGAGCCCAACAGGGGCCTAGATCCTACCACCCATGAAATCATGACTTGAGCAGAAACCGAGAGTTGGATGCTTAACCTACTAAGCAATCCGGGTGCCCCTAGCCAATACAATATTAAGGAACAAACTGGGAAGACTCATGCTACCCTATTTCAAGCCTTACCATAAAGCTACAGCAACCAAGACAACTGAGTATTGGCAAAATAATGCACACATAGAGAAACACGATAAAGAGCCCAGAAACAGATCCAACAAATACAGTCAACCGACCTTTGATAAAGGCAATTCAGTGGAAAAGAGGGAGTCTTTCTCAACAAGTGAAGCTAGAACAATCAAATATTTGTGTGTAAAGAATGAACCTAGACACGCACCTTATGCCTTGCATTACAATGAACTCAACTGGATCATAGACCTTGTATAACTTTTTATTGCTGCTGTAGCAAATTACCACAAACCTAGTGGCTTAACACATACAAATTTATTCTCTTACAGTTCTGGATGTTAAATATTCAAAAGGAGCCTTATTGGGATAAAATCAAGGTGTTGGCAGGGCTTCATTCCTTTCTAGAGGCTCTAGGGAAGAATTTTATTTTTTCCATTCCCAGCTTTATAGGCTGCCCAAATTCCTTGGCTCATGGCCCTTTTCCCTCTTCAAAGCCAACAATGGTTAGACTCCTATCACACCATTCTGATCTGACTCTCCTGCTTCCTTCTTTCACTTGTAAGAACCATTGTGATTGCCGTGGGCCCACCCTGATAACCTGATAATCCATAATAATTTCTCCATTGCAAGGTCCTTAATCTAACCACACCTACAAAGTCCCAAATTCCATGTCAGGTAACAAATTTAAGATTCCAGGATCTTTGAGAGATATGAGCTTGCCTATCATAGTCTCCCTTCTCTCTCCAAAGCATCTCCATCCCACATGCAAAATACTTGTGCTCCATGTCAGTTACAAAATTTCATTTAAGTCTCATCAAATCATAACTCCCCAAACTTCTCATCTAAACCATGCTTGGGGAAGGCTCTGGGTGCGATCCTTGTTCGGCTGCGATTTCTCTCTATTGTTGTCTGAAATGTTTTGCTCCATTTTTAGGACATTTTGGGACAGGAAAAATGATAGAGTGGTTAAACAGATCAGTAAGTGCCAAAGTTTGGGGAAGTGGAAGGATTGAACAGGTGAAACACAGGGGAATATTTAGGGTAGCGAAACTACTCTTTTGGATGCCATAATGATTGATGGGTATACAACACCTTGCATTTGTCAAAACCCACAGAACTTTACAGAATAAGAAAATGGACTTAATATAGGCAAATTTTGAGAACTCAACTAGGAGGGCCATGGGTATCAGGATGGACTGTATAGTATGGCAAAGAAAAATGTAACTAATGTAATTATATTCCAAATGCATTAGATAACTTTACTGAACGGGATAGGGAAAACAGGTGCTGACCTCCCCAACTTTGGAAATGAATGTGGACTATAAGACTAAAGACTAACTGTACATTACTCAATGCCACTTGCTCCTTAAAATGTTCATCATATTCAATTGCTTTTTCTTTCAATGGAAAGTTTCTCAACGAAAAAAGCACAAGCAAGCATGTGTTTTCAACTGGCCCCCCTCACTTCTTCAAAGGAGGCCACCAAGGTCTGAGCTTCTGTCCTCTGTTTGGTCTGTGGCCTTCTGGAAACCAGCCACAGAAGAGGCACGGTTGAGGGTCTGATCTATGGTCAGCCTCTTGCTGTTGACATGGCCACAGAGGGTACCAGATCCCACCACTGTCTGTCTTCCCACGAGGGCTATGGGATGCAAAGGGGCTGCACAGATTCTCTCTGGTACTACATGCCTTGTGTGTTGAGCCTAAACCAAAGGCTTTGAGGCCTATAGATGGATCAGCACACCAGGTACTGGACGAGGGTGGGAATTTATCCAAGTCCTGATGCTGTTTTAACAAGCCCAAGCCACATCTTCGTGGCTGTGGCCCAGACACACAGCGCCACCTCACAGACATCGCCGGCCCCCACCGGTGAAGGTGGTCTGTCATCTTACTTCTCTCAAGTTTTGACTTCACTTTGCCAGAACTTTGCATCTCTTACCGCTTAATGTTGTGCCTTTTAAGGATTGAATCATGTTTAATTTTCAGCAGCTGCTGTATGAGGTTGCATTTTTAGATATTCATACATCCAGTATAGGTTAAGGTGTGATCATAAAAAATCACCTAGACAGCTGGTTAAATGGACAGATGTTCCTGGGTCCTTTCCTGGTGGAGGGTATTTTAAATAGCCTTCTTGAGCAATTTTGTGTTGGGGATCCTGGCGTTTAGAAAATGATACAGAGACTGAAGGTAAAAATGTTCTTTTCAAGTTATAGTTTCCAACTGGAAAGAATTAGAAAAGGAGGCTGGGAATCTGAAACTATACTTTACAAAACATCACAAAGGAAGCTAAGAGATCAAATTCTCCAACCAGCTCTTCACAGAGAAGGGAGCCGGGCTCACCAAGGTGGAGGGTCTGACCGAGATTACTCAACTACAGAATGCCAGGACAGGACCAGAGGCAAGTCCCTTGGCCTCCGGTTCACATCGAGACTTAAAGACCTCCCTAGGTTGATAATCATTCCCATTGGAATTAAAATAAGGACCTTTCAATTCTTGAAGACACTCGGCAGTTTCTTATGCTTTGTCAGCCTCCTGTGGACATTTCCAAAGATGCCCAAATGGGTTCAGAGTCAGCACACAGTTGCTTGGGGCGACTTTCTCTCTCTTCCTTCTCCAAGCCCTCCTTTGCCTCAAATCCTCATGGTCCCCCATCTCACTCACTGGGTGGCCTCCTGGGTCCATTGTGAGCTTGGCTCCAGCCTCCCTCTCTGTCCTTCACTTCCAAGACGACTACCTCTGTGGAGCTTGCCCATTACTTAGATGGAGACTGGATACCTGCCTCACAAATCAGGAAAGAATAAGAAGAGGAGTTCTGTTGGGATCCAGGACAGTCATCTTTGGTCTCTCAGGGAACCCTGCTTTCCAAAGAGTCCACCACATTCTGTTGTACTGTAGAGCTCACCCCTGGCATCAGGGAGTGGGATGCTGAGTTTCCCCCTGGGGTTGATTTGCCACGAGTACTCCCTACTGAGGGCCTCTGAATCCTCTTTCCACCCCTAACATCATCTTAATGACAGAAAAGGAAGGTATCTTTTATTGAATAGTTATTACTCACTGGATTGGTCAGTTTGTATACATTATTTCCAATTTTCACAACATTCCATGAAAAGGCTGAGACAATGAAGGTTGGAGAGCCTATAAGAGATGGAGCCAGGACTGGATGGGGAGATGCCAGCTTGGGCTCTTTCCACTGCATTGAGCTCCCACCCTCTCGGCAAATTTTAAAGAATATCATTCAACTCCCACACATGCTCTTTTGGCACATTTCTGGTTCGATGCCCCTCTTGGAACTTTCCTCTTCAAACAGCTATCCTTGATGACATTCCAAAATCTTGTGATTGCTCAACACTCGAACCATAAGGACTAAGGAAGAACCATGCCTGTGCCTCTCAATTATATCATAAATTTATGGGTCCTTTGGGGCAAGAGAATGGTGGAAGGGGCTAGAGCTGTAAGGACACACAAATTCCATCAGTCTATTGTGGCAGGATTTTGGAAAGGCCAGATGGCCTCAGAACACCAACCATGATAACCAGCCTTATTGTGAACCTGAGCTTGGGTGTCAGGTAGTGTTCTAGATGTTTTACATGTGTGATCTCACTGACTTATTATGGCAGCCCCAATGTCAGGAACCCCATTCCAAGCAAGGAAATGAAACCTAGGAAGTTTTAAAAATGTCCCTAAGTTGGGGGGCGCCTGGGTGGCTCAGTGGGTTAAGCCGCTGCCTTCAGCTCAGGTCATGATTTCAGGGTCCTGGGATCGAGCCCCACATTGGGCTCTCTGCTTGACAGGGAGCCTGCTTCCCTCTCTCTCTCTGTCTCTGCCTGCCTCTCTGTCTACTTATGATCTCTCTCTGTCAAATAAATAAATAAAATCTTAAAAAAAAAAATGTCCCTAAGTTGGGATGCCTGGGTGGCTCAGTGGGTTAAAGCCTCTGCCTTCAGGTCAGGTCGTGATCCCAGGGTCCTGGGATCAAGCCCCACATTGGGCTCTCGGCTCAGCTGGGAGCCTGCTTCCTCCTCTCTCTCTCTGCCTGCCTCTCTGCCTACTTGTGATCTCTGTCTGTCAAATAAATAAATAAAATCTTTTCAAAAAATGCCCCTAAGTTAACAGAGCTGCTGAATATCAGAGCCAGGATTCCAATGGAGTCCAACCTGACCTCAAAGCCTGTGCCCCTGATCTCTGTAACACTCCAGCAACTTTCCTTGAAGAGCTCTTTACAGGGAATATTTCTTGAGTTCCTACTCTGGGTGGGTCCTGTGAGGTCTTGGAGATACAAAGATGAGTAAAACATTGCTGATACCATCTGTGCTTACTCTGGGGAGTGGATCAGACACACACACTGACCATGAAGGAGCATGACACCCATAGGTGTAGGTTAGACTCAACGTACTATGGAAGTTGAGGGACGGGCAGGATGAATTCTGTCCCCAAGGATGATAGACGGGCAGAGGAATGGAGTTCAACAGGGAAGGTTGCACCCAGGGCAAGGACAACACCATGCTTTCCCTCCTTGCATAATGGGCAGACACAACCTGCACAAGACACCGCCTATCTTCAAGGAGCACAGTCCCTGGCATGTGCTTTAGGAGCAAGGTGAACAAAAGGAGAGAATGCCCACCTGGTATGAGTGTGTGTCCATGTGTGTGTGTGTGCACGTGTGCATATATACACTGGGGGAAAGGCAGGGGTGTGAGTGATGGAGAGAGAGGTGTGAGCCAGACTTGGATCATTCAAGTGTTGCCCAAATCAAATGTTGGCATCTTATCTCACAGACAATAGAGAGTTCTGTTGTTTTTAAAGAGTGGATAACCAACAACTTCACTGCCAATGCTCTTTCTTCACATTTGAAAGATGGGCATGCCAAGTCATTGTCCACTACCCCTCCCCCTTCTCAGGAATCTTCTTACTTTACTTCCCAGCGGCCCTAAGCCAACACTGCCCTCAGGCTTGACCAGCTCTCCTTCCTGATCAACTCTTTTCTCTGGGTCTCTGCTGCTGCTCAGTACCTCATCATCTCTCAACTGAGCAATTGCAAGTGTTCTCTGACTGGTCTCTAGTGTGGGTTGAATTGTGTCCCTCGGGTTGAAATATGTGTGTGTGTACTAAAGTGTGTGTGTGTGTGTGTGTGTGTGTGTGTGTGTACTCAAGTACTAGCACCTGATACCTGTGAATGTGACTTCATTTGGAAATAGTCTTTGCAGATAGTATCAGGTTAAGGTGCAGTCATGTGGGAGCGGGGCAGACCCTGAAGCCATATGGCTGTTTCCGTGCAGGAAGAGGAGACACGGCGCACGGGAGGTCACTGTGGGTGACGTGCCCGCACGCCAGGGAACGCCAGTGTTTGTCACCGTCAGCAGCGCCGGAAGCTGAGGGAAAGGCAGGGCATGGACGACGCCCTAGGCCTGTCACGGGGAGTTAGACCCTGCCAGCACCTTGATGTTGGACTTCTAGGCTCCATAACCGTGAGAGAATAGATTTCTGTTGTTTTAAGCCCCCCGCTTTGCTGTGATTTGTTACAACAGTCTTAGGACATTAGTATTGTCTCCTCGCCTCTGTGTTGTTTTGCCACTGTCTCTCCATCCCCCATGCAGGTATCGGAGTGATCTTTCTGAATTGTATGTTTATTGCTTTTGTCATTTTCCCACTGAGGAATGTCAGTGGCCCCCTGTTCACTGTCAACCTTGGTATAAAATCCAAACTGCTTACCCTGCACCCTCGTTTCTAATATGTGCTCCAAGGGAACTGCAGGAAATTTGGGGTTCTTCCTCTGTGATTGAAATGCCAGCTTCTCATTTCTTCTGTCTGTTGACTCCTTATCCTTAGCTCAGCTGCAGAGTGGCCTGGGCTATGCTAATTCCCCTGTGCTGTGTCCTCCCAGGACGTCCCTCTGTGATAGGACCGAGTCTCCTTGTCACTAACAGCAAACTTCCCTGGAGATACAACAGGGTATCTTATATCTCTATCCTCGGAGCCTATCACTGGAATATAGTGATATTGAAGAATGATTATTTGTTGGCTGAGTGAATGAATTACCAAAAGAATAAGAGAAGAATTATTCAGGGAAAGTCGAGATTTCTTTTGCCTGTGAATATGCAGAGTTCAGAAAAGCATGAGAGCATTCTTATCTGAGCAAAGTATAACTCTCTACTCTTCCACTAACTATCTGTGTGACTCGGGGAAAGTTACGGAACCTCCCTGAAATTCATTTACAAATAAAGAAGAGGTCGTCTATACATCATAGCAGACCAGAACAATTAAGTGAGATGGGATAAGGGAATCACAGGCTGGTACTTCCCTTTCCCAGCCAGACCTCTGTGTCCTCTGTGTGGATTAACACAGGCCAAGTCTGAAATCTCATTAAACACTGACCAGAAATTGCCTCTTTTTTTCTTGTTGTTCTCTGCGAGAACACGCACAAGCATGAACTCGGCAGTGGAAACTGCCCTAATTATTTGTGCAGAACAATAGCAGAAGTCATGAGGAAGTCCATTTAAACACAGGAGGGGCAATTAATCACGGCCCGTTGGAATATTGCTTTTGGTCTTGAACTCAATCCGCCTTCTATGCAGGAAATGAAATGCAGTAATTATCACAGTCACTTGAGACTCCAGAGTCCTGGCTTCAATTCCCAAATCCTTCATCATTTCGTGTTGGCTGTGTCTATGTGACGCCAAAACATCTGGCTAAAAAGTGAGAACTGCCATCAGTTTCTCCACTGATAACTCACTGAATATTCTACCTCTCCCCCTTTTTTTTATTGTGGTAAAATACACATAACATGCAATTTGCCATTTAACCAAGTTTAAGTGTACATTTCAGCGGCATGAAGTCCATTCATGTTGTGCAACCGTCAGCCACCACCCAGCTTCAGAACTTCTTCAAGCTGCAACTCTGTACCCAAGAGACTATTAATAAGACCCTGTTCCTCCCTCTCTTAAGCCTCAGGCAGCCATTCTGTTGTTTTCTGTTTCTATCAGTTTGGCTGCTTTAGTTACCTCATATAAGTGTGATCCTACAGTATTTGTCTTTTTGTGTCTGGCTTATTTCACTTACTGTCATGTCCTGAAGTTTCACCCATGTTGTAGCATGGATCCCAAGTTCCTGCTTTTTGGAGGCTGAGTACTATTCCATTGTATAGATGTGTGTGTATTTGTATATACCTACATAAATATATACACCATCTTCAAGAGCAGCTCTGTCATTTTTCTTTTTAAAAGATTTTATTTATTTATTTTACAGAGAGAGATCACAAGTAGGCAGAGTGGCAGGCAGAGGCAGAGAGAGGGGGAAGCAGGCTCCCCGCTGAGCAGAGAGCCCAATGCAGGGGCTCAATCCCAGGACCCTGGGATCATGACCTGAACCGAAGGCAGAGGCTTAACTCACTGAGCCATCCAGGCGCCCCCAGCTGTGCCATTTTACCTTCCACTGTATTCCCAGCACAAAGGCTTGGATTTCTCCACAGCCTCACTAACACATCTTTCTTTCCTTTCTTTTCCTTTTTTTTTTTTTTTTTTTTTTTTTAAGTAACAGCCATCCTGATAGGTCTAAATGTCATTTTTCCTTTTTTCCATTTTTTTTCTGTTTACAAGAATTCACGTTTTAAAATAATTCATTCATTCATTCCTTCTCTTAATTCCTTTACTTCTCATAAATAGAAGTCTGACTGACCATCTTACCCAACCTCTGTTCAGTGCTCTGAGTAGGCCAAGTCATCCCAGATTTTCACTTTTTGACCAGGTTGCCCTGAACGTTTTTCTGCAGCCGCTGTGGGCATTCGCAGAATGCAGCAAATAACGAACTGAGAAAGCAAAGACAGTAAGGGGTGAGGAGTGGGGACCAAGGGGATTGTTCCCACACTGATCTGATAGGATGAAGAGAGGTCAGTGCCCAGGGTCTCTGAGTCAGGCACCGGCTTTTGCCCATGCCTCTGGCACTTTCTATCTCTGAGGACCATGTCCCTGAGAGAACTCTGGGCTTCTTGAGGAAACAGACAGCTACGTACATGATTATCTGTATATCCTCACAGTCAATGTTCACTCCTAGTAAATGTTCAACATTTTTCTTCAAAAAAATCAAGGCATTTCATCAAAGTAAGTGGATTAGTGAGTAATTAATACTCCTACACAAGCAGAGAAGCCGTAAGAAAAACAAACTAGATTTCTTGTCAAAATAAGTCCATAGGCAGATTTTATAAAGCTTGGCTCTGTGCAATTTCACTTCATCTGATTGTATTGATAGGCGCGGACTTGGTCTCTGGAGTACTGAAAATGTCCCCAAGGCTGCTGTATGCGTTGATTTGAATCTGAACACTTAATTGCTGGTCTCTACCTGTAGATGTGGCCCCAGAGGCTGGACACGCTGACTGCTGCCAGAGTGGCCTCTCAGTGATGGATTGAGGGCTCTGCTGGCCCAGCCAGCCGGGGGCCAGTGACTTCCGACAGAAAATGTGCCTGGGGGGGAAGGAATGCTCAAATTGCCAAACTCCTCAGTCTTGCCTATGTTTTGTGTTTGGGACCATCTGTGTTTACTTTTGAGGCAGTACCAGAGACAAAAAGGCCGAGCTTATCTTCGCGTGACACAAGCATGGCCTTCAGCTTTCTATTTTTCATTCTTTCTCACCAAGGACAGAGGCTCTGGGGCCACAGTAACCAATTCTTGACCCTCTACCAGCACCACAGACTGAGCTAAGACCTGCTATGCTGGGAGACAACTGTCCGTGTGTCTTTCCCATTTCTTGTGAGCAGACACAGTGGCAGCCTTTGTCCCAGAATTTCTCCAAGCATGTTTGTGTAGACAACAGTCTGGGATGACAGAGGTAGCGTCCCCTCCAAAGCAAAGGGCAGGCTTGCTTACCTGTCCTGGGTAGCAAAGATAATGTCTCCTCCTGAGACAGACGCCAGATAAGGGTGCTAACTGCATATTATGAATGATTCTGATCTCCTGAGTGCACGGTTTCTCAGCTGTGATGGAGGCTCACTCCACGTGCCAGTATCCACGTGGACCCCTCGGCATCGTCACTGTGGGATTTGGGGGGCAAAGGGATTTGACGGAGCTACGCCGATGCCCATCCTGCTTGCTGTGCGGTGGGTGATAAGGTCCTTTGTTTCTGACTCAGGAGCGTCATGTCTTTTGCCATCATCCTTGAAACTGTGACAGGCTAACGTGGTCCTTTGTAAGTAGAGGAAATCTCAAACCCTGGTTCTCGATGTCCAGTGCCTTCATTGGATATCAACCCATTAAGTCTTATTCATCTCCTCAGGGAACCCCCTCTTTGACCAAGCCTGGCTTTGTTTGGTCTCCCCGCACACCTTGTTCCCCATCCACACCCATTATCCCATTGAATGCTAACTTCCCGAACTAGCCTATAAATGTACACATTAGGCCTGGTCATGAAGGGAGAGAGAAGGGAAGAAAAGAAGTTATTTTCAGGATCAAACAGACCCTGAAGGCTCTTTTGAAAATGTTGGTAATAGGAAAAATGCTTTCCTCCCCCCCCACCACCATAAATCTCATTCTCTAGTCTTCTACCTCCAAGTCTGCACCACCAAAGCATGGTATCCGAGAGAAATTTATTTATTTATTTATTTATTTATTTTAAAGATTTTATTATTTTGAGAGAGAGAGAGAGAGCACGCAAGAGTGGGAGGAGGAGTAGAGGGGAAGGATCTCAAGCAGACTCCTCGCTGAGCACGGAGCCCTACATGGGGCTGGATCTCATGACTCTGAGATCATGACCTGAGCCGAAATCAAGAATCGGACGCTTAACTGACTGAACCACCCAAGCGCCCCTCCCAGGGAAATTTAGAATTAGTATTTCTAGGACATATACATCCTTGATCAATGTTGAGTCTCAAAGATGACTTCAGCAAGTCTTTAGGGATGAATAAGCTTGACACCCAGGTATGGGCTTGAGGCTTGCTGAATGAGGGGTATGAGGAATGGGCAAAAATACAGCCTGGGCTTTGCTTGGCAAGTTGCACGTCATGGTGCTTGGCTGCATCCTCTGAGAGCTGGCTACATTTTCTAATTCTCACAAAGGCCCCCTGTGGACCAACAGAACAAAGCCAGACTTTTTGGAAAAAGGAAGTGGGAATTTCTAAAATCCCAAGCTTCCCCTTTTAGACATAAGGAGTGAGACTTTCCATGACTCTGATCATAGTTTTATTTTAAGTCATAGTGAAAAGGAAAAACTCTGGATATATGGGGAGGGAGGTCTCCAATGTGACTGAAAAGAGACCCACCTCTCCTGGGCCAGAAGTTGTTGGTAGGAAGGAACAAGACAGAAGAAGAATGAGGAAACCAGACCTGAGGCTCCACAGCCCACCATCTGCAAGGCTGGCTCTTGAGTCAGAGTAGTCAGGTCACAGAGACCCAGTTGGGAGCCTATTGCAATGGGGGATCTAGATGTTTAATGCTCTGGGTGCTCCCATATCCACCTGGGTGTTTCTAAAGCCTTCTCTAACTGGCCATCCCAGACTTCATGTTGTTTTGCAATCCCAGCAAGCATGATCTTGCCTCAGGACATTTGCACTTGCTGTTCTCTTTGTTGGAAAGTTTCTTCCAGCAGATAGTCTCTTGAGTCACCCCCCATAGATTATAGATTTCCATTCAAATTTTTTCAAATACCACCTTATCAGAGAGGGCTTTCCTGATCATTGCATTTAAGATAGCTCCTTCCTTCCCCAGTAGTCCTGGTCAACCTTCCCAGAAATACATCTCTCAGCAGCATGTATCACCCTCTGACACACTGTGTATTTCCTTAGATTGCTTGCTGCTTCCCTCTGGATGGGGGACTTTGTTTTGTTTGCTGCTCAGTCACCAACACCCACTACAGTGCATGGTATAGAAGTGATCCTTGGATAGATGCTTGTTGAATGAATAAATGAATGAATGAGGTTCAGGGCTCTTGAGAAAAGCCCCACCTTGACTTGAGAGCAGCTATAATTCAGGCTGGGGATGAGCGGCAACTCTTTGGATGGTTAGCCCCAGCCATCTGCCTGACTTCCAAGTGTCTATGATTTGTTTCCTACAACTGCAACTCACATCTGTGGGTGTTTTTTTTTTTTTTTTTGACAAAAGAAATAAGATTTTCGACATTTCTTGGGAGTCAACCATGCATCAAGCTAAGAGAACAAAATCCTTGCTGTGAGGGGGGTGACAGTCTGGGAGGGAAGCGGTTAACAGACTAGGTCATGTGTAGAGTAGGCTGCACCTCAGACAGTGAGTGATGGGTGATGAGGGTGAACGGAGTGAGTGGGATGCTCAGGGAGGGAAGGTGGAGTGGGAGACACTGCATCCCAGTGTTAGAAACTGTGGCCAGGGACAGCCCCCAGGAGGTGACATTGTTTCCTCCAATTTTTGAGGAATAACTGACAGATACACTTGTATATATTGCAAGTGTACAATGTGATGATATAATAGACATATACATTGTGGAATGATCGCTGAGATCCAGATGATTAGCACACCCATCGTCTTACATAGTCAGCTCCTTCTCCTTCTCCTTTTTCTTCTCCTCCTCCTTCTTTTCCCCCTCCTCCTCCTCCTCCTCCCCTCTTCCTCCTTCTTCTTCTGATGAGAACACTTAAGATCTACTTTAAGCAGCTTTCAAGTTTACAAAACATATTTTAAACTATAGTCACCATGTTGTACATTAGATCTTCAGAATTTATTCCTTTTATAACTAAAAGTTGTATTTGATCTGCACCTCTCTATTCACCCCTGCCCTTAGTCTCTGACAAACACCATTCTCTTCTGTTTCTATGAAAACTCAACAGCAAAACACACACAAATAATCCTATTAAAAATGGGCAAAGGACCCGAATGGACATTTTTCTGAAGAAGACATACAAATGGTCTAGAAGTACCTGGAAAGGTGCTCAACATGACTAATCATCAGGGAAATGCAAATTAAAACCACAATGAGGTGACCTTTGAGTAAAGATCTGAAGAAAGTGAGGGAGCAAGACATGTAGCTGAGGCATGTGACTATCTGAGGAAGATATTCTGGGTGGAAGGAGCAACAAGTGCAAAGGTCCTGTGGTGGGGTGGGCCTGATGTGCTTGAGGAGTCAGTGTAGCTGACTGGATGCATGGGGGAGGGAGAGAGAAGGGGGAGGTGAGACCACAGATGTGAGTCACGGGAAGGTAGGGAACAAATCACAGAGATACTTGGAAGTCATTCGAAGGACCATAGCTTTCATCAGAGAAATAAGGAGCTGCTGCAGGCCCTGAGCAGAGGTGTGGTAGAATCTTTGAATTTTAACTGGATCACTGGCTGCTGTGTGGGGACTATACAGAAGGAAAGAGACAGTGAATTTGTCCAACTTCATTTTTATCAGTTGTTCTAATTTCCTCAAATGCTTTTTCTTCTTCTTCTTTTTCTTTCTTTCTCTTTCTTTCTTTCTTTCTTTCTTTCTCTCTCTCTCTCTCTCTCTCTCTTTCTTTCTTTCTTTCTTTTTTTTAAAACAAGGAGGAAAGCAGAAGTGTGCATGAGCATACTGAGGAGAGTTGAAGCTTGGGGCTCATTGGTCAGGAGAGAAAAGGAGAAGGCTGCTGTGAGGGAAGAAGATGCTGGCCAAACTCTCCCATCACAAGGCCAGGGCTGGGAGCAAAGGTGCTCACACAACCCAGGATATCAGTGCATCCACAACTGCCCTGAGAGGACAGCGGCTGCATTATTGGAAGGTGAGATCATATCCTCCAGGATTAGCAGAAAAATTCAGCCAATTATTTTCCTCTGATTGGTTTTCATTTCATCCTGGTTTGTTTGTCATTACTGTACCTGTTTTAGTCAAAAGTTCACAGCCTGTTTATATTAAGATGTAAGCCCTTAAATTTGGGATTCTCAGGGGCCGTGTCTACACTTCGTTAGCTAGTATTGGTGTTTGTCAAGAAAGCCACATCCTCAACTCAACAGGGCAAGGCTTTTGAACAAAATCTACTAAATCATTCTTCAATCTTTTCGAATGAGGAGCTGATTTTCCTTCTTACCACCAAAGCAGAAATAAAGAACAGTGTGGTCCATTAATCCATTTTTATTTTCTAGGAATAAAACCAGTCAGGTTTTACTATGCTATGCTTGTGTGGCTGATCCTCAGAGTAGGAGAGAGTGGGGTGTCCCCTGAGGGCTCTCTGCGAAGAGGGCACTTGAGAACCCCTCCATGCTCCCTCTCAGGTCTTTGGGACGTGCTTGCAGAAGGCAAGTCACTTCCCATCTGAGAAGCAGGTGTGATCTTCTGAAGCACAGACACTGACAGTCCGGGTAAAATATAAAACCCCAGCAAGACATCTAAACTTGCAAGTCAGATTTGGATACCAAGGTGTTTGTTTCAGCAGCACATATACTAAAATTGAAACCATACGGGGAAGATTAGCATGGCTCCTGCATAAAGATGACATGCAAATTCATAAACTGTTTCATATTTTTAAAAAAATTGGCCTCCATTGCATTTTGCACGGCTGGTCTTCATGGACTGTTAGAGGAAGATAAGATTTGTGCCCTGTATGAGAACGGAGAGAGGGCATATAGAAGTGCACATGTCCAGGTTCCCCTGAAACTCAGCACATCTTGTGAAACTGGACATGCTGTCCAGTCTGGGGACAATGACATGGAGGTAAGAAGGAGCCCCCACTTCAGTTCCCTTTGCCCCATGGCTCCCCTTCATGTTCCCGGTTAAGGAGCAGAGGGTCCTTGCTTGCCGATCATCATACTTGCCTTGTTCCCCCCCCCCTATAATTGAGAAATATTTCTCTGTATCCATGTTTCTATCAAAAGTGGGGAATTAAAAGAGGCATAAGGTTCAGAAAATATTTTGGGGTGTCTTCTTTGTGGAAAGACGTACCCCCCATGTCTTGGTGCACATTCTGGCTACAGGGGTTCCTTCTGCCCTGCCGATCCCCCCCACCGCCCCCATACCCCCCACCGCCCCCATGCCCCCCACCGCCCCCATGCCCCCCACCGCCCCCATGCCCCCCACCCCCCATTCAGGGCACTGTAGGGCCCCTGCAGCGCTGAGCGCATGCGCGCCACGGTTCGTCTGCTCCAGTGCCTGTGTGCAGAGAGGCCAAGGCTGCCTCAGTGAGCAGTTAGAGGCCTGGCTTGGGGAGCTTCTGGTCCGCTGGCGGTCTGATTTAAGAACAGGCAGATTTACACAGTGAGGAGAGCAAACAGGCTGACAACCACAGGGTGGATGGGTAGACCTCAGCCCTTGGGCTGGAGGATGCTGAGCCTCTCCCACAAGACACCACCTGTTAACCCTCCCAGAGACACCAGATCTCCAGAATGAAGCACTTGGGGTCCTAATCCCTCTGAGCCCCAGTTTCTCCCTTTGTCCCTAGAGATGCTCCTCCCTGCCCTTCCAGTCCCACCCATCTGTTGTGTCACCAAATGAGAGAGTGGGCACGTGGGGATTTCGAAAACTGCTAAATTCTCCCTAACAGGGGCAATTCCTGGCAAAGCAAGGTGTGACTGTGGGGCTTTTGGGAAGTCAGGGCAGCAGAAGTGGGGAGCGGCCGGTGTGGTTGGTCTGCTGCTTTCTGGAGAGCGAGAGCCAAAGGGGGGTTCTTGGACCTCTCCTGCTGCGTCTTCTGATGGGTCTCTGAGTAAGAAAGCCCTGAAGGAAAAGGTAAGATGCTGGTGTTCATCTAGTGCTTTGTAGTTTCCGAAGCGTTTCCCAGAACATTTTCTCCTACTTGTATCTTCCCAACCTCAAAAAACTGGCAAGCAGGGGCAGTCTCCCAAAGTCCAAAGACCAGGTGGTTCGAAACCATTTCTCTTTCCACTGAGAACCATCACTGTATATATATATATATATATATATATATATATATATATATATATATCTACATATTTAATTGCTTTGTTTAAGCTAATGAACAAAAAAAGAGTGCATTGCTAATATCCTGTACCTAAAGGGGTTCCTGTGGCAAGGGTAGCCTCCCAAACCTGCAGGCTGTGTGACCCCAGGGGGCGTGGCCCTGAGACCCACCCTGACCCTCACCTGGCGTCCCTTACTTACTTTATACATCTCCTGAACCTTAAATTTAGTACAACTTACCATGTGGTGGGCACAAGCCATCAGGATGGAAGGGTTTTAGAAAAGCCAAATCTCCCAAGTGTACTCTCTGTTTGTCCATCCTTCTGTCACCAGCCCCCGGCCCCCCGCGGGAGAGCAGCTCAGAGGAATTCCCCAGAATGCTGCCAGCCCTGTTCCCTCCGTGTTGGAGGTAAGGTTCCCACCATTTCCTACAGGAGATGTGGCCCCACTTCATCATCTCTGACATTTACAGCAGGAAGATTGGGGTCGCCGGGAATCCTGGGCTGGGACACAGGGGCCCCGGCTTGCCCAGGGGGCTCAGAAGGCAAGTAGAGAGGTTCCAAACAACGCAATCCCCAGAAGGTATCTGAGGATCAATAAAGCGGTAATCACCACTGGGCTGAGGCTGCTGGCGCATGTTTACAGCGCCGGTCCTGGCTGCCCAGTGATTTACAGCGGCCTCGATTTAGAGAAGGCACAGAGGCCAGAGCTCTGTGGCTCTAGGAAACACTGGACAGCTGGCCCTGGGGGACACAGAAGGAGGGGGCCCCCGCCTGGTATCCCCACACAGCCTCTCTTCCACCCGCCCTGCCTCTCTCCCTTCTTTCCTTTTAAAAAATAACCTTACTGAGACAGAATTCACATTCTGTACCAGTCACCTATTGAAAGTGTACCTTGTCTTGATTTCTAGCATGTTCACAGACATGCATGACCATTGCTCTAGTCGACTCTAGAATATTCTCCTCACTTCCCTCAAAACCCCACACACATTAGAAGTCACCCCCCCCCCCCCACAGTCAGGACACCATCATTAGGCAACCGCGAATCTAACTTTCTGTCTCAGTGGATTTTCCCGTTGTGGACATTTATATGAATGAATCGTGTCTTATGTGGTCCTTTGCGGCTGGCTTTTTGCAATTAGTGTGAGGCTGTTGTGGTTAACCCATGTCGTAGCATATGTCAGTACGGCAGCCAAATGTGCCAGCGATCCCAGTCCTAGGCATAAAACCGAGAACAGTGAGAACATGTGTCCACACAAACCCTCGCGCCTCAATGTCCACAGCAGCATTCTTAGTTGGAGCCCCAAAGTGGAAATGACTTGAGTATTCAAGTGTCGAAAGGGTACACAAAAGGAATCTGTTTAATGGACTATTATTTGCAAACAAAAAGAAGGAAGTAGGACGTCCAGCATGGGTGGAACTTGAAGACATGCAAAGCATAAGAAGCCGGTCATAGAGCACCACGGACTGCGCAATTCCATTTTTGTGAAGGGTCCAGAAAGGACAAATGCCTACAGACAGAAGGTAGACCCGTGGTTGCCCGGGGCTGGGGGAAGAAGTAGGGGTGAGGGCCGGTGGCTGCTCCTGGATACAGAGTTTCCTTCTGGGTGGGTGCACATGCTCTGGAACTGCACGGTGGCGGCACAGGCTGGGCACTGTGTGAAAAATTCCTGATTGTACATGTTAAATGGGCGACTTTCACAGTACGTGAATTATATCTCAACAGAGAGCGTGAAGGACTGGATGGAGGAGAGAGGGGAAGAGAAGGAGACTGGAGAGGGGCCTCTATCATGGAAAAGATGGCCAAGCTCTGGCTCTCTGGGCTCCTGTCTGCTCGGCCCGGCTTTGGGCCCCAGAGCTGGAACAGCAGGAGTCACCTGGAGCTCTCACAGGTGGAGAGAAGGAGAATTGGTTTGAGGCCCCGGGACGGGGGAGGAACACAGTGGCTCAGTGTCTTAGGTCCCTGCCGAGCCCCAGCAGAAGAAGGAGACCCAGACCCAGTGTTTCCCACCCCCACCTGCCACAGGAAACACCCGGTAGGCTCTTCCCTCCCTGTGTAGAATGAGAGTTCCTATAACACTACAAGCTATGGGGATAAATTGGGAACCCCATTCCCCATAAACAGCCAGGGGCAGAGCTCCCTACCCCAGGCCTGAGACTTAGCTCCTCCACTGAGAGGCTTACTGGACCTGGGGGCTTAGGAAAGGGGACCCCCTGCCCTACAGCTAGCTTCTTTGTCCCCCTACGGCTAAGACCCTGTTCTTCCACTAGAGACCCTAGGCGGTGCGGGGGGCGGGCAGTCACCATCACAATAAGGGAACCTTGTCACAGTAAGCATCTGGCCAGAGAAACCTTTTGTTCCCTTGGAGGTGAACTACCCCCTGCCACCGTCCCCCATGCAAGGAGACATTGCTGCCCCCTCTGAAGCCACACCTGTCTCCTCAGGTAGTACCGACAGGGCCCTGTGGGAGCCCCAGAAGCACCAGATAAACAAGCACACCAAAGAGACAGCAAGAGCCCTGACAATTAAACTGTCATTGGAACCACAGCCCACAAAATAGGCCAGTAGCTGTGGGTAAATGTAAGCAGGAGGACTGCCAGCTAAAATACTAGGCTGACATAGAAACCAGTCTCCAAACATCCACCATCAACCCACATCTGTGTGAGCGTGCCTGAGTCCCACGCTGCCCCTGGGCATCTCTGGGAACACAGGCGCTGTGCTTCTGCTTGTACATAAGACTCCCCCCCCCCCCCCCCCCCGGATTCGAAATTATATATGGGCATCGTAGAAAATCTGGAAAATAGCGATACAGAAGAAATAGTAAATCACCTGTAGTCCTACCACTCAGAGAAAACGCAAGTAGTGTGTATTGATATTACCCATACATCTTTCCAATCTCTGTGTCTTTATATGTGGAAAGGAAGTTTCTCTCTTATAGAAAATACCATTATTCAGGGCGCCTGGGTGGCTCAGTCAGTTAAGCCTCTGACTCCATCTTGGCTCAAGTCGTGATCGTGAGATTGAGCCTCACGTCTGGCTTTGAACTCAGTGTGGAGTTTGCTCGAGATTCTCCCTCTCCTTCTGCCCCTCCTGCTATTAAAGTGCACACGCGCTCTCTCTCTCTCAAATAAGTAATTTAAAAAAACTCTTAAAAATACCATTATTCTGTGTATAATCTATTTGTAACTTGCCTTTTGCTGTAGAATATATTCCTTCTCTAAATCACTAAATGTTCTTTCTGTATCATTTCCAATGGTTGCATGCATTTAGTGAATGTGTTATCAGTAACTTTTGGACTATTTACTCTTGGTACAGCATACCATAGGTGCTCAGTAAATGCTGGAGAATGAATTGATAGAACTCTGTGGCCAGCCTGAGAGCCACAGTGCCTGAGGAGTCTCTTCATTGGGCATTTCCCTTGTCCGAGCCCTGCCCTGTAAAGAAGAGACGGCCTGTTTCCAGGCTTGTGGGAAATCATCGCGTACCAGCTAGAGTCATGGTTCCCATGTGGAAGGTTCTCTTTTGGGCGACGGGAACTCCCACTCTAGTGTCTCAAGTGGAGAGTGACTCAGCCTTGGTCTCCAAGGTCTCCCAGAAAGGAGGGCCCACACCTGGCCCACCCAGAGAAGCCTTGCTGCAATTGCATATAATTTGCAATTCTGTCCTCCCCTCCCGACTCCTGCTTGTTTGTACCTTCAGGCCATTGTGTCTTTGTTCAAGTTGTGTTTCAGTCTGAAAACATCCACCCTGCATTTCCCATTGGTAAACCCTAGCCTGACATCAAGACCCACTTCCAGGAACACCTCCTCCGTGGGTTTCTCTGACCCCTTCCGGCATCTCCACTGTACTCCCCTTTACTCCTGGCGCTTGGTGTAAGCAAGCATCAAACAAAAGCCTCGGCCATCTGTTGGGCAAATGTGTTCTTAGGTCTGTGCTATCCATCAGACTGCAGATCCCCAGCCTGACCTCAGCCCTCAGTAAATGCTCCTGGGAAGGATTAATTGGCAGGATGGGACGGGGTTGCCTCAGCAGAGGGGCAGAGGGCTTCAAACCTGCACCTGACCTTGCAGCCCTAGAGGTAGAGAAACGGCAGCTCAGCTGCCTGGAGCGCGGCTGGTACTACCCAGGGAACATGTGCCCTGCTCTGCTGTCTCAGATACCAGAGAGTTGCCAGAGCAGAGAGGAGACAACGATATTTTGGCATGTTTCCTAACCATGGTTTATGAAAGGGAAAGTCATCTTTATTGCATTTATTTAGAGAAGGGGGTTATAAGAACTTCATCTGGTGTTCACTTCAGAGCAGCTGTTTGGTATTACCAAGGAGAAAGACGAGTGAATCGTGCTCCTTGTTCCAAGCCAGAGAATCCAAATCAATAGACACAATGGCGTCTCTTTTGACAGGCAGGGTTCTTGGAGCTGGGAAGTTTTCTCCCAAAGCCCTTCAGTCTATGTCCCAAGATTTTTTTTCTTTCTTTCTTTTATCCCTAAGGCTTCATTTAGCCAACAGCTATTTCCGGGTGCTGATGCTGGGGTTGGTCCTGGGCTGGACTGGGGGCTGGAGCTCAGAGATGTGTCAGACAGGAGCTGCTGTCTTGTGGTGGAGTTTCCACTACAAGAGAGCACAGGAGCTGAGGTTCAGTTACAAGCAACAGATACTGGTTCTGGCTAGCATAAGCAGCAAAAGAATTTGTTGGATGTATATAGAGACACTCTCAGGACTCATGGGAAGCCTGGTGAACAGATTTGGAGAAATGGCTGGAACCAAGGGAAGCCAAATCACAGGAAACATATCAACCATGGGAGCCATCTTTTTTCAGATGTCACCTCTGGGCCTTTGGCTGTCCTGAATATTTTCTCAAGTGTCCCTGAGTGTTTGTGTCACTCTCTCAAGATTCATGGTACTAAAGGAAGCAGCAGATTGGCCAAATCCAGGCCATCTACTTGTACTCTAGGTGATCGAAGGCAGGCAGTTATAGCTGGTCTTTTGGATTCCTTAGGGGGTGAGAGGGCAGAGAGACCTTGCCCACAGCTAGCATTTCTGTTGAGATTTCTTCCTTTAAAATTGTTCTTCTGCTTGTAGAGGAGGGACACTTAAGATCTTCAAAAGTAAGCATGATGTTCTATTTCTCAAGTTAGATGTGAATTTTAATAGGAAACTATCCAACTCAGTACAGTGGGATAAATAAATACATTACTCTCAGGCCTTACTAGAAAGCCAGCCTTGGATGCAAGCTGTGGGAGAGTCCGTCTGTCTGCAAATTCCAGATTGTGCAGATAGATGCCTTTTAAAGGTGCTTGCATTTTGAATGTTTTATTTTCCAATGACTTCATTTCAAATTCAAATTTAAAGCTCCCAGTGGTCGAGGTTATCTGTTTTTCTGGGTACCGTGAAGGCAGAGTTTGCTCAAATCTTGCAAAGAAATACTTTAACCTGCCATTAACTAGAAGAAACACATTTTTACTCTCAAGAAAACTGAAGTCAAATCCCTGTGGGCTTTCTAGTCCAGTAACAAGGATTTGGAATAAAAAGAGATGGTGGTCCTGAGCTGTCTAGTCATATCTTTCTTTAAACTACATCTGAACCACAAAGTTACTCTGTGGAGTGGAGAATGACTGCCAAGTTTTTCATGGTGTTCTCATAGCTTTTCTTCCATAAGCGTTTGGTGAAACACCTCAGGAGTGCACATCTGATTCATACCAGAAACATTTTCACTGTCACTCATAGTCTTTATTAACTATCACCCATCCCCCACCGTAACCGGGATAACCGAAACTTACAATCTGACTGAGTGTCATTAGTTTCGGTCACTGCTGCAAATATTCACTTACACAACATATATCTCTGAGTGCCTACCAAGCTCTATAACCAAGGGAACGAGGACAAATGAGACTTGATCTTTCCCTGAAGATTATGTTCTGGGGTGAAAGACAGATTAGCGAAGGACAGCCAGAATTCGGAGGGGTGAGAGCTCTGAATGGATTAATTACAGAGCACCATGGAAGTATGTGCCAAGGATATCTTTACTCCCACCTGGGAAATTGAGGCCAGAGACTTAGGCTGGGATGAGGAGAGTACAGATAGAGGAGAAAGGAAGCCTGAGAGTGTAGGGAGCAGAACTGCTTGGAACCTCAACTACGGGGATGTGTAGTGGCAGAGATGTGGGAAGAAAAAACACAGGGATTTCTGTTTGGACTGCCTTGTAAAGAGATTCCTGTCTTTTTTTTTTTTTTTTTTTTTTAAGATTTTATTTATTTATTTGACAGACAGACCACAAGTAGGCAGAGAGGTAGGCAGAGAGAGAGAGGAGAAAGCAGGCTCCCTGCAGAGCAAAGAGCCCGATGCAGGGCTCGATCTCAGGACCCTGGGACCATGACCTGAGCCAAAGGCAGAGACTTTAACCCACCGAGCCACCCAGGCACCCCAAGAGATTCCTGTCTTTAATATAAAAATAGGAAGATGAGCCATTTCAGGAATCAGTGCATGGTTGAGAGTAAGTTCAGTGATTAAAATATTGTGTGTGTGTGTATTTTTGTTGTTGTTGTTGTTGTTGCCAGAGGAATGTTTAAGAGAAACTTTCCAATTGAGAGCTTAAATCCTCAGAGCTGGGAGGGAGAGTTGTATTTCAAAGTCTTCGGAATATACATGACCCATGAATAGATGAGTGCATTTGGAGAGACTAGGTCCAGCGAGATGAAGAGTTATTTTAGGACAGGACCAAAGGCACACCTACTGCTAGTACATGGGTTGGGGAGGAAACGTCATCAAGGGAGGCAGAGAAGGAGTAGTCTGCCAGAGAACAGTTAATATTTTGTCAGAACTTTTAGCTCCCTGGTAAATCTCTATTTACAGAATGTGGTGGCTATTTGATTTGACTCAGAGCTTGTCTAAGCTCAGCTGGGGGTGAAAAATGGCGAGGACAAAAAGGAAACCTACTCCCAGGACGATATTGAACCAATACCAAACCACTGGCAATGTCTCAGCTACCTAAGGCTGTGATTTCATTTAAGGAAAACTAGACCCTGATTGGGGATTTAAAAAGAAATTTTGGCAAACTAGACTACCACAGGGAGTTTTGAAAAACTCTGACATATTCCTGGAGATCCAAAAGCCAGCACACATGCACAGGAAAGGCTGAGGTAAGGAGAAGTCACTAGTCCAGTTTACAACATTAAATTATAAGACATGCAAAGAAGGAAGATAATATGCCACATACACAGAAAAAGTAAAGAAAAAGAGCTGGCAACAGAAAATGTCCTTGAGGGGGCACAGATTTTGCACTTACCATGCAAGGAATTTAAATCAGTTATTATAAATATGTTCAAAAAACTAAAAGAAAACATGTACAAAGAATTAAAAGTATGACAGTGATGGCCCTTCTTTTCACTACTTCTGTATCTTTGGGGTAAATACCCAGTAGTGCAATTGCAGGGTCATAGGGTAGCTCTATTTTTAATTTCTTGAGGAATCTCCACGCTGCTTTACAAAGTGGCTGCACCAACTTGCATTCCCACCAACAGTGTAAGAGGGTTCCCCTTTCTCCACATCCTCTCTGACACATGTTGTTTCCTGTCTTGCTAATTTTGGCCATTCTAACTGGTGTAAGGTGGTATCTCAATGTGGTTTTAATTTGAATCTCCCTGATGGCTAGTGATGAGGAACATTTTTTCATGTGTCTGATAGCCATTTGTATGTCTTCATTGGAGAAGTGTCTGTTCATATCTTCTGCCCATTTTTTTATATGATTATCTGTTTTGTGTGTGTTGAGTTTGAGGAGTTCTGTATAGATCCTGGATATCAGCCTTTTGTCTGTACTGTCATTTGCAAATATCTTCTCCCATTCCGTGGGTTGCCTCTTTGTTTTGCTGACTGTTTCCTTTGCTATGCAGAAGCTTTTGATCTTGATGAAGTCCCAAAAGTTCATTTCTCTTTTGTTTCCTTTGCCTTTGGAGACATATCTTGAAAGAAGTTGCTGTGGCTGATATTGAAGAGGTTACTGCCTATTTTCTCCTCTAGGATTCTGATGGATTCCTGTCTCACGTTGAGGTCTTTTATCTATTTCAAGTTTATCTTTGTGTATGGAGTAAGAGAATGGTCTTACCCCAATGTTTGGGGTCTGTACCCCAATGTTTATAGCAGCAATGGCCACGGTCGCCAAACTGTGGAAAGAACAAAGATGCCCTTCAATGGACGAATGGGTAAGGAAGATGTGATCCATATACACTATGGAGTATTATGTCTCCATCAGAAAGGATGAATACCCAACTTTTGTAGCAACTTGGACGCGACTGGAAGAGATTATGCTGAGTGAAATAAGTCAAGCAGAGAGAGTCAATTATCATATGGTTTCACTTATTTGTGGAGCATAACAAATAACATGGAGGACATGGGGAGATGGAGAGGAGAAGGGAGTTGAGGGAAATTGGAAGGGGAGGTGAACCATGAGAGACTATGGACTCTGAAAAACAACCTGAGGGTCTTGAAGGGGCGGGGAGTGGGAGGTTGGGGGAACAAGGTGGTGGGTTTTAGGGAGGGCACATATTGCATGGAGCACTGGGTGTGGTGCAAAAACAATGAATACTGTTACGCTGAAAAGAAATAAAACAAAAAAAAAGTATGAGAGTGATGCCTCACCAAATAGAGAATGTCAATAAAGAGAGAAATTGTGTGTGTGTATGTATATAGATATACACATACATATATGCGTATATAAATATATAAATATATTTTTATATACACATATTTGAAACTAAAGTGAAAAACTCACTAGAGGAGCTCAAGAACATATTTGAGCTGGAAAAAGAAAGAATCAATACGCTTAAATATTGGTCAATAGAGATTATTTAGTCTGAGAATCAGAAAGAACAAATAATGAAGAACATGAATAGAACCTCAGAGGTCTGTGGGACATCAGCCAACATACCAACATACACATAATAGAAGTCCCAGACAGAGATGTGAAAAGAAAGAGATAGAAAATAATAAATAAAATAAAAAATAAATGAAATAGAAAATAATTTAATAAAAAATCTGAAAACTTCTCAGATTTGATGAAAAACATCAATCTACACATCCAAATAGAACAAAGTCCAAAAGATCCACCATAGACATATCATAGTCAAATTAATGAAATTCAAAGACAAGGAGAAAATAGTAAAACAGTAAAAGAGAAGCAGTTTATTAAGTACAAGGACTAATTAATAATATCAACAGCTGGTTTCTTGTCAAAAACCAGAGTTCAGAAAACAGTGGGATGACATCTTCAAATATTGGAAGAAAAAGCCTATTAAGCAAAAATTTTTTATCTAGCTAAACTCTCCTTCAAGATTGAAAGGGAATTTAAAACATTTCCAGATAAATAAAAACTAAGGATTAGTTGCTAGCAGACCTGAAGACAAAACACAAAAACAAAACAAAAAAACTAACCAGAATTCTTTAGGCTTAAATGAAAGGACACTAGGCAGTAATTTGACCACACAAAGGAAAAAAGCAGCAGTAAAGATAATCATGCATTATGAAAGACAATATAAACATGCTTTTGTTTGTCAATCTTTTCTTGCCTGTCTTAAAATGCTGCATTAAAATAAGTATAAAACTATGTAATATAATATAAAAATATAATTTTATATTTAAACATATAAAACATAAATATAAACTTATATAAACATATAAAATACAATTTTTATGAAAATAATAGCACCAAGGATGAGGGAGGGATTGAAATAATAGTGGAGCAAAGTTTTATACACTGTTAAAATGCTACTTGCAATCCCCAGGGCAATGACTGAGAAAATAACTTGGAAAAGTCTGTGAAAAGAAATAACAAAGAAATTAAAATGCAACACTAGGAGCTGTCTATTTAAAACCATGAAGAGTGAGAAATCAAGCAACAGAAAAATAATAACACAAGATATAGGACATATGTAAAACAAATATCAAAAATCTCACCTTCTAAGTAATTACATTACTTACAAATGGATTAAATACCCCAATCAAAAGACAAAGATTGGAAGGATGTATTAAAAATTATCCAACTATATGTTGTTTAAAAGAGACACATTTTGAAGGTCTTGAAGGGGCAGGGGGTGGGAGGTTGGGGGAACAAGGTGGTGGGTATTAGGGAGGGCACGTATTGCATGGAGCACTGGGTGTGGTGCAAAAACAATGAATACTGTTATGCTGAAAAGAAAAAAAAATTAAAATAAAATAAAATAAAAAATAAAAGAGACACATTTTATATTCAAAGACACAAATAAGAATAGAAAAAATATGTTACACAAAGAGCACACAAAAGAGAACTTTAAGACAAAAATCATCACTAGATACAAAGAAAGACCCTATAATAGTATCAGGATTAATCCATCCAGAAGATATGAAGATGGTAAACATTTACACATGTAACAACAGAGACTCAAGATGCACGATGCAAAAACTGACAGAATTGAAGAGAGAAATAGATAATTCAACAATAATACTTGGAGTCTTCAATACCCCAATATCAGTAAAGAATAGAACAACTGAGCAGAAGTTCAAAAACAAAAGAAAACCTTTAAATAACTGTATAAACCAAATAAATGCATCTTGAAAAAAATTATCAACCATATAAATGCATATGAATTATTCTCCATATGCCAGTCCACAAAATACATCTTCATAAATTTAAAAAGCTTGCAACTATATAGTTATCTTCTCCACTTCAAAGGAATGAAATTAGAAATGGACAACAGAAGAAAATCTGGGAAATTCCCAACTTCTTTTTACAGTAGCCAATCTGCTGTCAAAAAGGAATCGCATGAGAAATTTGGAAAAACAAGTTTGAACAGCTTAAGCAACCATTAAGTGGTGAGTGATAAACAGGTAGTGTATCTACTCAAGTTCAAAATCTGCAGGATTGGCTGGCAGGCTGGAGACACAGGAAGAGCCAATGTTGCAATTCAAGTCAGAATGCCTGCTGCAGAATTCCCTTTTGGTTTTAGGAGGTCAGCCTTTTGTTCCCTTAAGGCTGTCAACTGACTGGATGAGGGCACATTATAGAAGGCAACTGTCTTATTCAAAGTCCACCAACTTAAATAATCTCATCCTAAAACACCTAACAGAAACATCAAGACCATAAGAAACCAAGAGAAAATAAATAATAAGATGATAGAGGATTTAAGTGTTGATTTATCAGTACTTACCTTGAATATAAATAGTATAAACCCACCAATCAAAAGAGAGAGATTGGCAGAGTGAATAAGATAATAATAACTCAAGTAAATGCTGTTTCTGAGAAATGGACTTAAGTTGCAATGTCATGGACAGATTGAAAGTTAAATGATAGAAAAATATGTCATGCTAATATTAATAAAAAAAGAGTGACTACATTAATTTCTGATAGGCTTTAACACAAGGAAAAGTACTAGAGATAAGATGAATGTTAAACGGTAATAACAATAACAATCGACTAAAAAGCTATAATGAAACAAAATTTGTACATAACCAAACAACAAAGCTTCAAAATACATAAAGCAAATTGATAAAACTGAAAAGAGAAATAGAGAAAACCAAATGAATAAAATTACAAGATGAATCTTGAGCTAGGCCTCACATTTTATTTTTATTTATTTTTATTTTTTAAAGATTTTTTATTTATTAATTTGACAGACAGAGATCACAAGTAGGCAGAGAGGCAGGCAGAGAGAGAGAGGAGGAAGCAGGCTCCCTGCTGAGCAGAAAGCCCGATGCAGGGCTCGATCCCAGGACCCTGAGACCATGACCTGAGCCGAAGACAGAGGCCTTAACCCACTGAGCCACCCAGGCCCTCCCCATTTTATTTTTTTTTTAAATTTTTTATTTAAGGCTTCACATTTTATTCAAAAATTAACTCAAAATGAATCTCAGAGTTAAATGTAAAATGTAAAACTATAAAACTTTTTGAAATAAAGCAGAGGAGAAAATCTTCAGGATCTAAGAACATAGAAATAGTTCTTAAGTTTGACACCAAATATGTGACTCATAAAAGGAGATACCTACACACTGAACTACAACCAAAACACAATCTTTTGCTCTGTGTGGATGAGAAGACAAGCTACATAGTGGGGAAAAAGTGTTCGCAAACCACATATCTTATAGAGAACTAGTATCTAGAACACAGAAAGATCTCAAAACCTACCAGTAAAAAACCCACAATCTAATTAGAAAATAGGCAAAGGGTGTGAGCATTTAGTATCCATATACAGATGACAAATAATCACATGAAAATACGTTCAACATCATTAGTTATTAGGGAAATACAAATTAAAACCCATAATGAGATAATCACTATGTATTTATCAGAATGGTAAAAATTAAAAACAGTGACGGTAATAACACCATATGCTGGTGAGGTTGTGGAGAGACTACATCACTCTTACATTACTTAATAGAAATGTAAAATGTATTAGGCACTCTGAAAAACAGTTTGGCAGTTTCATATAAAGTTAACCATACAACTAATGTACAACCCAGCAATTGCATTCTTGGGCATTTATTTAGAGAAGTGGAAACTTATGTGCATGTAAAAACCCGTATTGAAATGTACAAAGCAGCTTTATTCATGATAGTCAAAAACTGGAAAGAGCCCAGATACCCTTCAATGGATGAATGATTAAACAAACTGTGGTTTATCGGTACCATGAATATATTACTCAGCAATAAGAAGGAAACAACTATTGACACGTGCAACAGCTTGGAGGGATCTCAAGAGGATTATTCTGAATGAAAAAAGCCAATCTCCAAAAATTTCATACTGTAGGATTCCGTTTAAATAACATGCTTACAATGATAAAACTATAGGAATGGAGAAAGATGGGTGGGAACCTGGAGTTAGAGACAGTGGATGGAGAAGGGAGGTGAATGTGGTCATAAAGATGGAACTGTTCTGTATTTTGACCTTGGTCATGAATAAACAAACCTATACCTGTAATAAAATGGTATGAAACTAAATACACATACAAATGAGTAAAAATAAAAACTGGGAAACTGAATAATATTTGGGCTAGTAGCAATGTCAATATCATGTTTATGACATTGTACCTTTGCTTTGCAAAATGCCACCATTGGGGGAAATGGTATAAACAGTACATGGGATCTCTGTATTATTTCTAAGAACTGCATGTGACTGTATAGTCACCTGAGTAAAAGTTTATATTAAAAACAACAACAGGTTTCTTTCCAACCGGGGCCTGGCAGGATGGTTCCCACAAAGAAGGTGGCGGGATGAAGAAGGGCCGTTCCGTCATCGACAAGGTAGTGACCAGAGAATACATCATCCACATTTACAGGCACATCTATGCAGTGGGTTTCAAGAAGTGTGCCCCTCAGGCCCTCAGAGAGATCAGGAAACTTGCCATGAAGGAGATGGGAAGTCCAGATGTGTGCGTTGACACCAGGCTCAACGAAGCTATCTGGGCCACAGGAATCAGAAATGTTCCATACTGTATCCATGCGTGGTTGTCCAGAAAACATAATGAGGATAAAGGTTCACCAAACAAGCTCTATACATTGGCTATGTATGTACCTGCCACCACTTTCAAAAATCTGCAGTTGATGTGGGTGAGAAGCAATCACTGATTGTCAAATACAAGTATAAAACTGACAAGAACAAGCAAGCGAGCAAACAACAACAAAAAAGATGAAGGAAAGGTGAAAACTGTAGGGGAAAATGCACAGAGTAGTAACTGAAAGATGAGGAAGTCAAGAAGTTTCGATGAAAAGGACAAAAAATATATACTAAGTACATTATTCCAGGAAAAAATGGAAGGTTATAGGTCATGCTTCCTACTTCCATTTACTTTGAGCTCAGTCCCACAAGCTTCTGCATGGGGCGCCCATGGGCCCCATACTGCCTAGAGAGGCACCCCTACACCTAGCAAATGTCATTTGAATTGGAGTTTCCAGGGCCCAGGGGCCCCCTGCAAAGTTGGGGGAGAAATTTGCTACCTAGAAATGGGGCCAAACCTGGGGACAATTCATCTCCTGTACTTTTCAAAATTCAGTAACTGATTTCCATTGTTACCTTCCATCTTGCTTTCTTAGGGTGCCCAGGTTTAGGTGCATTACCACCAAGGTTGATCTTCCTCTGGGTATTTGGAATCAGGCCAAGATTTTCAATGAAGTGGAATAGTGTTCCAGAACCTCCTTTCTCTCCAAAGAACTTGGGAAGAGAACATGATTACCCACCTGCTCTATTTGGGATCCTAGTGTCCAAAGTCCAAGACTTAGGCGGCCATATAGTCCATGATAGAGGCAGGGGTGTGGGGCTTAGACATGTTCTGATATTCTGTTCCTTTTGGGAATGACTTTAGTAGTGGGGTTGAGTTAGTTCTGTGGACGGAATGCTTATAATCTCCTGCTGCTGTCTGGGACCAAGAGGAAGCTCAGGGCCTCCGTGACCCCCATGAGCTAGACTTTAGTAGTGGGGTTGAGTTAGTTCCAGACATATCAACAGGTAAGGGGGTAGGTAGAATGGGAACCAGGACATGGGGGAGGATTCTAGGCTTGGAGCAGGCAGCATAGGGCAGAGATAAGCTCACGGTTCTGGAATCTGCCCAGCTCAGATGGATCCTGGACTCTCACTTACAGTGTACTTACTTATGAGATGGGAGGGACAGTGTCTGTCATGTATCAGAGGCCTGGGTTAGCTTAGGGGTGGATAATTACTTAACAGTTTCTGGCCTCTGAGTCCATAGCTAGCTTCGAGTTGGGGAAGCGATAGAGGAGTTTTTCCCTGGGATCTGGGAGAGAAGCTGAGGATGAAGCCCAGCAGAACAGAAGGTGAGCCTCGGCCTGGTTGTTAGCACATTGTCTACACAGGGTGGCACACTGGGCATGTTCTGGTGGTGATCTGAGGGACCTGAGTGGGAGTCTTTCTGTGACAGGGTGTGCTCAGTGAAGGAGGACAGGATCAAGGAGGCAGCTAGACCCTAGGTTTAGTTCAGTGGAAAGGCAAACTCCAGCCCGACTGACTTTGGGTGAACACAGGATGCTGGGCCCACGATGTGCAGGCCCACAAGCACATTTTCTGAAATCACTGTTGTGACATTCAAACCCACGAGTAAATGTGGTTTCTTGGGCAAAGCCTTATTTTCAACATGGCCGACTTGCTCCCATCTCTTTTGGTTCCCCTCCAGCTTCTGAGACTCAGCTAGGAGGCCATCCCTAGGCCCTGGAATCTTCTGACCTGTCTTTCTTTCACCTTCCCCCGGAGCTGTCCTCTGCTCTACTTCTTCCTCACCCTCACCCAGCATGCTGCTTCTTTGCACTTCTCCTTCTATCCTCCACCCCTGCACCCACAGGGTCACGGGTTCCCTCTAAGAGAACTTCCCTCATCACAGCAGGTGTTCAGCTAAGGATGCGTGTGAAAGCGTTTGCACAAGCCATCACGGTGTGTGAGCTCCCAGGGTGTGCCGGCAGAGGGCTGGGTGCTGGGGCACCTCTCCCTGATCTCTAATCCCCGTGAGGTATTGCTTCTGGGCCAGGAGTCAGGGCTGGAGGGGTGCACCAGGAGGGCACGTGAAGGAGATAATCAGAGGAAGAAGCCACGTAAAGCAGAGGCATGATCCAGGCTGAATCCAAAACACAAAGGAAACGTCCCATGGTTGATCTACAAATGCCACCCCAGTGACTTTGATCAGCCGTGGCCTGTGCTGGACTCTGGGAAAGAAAAGTTGTAGTGTTTCTGTCCCTGAAATGCTTGCCATCTAGCAGAGGAGAGACCAGGGGCTTGAGGCTCTGGATTGCTCTGTTCTACTTCCTTCTGAGACAGGAGAGAGGACCTTATTATCTTCCTTAACTTTTCATGTTTTGGAGAGGAGGACTCCGGTCCTTGGTGTCTTCTAACCCATGATCCTATTTTTGTCATCGAAGATGTCTTAGTATCCATTACAGACATGGGGAATGTGAGTTCTGGAAATATTAAAATACTTAATCAAGGTCACACAGCTAGAGAGTAGTAGGGCTGGGATTTGAGTCTAGGTCTTTCTGCTCCCTTTGAGATGCCCCTTTGGTGACAGATAATCACGCACTGGCTAGGTGGAGGCAGGGAGAAGCGTTGGGAGAGTGGAGGACCTGGTAGCTGCGTGGACAGGAGATGATGTGAATGTGAGCTAGGACACCACCAGTGGAGGGGTGAGAGGGAGCTGGAGCTGGAGACAGAAGGTATGAGGGTCAGCTTTCTGCAGAGGCACTAGGCACTGAGGACACAGAGGTGAATGGCATCAGGGAGCTCACAGTCCCCCAAGCAAGGGAACTGGGAGCTGATAATGACTGAACAGAATCACTGACGGTCCATGGGCAGGAGAAGCCCTAATACAGACAAGGCAAACTCAGGGAAGGCTGCCTGGAGGAGGTAAGCCTGGGGCTGACTCTTAAAGAAGAAGTTAGGGAGGCAGTGAGGACAACCAGTGGAAACTGACAGCTAAATTCACTTTCCAGAAAAAGCAAGAAGGGAGTAAAGAAGAGGAAGCTGCTGGAATGCCGTAGACTGTTTTCTAGTAATTTTCTGGAGATCTGTAGGGCTCCGCCCCTCTTGCCAGCCCATGCAGTGTTCCAGAACCTCCCTCAGCCTCTCTTCCTAGGTTCATCCATCAGGCCTGCCCTCTGGCTTCCTTCTCTGGCACTCTTTGCTTCCTCTCCTCTAGGAGGGTCAGAACCTTCCACATGAACTACCTGTGAACTACCTGGTCAGTTGACTAGACCAGGACCAGAGAATCATGGCTGGAGATTTATCTGTCTGATCCGGATGTAAGCAAGAGAGGAACAGAGGATATCATCTGTCAGTACGAAAGACAGGGTCAGCATAAAAAAAACACAGAAACCTGGGCGAAGGATTTGCTGTTATCAGAGTTACCTGTTACAAGATATCTGGTAACTGTCACCAGCTCTAGGCTCATTTAGCCAAAAATTGTGACATGCTTGGCCCAGGTGTAGGGGAAACCACGGCTGGACGGAATGCTTATAATCTCCTGCTGCTGTCTGGGACCAAGAGGAAGCTCAGGGCCTCCGTGACCCCCATGAGCTAGAGGCGTCCCATTAGCAAGGATTTGGGCAGGACTTTTGAGATAAGCTACTTGATGGGAAGTGGCATCCTACAGAAATATGTCTTTTTGGTTTTCTTCTTCTTTTTTTTTTTTCTTTCCCCCATACAACTCCCAACAGCTTTGTAATAAATAAGCCTTGGCTTCCCAGTAAAGGCACATGACAGACTAACAGACCATGGCCAGATAGCAGCCCGGGCTCAGGCCTTATGGCCCTCAGAGCCCTGTAGAGCTGAGCATGGGGCCAGTTGAGGCAGGTGTGGGATCACTGGCAGGCACCAGAAGAGTCTGCTGGCCAAAGCCCACCAGTGGTTTGTTGATCTGGCTCCCCGGCTCCCCCTGGGGGCATGGGTCTCCTCCAGGGACTGGGTTGCCTTCTCGTGTTGGTGACTGTGTACACATGTGTGTCCCCTGAGATGCCGGTACAGAAATCCCAGCTATGGCCAAGTGCCTGCCTTGGGCCAGACACCTGGAAGCGCCATCAGCTGTGGTTTTCTACTGTGACTGCTCCCCAGTACTGCAGATCCCATGGGAGAACTGACATGTTCTGACATCCCTGCAGGTGCCAATCTGGAACAGCCTCCGTCAGCTGCCTCAGAAAGGATGCTGTGTGACAGAGGAGACAGATGTCCCAGCTCTTCACTGCACCAACAAGAACAGGATCCGTGAGCCGCAGAGTGAACTTGATAGGCTGACAGAAGGGGGACACACACTTGGGGGTGGGGGAGGGAGAGGTAGTGTAGGCTGCATAGAGGAGGTGGCATGTGGGCAGCCCTGGGGGATGGAGGGGATGCTGTGGACGGTGCTGTGGGAATGGAGACAGCATGAGTGAAGGAGGTCAGCTGAGCCGGTGCTGAGGTTGTGTGTGGGGGTGGACAGGGACATCGCCCCCCTGCCCCAGCAGGAATCTGGGGCTCTGTCACCTCAGGTTCTTGGCCTTAATTAGGGAAGACCCTTCTTGAACACCCAGAGATGTAATCAGAGGCTGTTGTCACAGACAGAGAGGAGGTGGTGAGGTCCAGTCTGGGCAGTAGGTGCCAGAAGTGAGAGAGAAATGCTGCCCCTGGCACATGGGGGTGGAGCCAGCCGGCCATCTCTCAGACAAGGTGAGAAGAGGTCCCCACAGAGGAGAGCTGGAGGCATGGGCTTCCCTTCCCCATCTCGGTGCAAAGGTGGAGGAATTTGCCAAGAAAGCAGGGCTTATTAGCCCCAGTGAGTTCCCAGTACCTTCTACTCTTGTGGGCCCACGGCCTCCTCTGAGCAGCAAGCGGTCTGTGCCTCGTGAGCCTCAGTTTCCTGGGTCCTGATCGGCCACCGAGCCCTGCAAGGATGGACCTGATACCATGTGAATATGTAATTACGTCTCAATTACTGCAAATAAGCTAGACTGTTTTTCCTGGTCACTTAGGAAATGGTTTCTATCTTAACCAGAAAATCACTTATTACCCCCAAAATGGAAGGACGGGAATAAGAAGAGCTGGGGACAGATCAAGTGGGTCCACAGTTTAGAGGTAGCTTTGAGGGCATCTTCTTACTCATCAACTCTTCAGGGCAGTGAGAACAGATCCCCAGGATGGTTCCTCCACGGACAGCAACAGCAGTGGGACATCAGCCGGTGAGTAGAGTAGACTCGGGTCTTCACTCGGCACCAGACCCACCAGCCCAGCCTTTCCCCTTGCCCTCCAGCAGCTGCCCTAAGGCCCCTGTCCTCCCCCAGGAGCCACAGGAAATCCCAGTCACTAGGGCTGGTTACTCAAAGGTGGGAGTCCCCTTCAGTCCTGAAGGCAAGTGGAGGTCTGAAAGCTACATTGTGGCAGGCAACGGTCCATTGCCATTCAAACAGTCCTTCCCATATATTTGGGCACCTACTGGAAAGAAAAGGGTGAGTTTTTCCTAAGTGAAAAAACACACCCAAGAAACAAGGAACAGCGAAAAGATGTCATCCCCTAAGTACTCAGTATGTGAGACTAGCATCTTTCCTGAGGGGCCATGACAAAGGAGAGAGAACAGGTCTTCCTTGGAGAGGACAATAATCCAAATGGCTAACATTTATCAATGATTTTCTGGATGCCAAATGTTATTCAAGGTGCTTTGCACAACTAACTCATTTGCTCTAACCATCCTACGTGGTGAGCTCCTAACTTGCTCAAGGTAGACACCCGTCTGACTTTCAAACCTTGGTTCTAGGTGGGCCCATAAAGGATGCTGATGGTGTATTTACCGAGAGCCTACCATGTGCAAGGCTGAGCCCCTTACATAAATGGTCATACTGAATCCCTAAAACATCCTAGGAAAATGTCTCCCCATTTTACAGATGGGGAAACTTAGGCTCAGAGTAGAGAAAGAACTCCAGGGATGGCATAGACACCCAATAGATGAGAGCAGCAGGTGGGTGGTGGTGAGGAGATGGCGGGGCACAGAGTGGTGATGTGGGTTTGGAGAGACAGTGGGTTTGGAGGATGAGATGGAACATCTCTTGGAAAAGGGATTCCTTGGGGACCCTGGGTAGGGAGTTCACGTCCTAGAATCAGAATCTGAAAGCAGCACTTCCTCTTTTTATTGTTGATGTTAGCCTGGCTAGCTCTCTAGTTCTGGCCTCCTGCAATTGTCCAGCATGTCCTCCTCTTTGTAAGACATGAGATAAACATTTAAAAAATCACTAGAGAGCAAGACGTTCCCACGTGACATTCAATATGCATCAGACATGTGTTGCTGAGATCTCACCGTGAGCCTGACCCCCATGCCCCGGGACTCCTTACCGCCCACTGTCCACACAGCTGTGTCCCATTCCTCTCTGGGCTCATGACGACTGCTCTGAGCGGCCTGGGAAAGAAAGGAGCAGCTCCTCATGCCTTGGAGCTGTTCATCGGTCATTTTCAATTTTAAGCCTCAGGCCCGAGTTTTGAGTGGCCAGATGTCTTAAAAAGGTCTACAGACTTCCAAACACAGGTTAAACACGGAGAAACAGAACAGGAAAAATTCTAGATGTTTTTGCTAGGCAAGGTTGTGCATCTGGATATTTAAAAAGCAAGATTTTTAATGGAGCTTTTCGGTTTTCTCATAGATATTTGGCCTCATGTAGCTGCAAATGTGAATCAAAGTCAGGAAATAATATGGGGATTTGCACAGCAAGTTCAGCGGGCACTGAGCTGGAACTGTCAAAATGAAGGGCCTGAGTGAATGTCTTGGTTTTGCGTTATTGCGAGATGATGACAGGACGTGTGTGTTATATTACAGCGATCTGCCATGGCATTAATGGTTTTGGTGTGTGATAAACACAGCGGGTCCCCGAGGAAGTCCACACAGAGGTTAACTCCATCCAAACGAGTTATATATAGCTTGCCTCTCACTAAATTTGAGCAAGCCGCCCTCCACTTTCAAATAACACCACAGTCAGAGCAGTATTTTGTATAAATTTTGTCCAAGTGATGAGTGCTTCCAGTGCAGGATTTCATGTTACTCTGGATAATATGTCCTGTGATGCTGAGGGTAATTAGGAGCGAATGCATAGCAAGCCTACCTCTGGGGAGTTCCCTCGGAGATTATTACATCGAAGCTGTGGAATGGATGAGCCTAATGGGGCTGGATCTGGGAGCCAGTTGTGGATCGTCTCCAAGGCAGGGAGAATATAGAGTGACCCACGGAAGAGAACACACACTGAAGCCTTCAGGGCTCATGGACATGTGGCCATTGGGCTCAATTGCACTCGCTGAGAGTAGGAAGATGAATATATTACAGAACTGGGGACAGAGTGGGAGATCCAAGGCATGTGACAAGTCTGAAGAGGAAAGCTTGGAATTGTAAGCACCACTCGGGTCTGGCCTCGCTCAGCCATCGCAGACTCCCGACAGTTACACCCAAGCACCCCCACAGCAGGGTCTGTGGGAAACATTGCGAGGACCTCTTCTCGAATGCTCCTTCCCTTGTGACCCCAGTGTCTGTCTGCTCTGTTTGGATAAGTAAAAGAGGATATTTTCCAACCCAATGGGCCTCCGGTTGGAGTCATTCTTTAAGGTTTCCTGGACTGAACAGATCCTGAGTGAAATGCAAGTCAGAAAATAAAGTAGTCTGCTCAGTGGGTCACAGTCTCCATGAGGTTACGTGAGTAGTCAGCACAGAACATATGGAGAGAGCATGTGTCTCCACAGTGTACGTCTGAGACCTCCCCCAGCATCTGCACACATTCACACTCTCACTTCATCCTGAATTCTTGTTGCAACTTTTGTTCCTTAAACTATTTTTTTTTAAAGATTTTATTCATTTATTTGAGAGAGAAGGAGAGCATGAGCAGGGAGAGCGGCAGGCAGAGGGAGAGGGAGAAGCAGACTTCCCGCTGAATAAGGGACGCAATCCCAGGACCCTGGGATCATGACCTGAGCCAAAGGCAGACCCTTGACTGACTGAACCACCCAGGCACCCTGGCAAGGGTGAGAAGAGTCTTTATCAAGAGAAAGACACAGAAATATAGTCTGTCTGAAAGTGCTTTCAGGGGAAGGGTAACTAGTAGGATATCCTAATGCGAGTCCTGCAGGACATTGCTGTTGAGGGAGGGCCTGACGGAGGGGGCCTGTGGCTCTCTCTTTTGTCCTTAATTTTAAATAGGAAAAGGAGGTTGGATGAAAGTGGAGAAGCCAAGCTCCTCAAGTTTCTTTATAGGAAGGAAGCAGTTTATAGGCAAGATTAAGGGTTGACTCCAACAAAAGGGATTATTTCAACCTAGTTAGTACTTTTTTTTTTTAACCGAAGAAGAAATAGACGTATGTGGTAATATTCAAACAATATTAAAGGTATTTAATATCTCATTCCAGATCCTCTAATCATGCTTGCCTGAGGCAGCGATTATTAATAGTTTCTTGTGTATCCTTCCAGAAATTTTTATGTACCCACAAGTACAGAGATGTAAATGCATATGCATGTATGTGTACATTTACATTACATTTATATCTCTATTTTTCTGTAAATGGGAACACATTTATGCAATTCTTCTTTGTATTTATTTTTCTGATTTGGTCAGCCAGCTATACTATACACTGGAGAAGAAAGTGGAACTTAACCCAAATCTTGGGATGTGCCCATCCACAGAAAACGCAGAACGGGAGAAGAGCCAGTTTGCAGCTTTCCCTGTGACTTGGGGTTTTACGAAGCTGTGGAGAGCTTGGTTTGGCCATAGTATGTGATATAGACACTGCTCTTATAAATGCAACTATGACCTTAACATTGGATAACAATTATGGTGTTCAGGACAGAGAAAGACACTTGAGGAGCACACAGATAAATTGGGATGGAGATTTTGAGGAGAGTGACCAGAATGGTAAAGGAGACTAAAAGTCATGTCCAATGAGTTCTGAGTGACAAACCAACAAATTGGGCCAGCCAGGTAACACCCCCACCCCTCAGCTGGACATCCATGGACAAGATGATGAAAGTCTATTTATAATCCGGTTTTGGTCAGGATGTGAGGGCTCTGGAAAGCCACATCAAGCTAGAAGGGAGAGGGAGCATCTTCTGTGGAGAATATTTGTGAAGATTTAAGATCACCAAGAGGACGAGGCAACAGAGAGGCCACTCACCATGAACAGTCTTCTGTGGGTTGTGTCATCAGCCTTATTCAGTGGGAGTCTCATGGCCCTGAAAGTATTCAAGTGAACGTTGGGTAGTCACATGAAAGAAAGGTCCTCACGTTATATCACTCAGTCTCTGCCTTTCACAAAACTGATGTTCTATAGGATAGTACTACTTGCTTCTCAGAGAATGTCCTATAGAAAACGAAAGGTTAGAAATACTAGCTTAAATCAAGTGAAGCAGGTGTCTTGACGACAGACTGTCTCAGGAAGAAGATAGAATGCACTGTCTCCCACATGGACTTGTGGGCATGCGTGCCCTCTTGTTGCACAACATGACAAAGGACGGGTGTACCAAACTTCAGGGATGTTCCCCAGGATGCAGTTGGGGACACGCTGCTCCAGAAGATGGAACCTCCACAGATGACCATCTGGGACTTTCTAAGTCTACAATCGTGACTCCAGATGAAAACATGTCTTCAAGATAATCCAACACGTACATTGGAACTCAGGTCAGCAACGGCCAACATCAGTTGAGTGTTTCCCTAAGTCACGGGTATTATTTGATAGGCTTTACCAGCATGGTCTCATTTTACCTTCACAAGAAACCTTAGGGGGCAAGCCATCAGCAGACTCATTTTACAAATGGGGAGCCCGAGGAACAAAGAGATTAGCCAGGGTGCCTCAGGTCCCACAGCTGGGAACCAGAACCCAGGCTGACTGCTTGGGCATCATGTTGTAACTGAGAAAAGAGAGCAGGCACTGGAAGGACAAGGTCAGGAGCAGATGTAAGGTGGATACCTTCATGGGAGAATCCATGATGGAGCTTAACTGGAGGAATCTGGCTCCCAGGAACATGAGGACATAGAGAATATGTGTGAGCTTGGGTGAGGTAGGGAGGATAGGGCCAGGTCATACTTCGAATAGAAAGCTGCCTGATCAAATGATTTGGTTTCGGCACATCTCCATATGGCCTGCCTCAGTGTCTGGTGTTCTGCCTTTAGGGATAGATTTATATGATAAAAATTGACTGAATCTCTGAATATCATTTTACATTATTTGAGATCATCTAAGATGATTTTGTCATTTTGATGATGACATAGCTTAGGCCTTCATGGGACTGTGTTTATGATTCCTAGCTGAGGCCAGGGGTTGGGAGGAAACACAAAGAGAGAGTCAGAGCGTGCTTTATTTAAAGCTCAGCAGGGGTTCCATGTGGCTTGTCCTGCTCATGGGGAGAGGCAGTCAGGAGGTAATGCTCTGCTTGTCTCAGGACAATTTCCAGATGCTCTAAAGTACTAGGGAGCCCAGTCGGGAGTGCTTCCCACCTCTTGCCTATCTGTTTGCCTCTAGCTCTCTTCCACTGGGCCCGTTCCCCCAAGTCCTACACAGACTGGTGCGGGGGTATGGCATCTGCTGGTCTTCTGGCCCTGTGTCCACGGGAGAAAACAGATACTGGTCGTGCCTCAAGGAATTCTTCAGGATGCCCCTGGCAAGGCAGGAAAAACCAGTGAGCTGGTGTGTCTTCGGGGAGGGCAGCCCACAGCAGGAGTTCCATCAGTGGTGGCCTCTCCCTTTCTCCCCCCACACTTGCATCCTGGGCCTTGTTTGCTGCCGCCTCCCAGGGCCAGTCTAATGAGGTCTCAAGATAGGTCTTGTCTTGGGCCAGCTCGTATTAAGACCAGACTTTGCACAAGAGCCAAGAAAATGGAGATGGGCTTTACCATCATCCCTGCAACCAGTGTTTATCTTCAAGATGTAAGGGAAGAACCTGGAACATTCTCCTCTTCTCAGGCATTTTGAAAGCACTTGTGTCATTAAACATTCCCAGACTTTTGAAACTCCCAGCCCCTTAGCCCTGTGTACACATTGCGAAGCCCAGGGAAGGGGCACTACTCTGCCAGGCTACTGACAGATTTATCCTCCAGAGCTTGGAGGGGGGAGTGCGGGGGGCGCTGGCCAGGCTGCGGCCAGCCTCCGCACAGCGCTCCTCACTTGAACAGGAACTGTCAGGATGTGTGAATGAAACACAGAGCAGAACTCTGAAAGGCTCGTGGAGATTTATTGAGTATTTCAGACCACAGAATTCTATAAAATAAGATCCGAAAGCCTATCTGAGTGAAGCAAGGGAATCAGCCTTCGGACGGAACTGTGATTGATTTAAGGGTGCTGGGCAAATCTCTCTCAGCCAGTGTTCTCATCCCTTCTGCCCCCACCTCCCCAAGTCCAGTCCTTCAGGCAGCATAGTGACAGAGTGAGAACACAGATGACGTCTGGGCAGAGGGTCTCTTAGAGTCCATGGCACAGGCAGCTTGATTTATGGGGTGACCAGCTCCAGTGAAGGTAGAGAGAGCAGATCAGAGGCTACAGACATGACCAGGTCTGAGGAATGTTGGCCTCATGTCCTACAGGTCATGATGGCTGTGATGGGGGTGCCCCATAGGCTTGCCTGGAGGGAAGGTGGCCTGGACCCCGTGGCAAGGGGTTTCTATTGTGCCACGTGGATGGACTGACCATAGGCCCTACACTCACTGGAGGACTAGTTTTTTATCAGTAGTCCCTGAGCTGCAGAAAGATGTCTTCATCAAACCTTGGTGGTGACCCCTGGAGAAAGACATGAGTGCACCCACATTCTCTCTGCTTTTTGCCCTGATGGGGCTTCCTCAGCCCAGGCTCCTCAAGAGTGCTGAAGAAGGAAGCAATAAGCACAAGAAGATCCACTGTTCCAGAACAAGCTTCCTCAAAACTTGGGCTTAAGATAACCACCACTTTATAATATCTCATGATGTTGCAAGTTGGAACTTGGTCAGAGCATACCTCATGTGGTGGACAGGATTTACTTGGTGGTCATCAGCAGGTTGCTAGATTGTCTGAGGTATCCCGGATGTCTTTACTCACATGCATAGTGCCTTGGAGAGGACAGAGGGAAGGGTGAGTCTCTCTGGGACCCTCTCCCTCGCCAACAGTGGAGAAGGATTTCTCACATGGTGGATTAGGGCTCCCGGAGCTGGGATGTGTCACTTACACCAAAGCCCATTGGTCAAAGTAGTCACAGTCTAGCCTGAATTCAAGGGGAAAGGACAGAGATCTCCCTTTCCAAAGGAGGATGTCAGAGAACTTGCGGGCATCCTGAACCTGCTGCACCCACCTTCCCAAGGACTATTTATTCATTCAGGATTTATTGAGTCCTTACAATATAATATATCAGATGCTGAATGGGGTGACAGGGAAAATTATGATAACACTAATATATGCCAAGTGTTTATTATATGCCAGGAACTGATCTAAGTGCTTTATATGTATCAACTCATTTTCATTCTTGCTGTAACTATTTCACAGATGAAGAAACTTCTGTACAGAGAAGTGAAAAAACATGCCCAAGTTCCATAGCTGGGAGATGGTAGAATCCAAGTCTGACCCAGCTTGTCCCAAAGCCTGTACTCTTTCCCACTGTCCTGTAGTAACTCTGGGATCCAATCTGACACAGGTGCCACTCTGAACAGCTCCTGTTTTGTGACTGAAATAGGGCATATAAACAGATAACTGGAACACAGCAGTACATGGGAAATGCATGAGTGATTACAGTAATGCACAATGGCGACTCACAGGAGGACGGGATTCCTGCTGCCAATTGTAAAGATCAAGGAAGGCTTTATGGAAGAGTGTTTCAGTTTTCTATGATGGGGTAGCAAATCAGCTCAGTGGCTTAAAAGACCATTTGATGATCTCTTACCATTGAATGGGTTGACCTGGTGGTTCTTCTCTTCTGGCTAGCATTGGCTGGGGCAATGGGACAGCTTGACCAGGAGCTCGCCTGGGGTCATCAGCTCAATTCCTCAGTTCCTCAGTTCTCCAAGTGGCTCCTTGGGCTGTCTCATGGTACGGTGGCTGGGTTCCAAGAACAATGTTCCAAAAAGAGGGAGACAAAATAAGCCCCATCTCCAGAACTTCACACAACGTTACTTCTACTACCTCCTACTTGTCAGAGCAGCCACAGTCCCAGTCATGTAACAGTGCAGAGGGGACTTTGCCTGATGGCTCTTTACCGTTAGTGAAGTAACAGTCCAGCACAAGGAGAAGGCTATGAGCTGACATGTGAAAGACAGTATTTTCCTTTTCTTCTGTTTTTATTTTCCCTCTCCCCATGGGTATTCCAATTATAAATATCTGTCATGTAGGCATTAAAAATAAATTGTAAGGTATATGAATACTAGGAAAAATATGAAAATGGAGATAAGCATAAGGAGGACCCTATTCCAAGACAAACAGAGGTTGGACAGGCAGGCGTGGGACAGTTTGAGTCTTCTCTGTCAAGAAAAAGCAAACCAGACAGAGAGCAAGACATGAGCAAATGAGGGGCTGTTGATGCCTCCATTGGGAAGGAGGCAACGAGGGAGATGATAGTTGGGGGAGGCCCACTCTTGAAGTACAAATCAATATTTATCTTTGCAGACTGATTTGGCCCAGGCAGTCCTCCTAGGCAGCTCCTCTGCAAAGGGCTACCATGAATAAAGTTGCTATAAACCATTGCAGGTAGGTTTTTGTGTGGACAAGTTTTCATCTCTCTGGGACAGATGCCCAGGAGTGCCATTACTGGGTTGTATGGTAAGTGCCTGTGTAGTTTTATAAGAAACTGCTGGACTCTCTTCCAGAGTGGCTGTAACCTTTCAGGTTCCCACAGCGATGCATGAGGCTCGCTGTCATCAGCAGTGTGTATCATCACTGTTTCCATTTTAGCCATTCTGATGGGTGTACAGTGATGTATCGTTTTGGTTGTAATTTGCATCTCCCTTATGACTAATAATGTTGAGCGTCTCTTCATGTGTTTATTTGACATCTATATATCCTCTTTGTTAAAATGTTTGTCCATGATTTTCCCTCTTTTAACTTGGATTGTTTGAGGTTCTTTTGTTTGTGCCTGTGTGTTTTTTAATGTTAAGTATTTTATCAAGATGAAATTCACATCATAGAAAAACAACTCAGTAGTATTTAGTAGATTCACAATTCTGTCTAGTTCCAAATAAGGTTCATGAACCCAAAAGCAAAACTTTTCTCCATTAAGTAGTTGCTCCCCATTTTCTCCCCACCTCCCAACTCCTGGTAACCACCCATCTGTGCTCGGTCTCTGGATTTACCTGCTCTGGTTATGTCTGATCAGCAGAATCCACATGTGACATTTTGTGCCTGGCTGCTCAGGGCTGGTGGCAATTCCATTCAGTCCCTAATGGTGTTGCTGACAGGAATAGGAGGTATGTCCTGGGCCTCCCTGTGCTTCTAGGTGGGAGCTGGCAGGGCCAAGCCTATAGGATAGACACAGATTCCTCCGGCCAGCTATCTGGTTATCCTGTTGCAGATGGCTTCTGCTGGATCTCTGCTGGTACAACCAGGGGAGGAAAGAATTTGTTCTGCTTTCTGCCACTGCAATGGGGAGGTGGAAGACCCTGAGCCTAGGTCACCCTTTGGGTAAAGGACCAAGAGATGCCAGGACTGTTGTGGGTGAATCTGGGTTACATTCTTCCGCTGGATAGGAGATGTTAGGTTTGCTGGTGCAGCTAGGTGCTACACTGAATAGGAGACAGAAGACAGGGCTCACGCCTCTGTTTCTGCTTATGCCCTTGGAGGGGGAGGTTAGTAGGAGATGATAGTCCCCACCCTGCCTTCACCCAAGGACACCATTTCCAGCAGAGAGAGCGACCTACTGCTGCTGGGTAGGCAGGGAGGGGATTCTCTACCCTGGGTACTCCTGTGCTGCTGCTATGGACTGCATGGAGGTGGTATCAATCCACCTTTTACTTAACTTCATTAATATTTTAAGATTTATTTATTTATTTGAGAGAGAGAGTGTGTGTGCAGAGGGGGGGCAGAGGAAGAGGGAAAGGGAGAGATTCTCAAGCATATTTCCTCCTGAAGGGGGCACCGGAGACAGCAAGATCCCAGGACCCTGAGCTAATGATCTGAGCTGAAGTCAAGGGTCAGATGCTTAACCCACTGAGCCACCCAGGTGCCCCTTAACTTCATTAATCTTAACATTTGTATCTTCTTTCTGTCATGCTAAAATTCTCAGTTCCTCGCAACTCCAACAAAACTACTTACGTGCTTTATCTTACAATTAAAGACATAAAAAACAGCCTCAATAACAATAGCAAAACTATCTCCAACAATATAATCATTGAAAATATTTCTATTTTCCCAATTTTTATGCGTGTATTTGTGCCACAAGTCAACAGAGTTAGGTGTATTATTTCTTTCAACCAGCTTTTGTTTTCAAAGGGTTTCATATTTTAAATTTAATTGTATTATAATGATATAATTATTTACAAGGTTGAACCCACAAAAGAAAGCATATTGTGAGCAGTCCAGGTTTATCCTTGTTTCTTCTGTCGTGTTCTTTTCTTCCCTGAAATGTAACTTTGTCGTTGCTGCTGTTTTGCTCTGTTTGAGGTTCTTCCCTTTTATTGGTAAAATAAATACAGCAGAAGATTGATCATTTTCACTGTTTTTACACTGTTTTGGAACCGTCACCACGATCCATCTCCAACACTACTTCACCATCCTGCCCTGAAACTATACCCGTTAAGCCTAAATTCCACATTGCACCCTCCCCCATATCTGGTAACCACTGTTCTCCTTCTGATCTCTATGAATTTGACTATCTGATGCTCTTATGGAAGTGGGATCTTGCACTATTTGTCTTTTTGTGTGAGAGTTGTTTTATTTTGTGTATTTTCTTCAAGTTCCAGGCACGTGATTGCAGGCATGAGGATTTCAGTCCCTTTTCACACCAAATAATATTTCGTTGTATGAGTGTGGCCCGTTATGTTTATCCATTCATCCACCATTGGATATTTGCATTGTTTCGTTCTTCTGCTGCTGTGAATATTAAACTTTCCATTTCAGATAGTTGTAGATTCTCATGTGGTTATAAGAAATCCCAGACCCTCTTTCTTCAGGTCTTTCCAAAGGTAACATCTCATAAAGTAAAGCCAGGATCCAATACAGTCCAACACACACAATGTTATACTATAATGTAAAATATAATATAGCAGGTAAAATGCATAGAACATTCTACAGTATCACAAACTAGATACTGACATCAACTGGGTCAATATATTCTCTTGGTCCCAGGCTTCCTCTAGTCCTAATACAGGAATCACCTATTTCCTTTCCATCTCTGTAATTTTGTCTATATTTTGACTATATTCCCAATATAGGAATCTCCTAATCTTCTTTCCATCCCTATAATTTTGTCATTTCAAGAATATTATATAAATGGAATTCAGCTGCATATAACATTTTGGGATTGACTTCTTTAGTTCAGCATTTAACAACTTTGAGATTCACCCAAATCGTTTTATGTATCGATGACAGTTTTCTGTGTTTTTTTTTTCTTTTTCATTGATGAGTAGTACTCCATGGTATGGATGTACCACTATTTGTTCAGCCATTCGCTTACTGAAGGGCATCTGGGTATTTCCAGGTTTTTTTGGCTGTTACATTGTAATGAAAATCTATATACAAGTTTGAATGCACATAACTTTCTATTTCTCTGAGGTAAATGCCCAAGAGCATGATTTCCATGTTGTATGGCATTACGTGTTTAGTTTTTATAAGAAACTTACAACCTGTTTTCCAGAACTGTATAATTTTTTATTCCATAAGCAATGTATGAGTAGTCCGATTTCTCTGCATTCTCACTGACATATGGTGTTGTCATTATTTTTTATTTCAGCTAATCTGATAGGAGTGTGGTGATAGCTCATTGCAATTTTAATTTGCATATTTTAATGGCTAATGATGTTGAATATATTTTCATGTGCTTATTTTCCATCTGTTTTATTCTGTTTAGTGAAATGTTCATGGTTTTTGTTCATCTTCTAATTAGATTGTTTTTTTGATGTTGAGTTTTGAGAGTCCAGATATCAGTCCTTTTTCAGATATGTGATTTTCAAATATGTTATTCCATTTGATAGCTTGTCTTTTGATATTCTAAACAGGGTCTTTCACAGAGCAAACATTTTTAAATTTTTATGAGGTCCAATTTATTAATTATTCCTCTCAGGAATTGTGCTTTTGGTGTCAAATCTTTGCTGAGGGCTAGATTTTGAATCTTTCAAATTTGGGGGGGAAAATTTTATAGTTGTACATTTTAAATTGAAGTCTATGATCCCTGTTGAGTTAATTTTTGTATAATGCATGAGGTTTACATGAAGGTTTATTTTTTACCTTTACATTTTAGGTAAAAACGAACTGTTTGTTAAAAAGGTTATCTTTTCTCCATAGAATTGCTTTTGTACCTTTGTCAAAAATCAGTTGGTCATATTTGTGAGGCGAACATGATAACCACTACACTATGGAAATGGGACATTCAATTGGGCATATTTGTGTGACATATTTCTGACTTACCTTTTCTGGTCTATTGATGTATGTATCTGTTTCTCTGATAATACCAGAGTCTTGATCACTGTCAGTTATGTAAGTCTTAAGAGTAGATGGGTAGGCAGACTCTCCACACTTTATTCAAAATTTTCAAAATTATTTCAGCTCTTCTAGTTTCCTTGCCTTTTCAAATAAATTTTATCATAAGCTTTCTTATATGTAAAATTCTTGTGGTTTTGATAAGAATGGTTTTAAAACTATATATCAATTTGAGGGAGACTGACATTTTTACCACGCAAATCTTTCAATCCAGGAACATTATATGGCTTTCCATTTACTTAGAACTTTAATTTCTTTCACCAGAGTTTTGTGGTTTTGAGCATATAAGCTGAATACATATTTCATTGAATTTATTCCTACGTATTTTTTGAGCAATTGTAAGTGGTATTTTATTTTTTAATTTCAGTTTTCATATGTTAACTGGTAGAATATAGAAACAAAATTGATTTTTGCATGTTTATCTCATATCCTATGAACTTGATGAACTCATTTATTAATTCTAGGAATTTTCTTTTTTAAAAAAATTTTATTTAGGTAATCATGCTATCTGCAAATTTTGCTTATTCTGTTAAAATCTGCATTCCTTTTACTTTCTTTTCTTGCCTTATTCCACTAGCCAGAACTTCTAGTATTATATTGAATAGGACAGTGAGATGCAACATCCTTGGCTCATTTCCACACCTACAGGGACTTATAGTATCTATACTTGTAGTATTCAGATAATGTCAGCTTCATAATATAAATTGGGAAATGTCCTTCATCCAACATTTTGGGAACAAATTTATAGAATTGGTGTCAGCTCTTTAGAAATTTGATGGAATCCTCCAGAGAAACCTTCTGAGTGTGGAGATTTCTTCTTGGGGGAGTATTAATTATGAATTTAACTTCCTTAATAGTTTTAAAGCTATTAAAATGATTGATTTCACATTTAATGAGTTGTAGTAGTTTGTCCTTTCTAAGGAGTTGGTGTAGTTCACCTATATTTTCAAATTCATATGTATATAGTTATTCCTAACATTTTCACGTTACTTTTTTTGTATGTCGTGTCAAGTCATATTCCTTGACTAATTCCTAATATTGGATTGACCCTTTAATCATTATTTGTCTCTTTCCATCTATAGCAATTTTCTTTGCTAATCTCCATCTTTTAAATAGTGCATTTAGACCACCCAATATAGTTATTGATGTGTTAGAGATTAAACCTGCAATTTTGTTTTTTATTTTGTTTATTTTCTTTGTGTGTGTGTGTCTTTTTTTCCTACCTTCTTGTGGGTTCTTTGAGTTTTTTTTTTTAGAATTTCAGTTTGATCTGTCTATAGTGTTTGTGAGTACATAACTTTATATAACTGTTTTAATGGTTGATTTACATAATGTATAAATCACAGTCTACTGCTGTCATATTTTACCAATAATGAAATGTAATTACTTTATGTTCTTCTACTCTCCTCCATTGTTACACTTAAAACCATTACCAGATAGTGTTAAAATCTTTTTCAACCATCAATCATAATTTTGGAAACCCAGGAGTGTATAGAATATTATGGTACTATGGTACCACAGAGTACTACTATTTAATTTACCAATAATTTCTTTTATGCATTCATTTTTTCCTTCCTGATGTTCTGAGGTTTCTTCAGCCTTTCTCTTCTGAGACTTTCCTTTAGCCATTCTTTTAAGTTAGGTCTGTTGGTGATAACACCTTAGTTTTTCTCTGTCTGAGAATAATTTTCTCTCGCCTTATTCCTGAAGGATATGTTCACTGGGTGTAGGATTCTGGGTTGCCAGTTCTTTTTGCAGCATTTAAAAAATGTTCCACTTCCTTCTGACCTCCACTTTTTTTTTTTTTTAAAGACTTTATTTATTTATTCAACAGAGAGAGATCACAAGTAGGCAGAGAGGCAGGCAGAGAGAATGAGGAGGAAGCAGGCTCCCCACCAAGGAGAGAGCCCAATGTGGGGCTCCATCCCAGGACCCTGGGATCATGACCTGAGCTGAAGGCAGAGGCTTTAACCCTCTGAGCCACCCAGGCACCCCTGACCTCCATGGTTTTTGATAAGAAATACATTGTTGCCTGAATTGCCTTTCCCTATAAGTAAGTATACATCTGCTTTTTTCATGATATTTTGTCTTTATTTTATAAAAGTTTAACTATGATGTGTGTCAGTGTGTATTCTGAGGGCTTCTCTTGTTTGGAGTTTGCTCTGATTCTTGTACTTTTGTAGCCCTACCCTTTTCCTCCTCTCCTTCTAGGACTCCAACAACACAAATGTTAGATTTTTTTTTTTGTTATAGGCCCTGAGGCTCTATTAATCTTTTGCAGTCTGTGTTATTTCTGTTGTAAAGATTGGATAATTTCTATTTGTCCATTCACAGATTCTTGCCTCTGATTCTCCATTCTGCTGTTGAGCCCACACCACCGAGTTTGTTTGCTTATTTTTCATTTTGGTTATTGTATTTTTTAGTTAAAAAATATCCATTCTGTTTGGTTTTTCTTTATGTCTTCTGTTTCTTTGCTAAAGTTTCTCTTTTTTCATTTGTTTTAAGCATATTCATAATTGCTTGAAGCATTTCTATGATGCATTTCTGTGATGACTGATTTAAAAATCTTTTTTAGATAACTCTGCATTTCTGTCATCTCAGTTTTGGCATCTATTGATTATTTTTACATTCAGTTTAAGATCTTTCTGGTTTTCAGTATGATAAGTGATTTTTTTATTGAATTCTTGTCAGTTTGCATATTATGTTTTGAGATTTTGCATCTTATCTAAACCATCTGTTTCAGCTGGCTTTTTCTGATAGTGCTCCAGCAAGGAAAGGGAGATTTGTTATGTCATAATGGCCAGATGGAATTTAGGAATCCAGTTTTCCTGCTTGGCGTCTACTGGTACCCAAGATGGGAGGAGCTTCTCATTACTACTGCGCAGAGATGGGAGTTCTATCTCCCCACCAAGCCTCCACTGGTACTCTCTGTCTGGAGGTGATAGATACACCTTGTTACTTCTCTCCACACAGATCCACTGATATCACAGATGGTGTGACCTCATTACTACTGAGTGGTGGTCAGAGTCCAGACTTTCTTCTGTCACCTCCTCTATCACCACCCCAGTGGGGAAGGGATGGTGCTTCATTACTTCATGGTAGAAATGGAAGTCCAGGCTCCACATATGGTCTCCATGACACGGTGTAAAGAGAGAGGCTCTATAATTTGGTTGAGATGAAAGTCCTGGTTCCCCACTTGGTCTTCTCTAACATAACATCAACAAGAGTGTTGGGGTGCCTCCTGCAAGAGTGGTGAGGCCTAGGATCCTCACTCAGCTTTTGCTGGTATGGGAGTAGGTGGGATCAGTTTTTTTATGTGGAGTATTTGATTGGAGTAGAGTAAATACTCTGTGTTGCTGGGCTGCTGCTTTCATAGCCATCTGGCTTAGGAGAGTGGCTTTTTTTGGGTGGGTTTTTTGTTTTGTTTTGTTTTGTCTGTGATCATTGGTACTTCTAGGTAGCTGGCTTCTTCAGCTCCATGTTTGGAAAATATGAGGAAAAAAAAAACCCATAGAACTAACCACAATGTGGCCCTTGGTTCCCAAGTTTCTTCAGTGGTCTTCTTTCTGTTTTATAGTCCATCTGATGTTTGCTGTATATGTACTGTCGAGCATTTTAGTTGTACTTTGTGAGAAGAATAAGAAAAAAGTACATCTACTCCATCTTTTTGAAAGTTGAAGTCTCCTATACTTATTTAATATGGAATGTATCTACATATATGTGTATTCTTTTTGTTCATAAGTAAATGGTAGCACAATATACATACTTTCTTGCCCATCTTGCTCTGTTCACTTCAGACTATATCTACACAAAGGAATATGTAGAGCCTTCCTTATTTCTTTTTATTGCTTCAGATTAATCTTTTGTGTAACTGAACCAAAGTTGATTTTACCAGTTCCTTAAGGATGCCATATGTGTTTGTTCTAATCTTTTTTACACTATTGTAACAAATAGCTCCATAATGAAAAACTTTGTACCTACATCTACACCTTATCATATTTTTACCATCTTTGGGATGGAGTACTAAAGCATATGTAAATTTGCTACCTCTTCATAATATTTTTTTGATAGTTGAAACTGACATCTTGGAGGTTTTGGACTTGAGCCTTAATAAAGACATTACTTGCATCAGGAACTTATTTACAGTATATTCTAGACCAAGGTAATTTTCCCTCTAGACTCCAGTTTTCTCAAATCTATTATAATAATAGCTACCCTGTGTATGTTGTGTGTGTGTGTCCCATTAAGTTTTGGACATTTTAAAAATTACTTTACTTCCTTCACAACAGCCTAGTTGAAGTCATTATTAAAACTTTCATTTTATAATCCGTGGCTTGGAAGGATGTAGGAGAAACTCAAGATTTTCCTTTTACTCCTGCCTTCTGTGTAAAAAAGTAAAGATGTCTGCCTTTGTTTCAGGGTGTTGCAAGGATCCAATGAGATAATAGCTATAAAGCATTTTTAAAGCATGACTTGTAAAGTACACATCCATTTTTACAGTCATGTTTCTTTCCTTGGGGAGATTGCATGGAAACCAATGTCTATTTTCATCACGGCATTTAGAACTTTCTTTTAGGACAATCTCTTGTGTGGGTGGTTAAAGTCAATTATTTCACACAGACTTCATGCCTCACTTCCTTTTTAGAGGTGGTCCTCTCAACACATTTCATTCATCTGAGGACATTTTTCCCATTCACTCCATAAACCCTGTGTCCTGATAGAAGTTCTCTGTGAAGCACTATCTCCTTAGAGGTCTTCTCACATCAGTCTGACTTGCATGTGCCTGAGATCATTCCCCTGCCGACACACACATTTTCAGGGAACCAGAGCAATGTGGGTGAAGTTCAAGGGTGCTTAAGGGAAAGGGAAAGAATATGGATGAAGGTGACAGTGCTGCTTACCAGACTGATGTGAATTAGGATTGGGAGGAGCTCCCGAGTTCTTGGGGTATTTTCTGGTCTTTTCTCATTCTTTAGCAATAGTACATCAAGTACCTATTTGTATCCAATCTCAATCAGACAACAAGGGGAAAAGATTATTGGTATTGGAGATAAAGTAAATCCTGTCAAAGAATGATTAAAATCTAATTTGATATTAAGTCTGCATTAATTATTTAGAATATAATGATTGTGCTCCAGATGCCATTTTCAAGTGTAAGGAAAACAAAAAGCACAACAATTCAAGCAGAAAAAAATGTTACAAGTTGAAGATGAAAAAATGGCAAAAGGTTAGACTCAATTAAAACAATCTGCTATTGTTTTCTGTTGTTCAGCTAAGACTTTTATTTTAAAATGTGAAAAATGATTCCATACAAATTTTAGGATTGTTTGTTCCAGCACTTTGATTTTGATTGGGATGGCGTTGAAAGTATAGATTACTCTGGGCAGCAAAGACATTTTAACAATGTTTATTCTTCTGATCCGTGAGCATGGAAAGTTTTTCCATCTTTCTGTGTCTTCTTCAGTTTCTTTCATGAGTGTTCTGTAGTTCTGTGAGTATAGATCCTTTACCTCTTTGTTTAGGTTTATTCCAAGGTGTCTTATGGTTTTGGGTGCTATTGTAAATGGAATAGATTCTTTAATTTCCCTTTCTCCAGTTTCATTGTTAGTGGTTAAGTTTACCCCAGAGATACAGATGTACTGAAAAGAAGGGGCACATGTACCCCAATGTTCCTAGCAGCAATGTCCACAATAGCTAAACTGTGGAAAGAGCCAAGATGCCCTTCAACAGATGAATGGATAAAGAAGCTGTTGTCCATATACACAATGGAATATTACTCAGCCATCAGAAATGATGAATACCCAACTTTTGCATCAACATGGTTGGGACTGGAGGATATTATGCTGAGTAAAATAAGTCAAGCAAAGAAAGTCAATTATCATATGGTTTCACTTACTTGTGGAACATAAGGAATAGCATGGAAGACATTAAGAAAAAGAAAGGAAAAGTGAAGGGGGGTGGAATCAGAGGGGGAGATGAACCTTGAAAGACTGTGGACTCCAAGAAACAAACTGAGGGTTTTAGAGGGAAGGAGTTGGGGGGGGATGAGTTGGCCCAGTGATGGGTATTAAGGAGGGCACATATTGCATGGAGCACTGGGTGTTATATGCAAACAATGAATCATGGAACAGTACATCAAAAACTAATGACATACTGTATGGTGACTAACATAACATAATAAAAAAAAATAAAAAAAACTGAAAAAAATGTGAAAAATGAAATCTCCACAGCATGAGTTTGTTTGGCACTCCGTGGCCTGGCCTCCTCACCCTACAACAGGCCTGCAGATGGTCTGGTGAGTAAGGGGATGGCTTGTCATACCCTTGCCTCATGACTTCCTGCCTCCTCATTCACTCCTTTTCTGCCAAAAGACTTAATTTTGTTGTCTTTGTTGAAAAGATTATAAGATAAGTAAATTGATGGTTTTATTTTTTCTAACTGCAGCCTTTCTGTTCTGCCTTCCATACTTCCTGGACCTTGCTCACTGGATAGGTGACTGACTCAGTCTGGGCTGGGCTCAGGAATCAGCAGTTCTACCTCACAGAGATGAAACATCATGTTTTATTGATAAATGTTTAACATTTCTCCTTTTCCCTGTTCCTGCCTTGTTCCCATGACATGCTGATGGAGCAGAAGACATGCAAGATGGTGCCTTTTATAGAATTCCAGAAGTTTCCTCAGATGGATGGAAATTTGCATTTTTTTATAAATACATAGTGTATTACTATTTTTAAATAGGCAGTCATCCCCTGTGCAATTAAGGATTGATTGTATTTTCCTAACGTTGTTTACTTCCATATATATGAAGCAGGATGCCTTGACTGAGTTGCCAACGGCTTTCTTTTTGTTTATCTTTCTTTGATTCTTATTGTTCATTTTGTATTCCTTTAATGAGTATGGAACAGACAGGATTTGGGGGAAAACGCCACTTTAAACCAGGAAGTACTTTTCATATTTTGCTAGATGTGGACAAGATGTAGACACTCAGTTCAAGAGACAGTAGGAAGGGCATGGTGGCCTGAAGTTCACATCATGTAGAAGGAACCCTGTAAACAAGCAATGGCCTAAGAAGGCAAATATGAACTTTAAGAGTGCCTTTGTAGGTAGCACTTGGGATAATCTAAGACTTCACGATGAATATGATCCCTGGTACAGGGAGGCAAGCTGGATGGGTGGACAGTGAATGTTGGGCAGGACCTATGGACAGTGAGCCTGGAGAGGTGGGTACTAAGAAGGGCACTTACTGAGTCACTCCTTGCCTATTGACTTCCTTCTACTCATGAACTTTGAGCCCAATTTTGTCAAACTCACCAAAAACCTTTGCCAAGTTGCTGTAGAGAATACTAGGAATGAAGAAGTAGAGGGAGGGCAAGGTCTGACCCCAGGACTCCTGGGGGAGGTGAGAACACACAACTTCAAAGAGGCTGGAAGCAAGGTCTGCTGAGCAGAGATTAGCTGCCCTGGGCTCATTCCAAAGACACTCAAGGGGAGAACCTTAGGGGAACTGAGGTCCTGTAAGAACTGGAGGCACCACAGAGGTCTCAAAATTTGTGGCATCAATGGCAATGTGACCTAATTTGCACGGAGGGGTAGCAAAAGCAGAATGTTTCTGTCACCTATTTTGTTTAATTCTCAGAACCCCCTGTGAGGTGAGTGTTAACTACATATTATAGATGGTAAACTGACAACCAGAGAAGTTGATTGGTTTTCTCAAAGTCATTGACCTAGTAAGTGGCAGAGCTCAGATTTAAATCTGTACTTATGAGCAGGATGAGGTTTTCCTCCCTCCATTAGCCCTTCATAGAGAGAAAAACAGAGGACTAAACAACAACAACAACAACAACAACAACAACAACAACAACACAGAAATAGCAAAGAAAGTCCCAAAGTAGATCGAAGAAGCTTTCCTGGTCAAGGGAAAGGATCCCTCACTATAGAGAGTATTTTCTGTAGAAGATCTGGAAGACCAAACTCTCTGCATCTAATTTTACCAAGGAAAAAATTGGAAGAAGTAGATTGCCCAACCCTAGGGGGAGGCAGACAAGTACACATACTCTGGGGTTTGTGATGGGGGAAATAGGAATGGAAACCACAGACAAAACATATCTCATGTCTGCCTGCAAAGCTGTGGTCTGATGGGAAAAAGATAATTCATCATCTGGGGTCTCTGTGTATTTGCAACTGTCCAATAGTGATGTTTTCTCTCTGCTGCCTGTGATCTTCAAGGCATTAAGCAGAGATAATTGTGGTGGTGTTATCTGGGCTGTTGAATGGCCATTTCTCAGTATTGCTTAGAGACTAATGGAGCTGAGCAATTTTCTAGCATTACCAAATTTCTCCAGCAAGAGCAATGACTTTTAGTGGGAGGGAACTTGGTAAAGAAGGCTATGACCTCTTTCCTAGAATGGAGTTATACTGAGAGTGCCTGGTTTGGACATAAAGGTAGGGTTATTATACTTGACTCTGGGAATTCACATGACAGACTTCTCAAAGGTGACTGAGTGTGGGACCCTAAACAACGGTGTGTTCTTATAAAGACTTTGGAAAGATAATGTTGAGTTGACACAGTAGAAGGAAGGATGATCCATAAGAAATATGGTAGAGGGAATGGGAAGACCATGAAGACCTCAGCCTGGAAGCCCATGAAAGGTACTGGAACAGGTGATGGTCTCCAGGTAGGGAAATCTGAGAGCACATGCCAGGGGAGACCGGATGTAGCCATGTGTTAGAGAAGCCCACAGGGTTGAAGGACCTAGGCAGAGCTGCAGGCAGGATGGGAAAACATAGGGGCCTGGAGGGCATGTCTGACTGCTGACTTTTCTTTTAGTCTTGGTCAGGGTAGACTTGTTAAGAAAACATGTGCTTAGTTTTTACCCTTGTGCCTGAGAGAGGATAAGAATAAAGATTCCCAGTTTTGTGAGGCGATTAAGGATCTCTTTACCTAAACCAATGGGGAATGGAGGCATGGGTGAGAAAGAGAGACAGGAATGCCCCATTGCTGGTGGGAAATGCTTTCAGGCAATCTCCATAGCAAATGTTGGTTGGCTGGAAGGCCCCAAGGACACCTGGTTTCCATATTTTATTTCAGTTAATTTGGTAGAAAAGACTATCACCGCTGTGGACAATTAGAAAGAAAAAAATATGTAGTGTAGGGTATGGGGTGACTTCAATGACTTCTCTAATTCAAGTCTACCACCTAGACATTGGGCTACAATGGCAGGTTCTGGGGCCTGACATGGGGATTATTACACAATTTAGAAGTGCCACTTGGACACAATCCATGGGAAAAGGCATCACATTTTATCACAGCTCCATCGGATTCCTCGACAGTGTGTTGGGGGTAGCTGGAGGCCACAGTCAGAGCTGTGAGGACAACATACACGAGCAGAGCTCAGCCATCGGAGAACTGGCAGAGAGGGTGAATGAGCCTCTCCTGTACCCGGCTCCCCTGAGGGCCAACATCCATAAAGATGCCTGGATAATCTAGAAATGCATCAACTGAGGCCAAAGCGGTGTTTGCACTCCCCTCTCAGGAGATGCAGAAAGTGTAGGGAGAAGATAAAGACCTCCTGAAATAGGGACGTAGCGACACGGAGCCCGAGGTGGTGTTCACTACTGCAAATGGCACGGAGTGTTATATTTTCTTCAGCAGATCTTAGCAGCCCACGTCTGGGACCCAGACATATATTCAAAATGAACACAGGACTGCAGAATCGGAAAAGGAGCAGTCATACCTACCATCAGTGTGAGTGCAGGCGTGGGCCTGCGCGTGTGAGGTGGGGAAGGGGGTGACAACCTCCACATCTGGACAAGAAAATCAGAGCGCTCGAGACAGCCTGTTCCAGATCAGAGTGAAGGAGAGGCCTCCGTACAGTGGGCCTTGGGGGGAGCCACCCTTTCTTGCCAAGGCTGAGGGTGAGGAAACAGCGCTTCCCTGGGGGACGCTGTGGCAGAGTGTGCTTTTCCCCTCCCTGCGGCTGCTCTTTGGTAATACAGAGATGAGAGACTGAAACCATGTGCACAGGGTACAAAGGGAGAGCTGACAGTGAGCGCACAAGCCTTGCTTTCCTTTCTGTAGAGGAGTCCTTCTGAATTCATCCTCCCCTACCACTCGGTGGGAAGGGGCACTAGCTGGCCCTGATCTGTGGGGAGAGGGGCAGCTCTGAGAATGTTCTCTCTTATTGAGGGAGGGGACCTGGACATAAACAAAGAGAGGGACCAGGGAGAAGTGATTCCCAGTTGCCCATCCTGGGGGACTACCCAGAATGAGAGGTAATTTATTGGGCAAAGTGAGAACTCTCACTCAGTATTGTCTTCTGAACCTCCCGTGAATGTGTGGTCTTTCCTCAGTAGGGCTTTCTTTCTGGTAACGTCCATCCCTTAGGGATGGAAGCTTCTTTGGTTATAGAGTTGCTCTCCCTCTGCTTCTGCTTGGAAAGGGAAAGCAAACTGGAGCAAGCCCTTCAGTGAAGGAGGGAGGGAAGACTCAACCCTGTGTTTGCCTATAAATGCCAGGTGATTTGGTTGGGGGCTGGGTTGATGAAAGCACCCCCTTCAGGAGTGCCACCAAAGTCCTGTCCCCTTCCCCAGAGGCCTGGGGCGTCCGCTCTGCCTAGTGTCTGATCCCGCCTGGGGACAGGCTGGACAGACCCGCACTGTTTGCCCCCTCCCACGATGTATTTTTTTTTTCCCTTCTTCCCAAGTCAGTGTGAATTTAAACAAATTTTGGACCTTGAAATCAGACTCAGAATCGCCATGATGTGCCTATTTAGAAAGGCGGATATTACAGGAAAATGTCGTTCTCAAAACGGTTCCCAGCCCAGACCGCAATTCTTTCCAGATGCCTATATCACTTGGCAGAGGCATGTAGAAGCCCTTCTGATATTCGTCCATGGTCTGTAAGCTCAGCTGCTCTCAGCGCTGCCATCCGGGTATCGCTGGGGTGTGTGCTGGTGTCAGGCCACACAGGCCTCTGTCTGACCTGGGTTCTGCTGTGTTTGCAGGACCCCTCTGCTCAGTTTCCTCACTCGTGACATGACACAGCTGGGCTCAAGGTGTCTGGACCAGCTCTGGGGGCCTGGCCTTCCCGTAACTTGCCCCCTGTCGAGTGTTGTGTACGGGGGCTCAGGCTGGACTACTGAGCAGAGCATGTCTATTTTTTTTTTTTTTTTAGATTTTATTTATTTGTCAGAGAGAGCACAAGCAGGAGGAGCCGCAGGCAGAGGGAGACGCTAACTTCCCGCTCAGCAAGGTGTCAATGTGGGACTCGATCCCAGGACCCGGGGATCATGACTTGAGCTGAAGGCAGACACTTAACCCACTGAGCCACCCAGGCATCTCTGAGCAGAGCCTGTCTTATCAACGACATGCCCAAAGGCACCTGTGGTCTTATTTTAGTGCCTCCCTCCAGGTCATTGTGCAGCACACAGTGTGGGCTCAGTGCGCCGGGGTGGACCAGGTGCCCCTCAGTGAGGCTCTGCCAGTGCACTCAAAGCTTACTCTTGAGTGTCTCATGTCCTGTTCACCAGGACTGTTGCTGATGGAGGCTTTCTTTGTCCTAACTGCCTCCTGCACTAATTATCATTTATTAGGGGCCCAGCACTGAGGCCTTTTCTGGTCCTAGACAATGACATTAGAATAGCCAAGCAAATATGTCTCCAGATTCTCCTTACAAGACTTTGGGCTTTCCATTTATTTCAAATATCCAAGGCAGCCAAGCTTATGGCCAGATGTACAGGCAGTGGCCCTTAGGAGGGACTCATGCTGAGTCAGGTTAGCCACAGTGCAGTGTTGCTCACCCAGGGGGGGCCCTAGCCCCTGTGTGAGGACCAATTCTACCTATAGTGCTGGGAAACACAGTGGCCAGGGGAGACTGACCCTGGACAAGAAGGTAAAATTCAAGCCTAGGGAGGCAGGCATGGAGGCAAGCATGGAAATGGATGTCGTGCCCTCCCGAAAGAACTGCTAGAAGAGCTGTGAGCATTAGGAAGTGGAGTTAATGTTTAGCTTACCCTGGAAGTTTACTCTCAGGGTGGCACAGCACAGTGGGAAGAGTCCTTTGAAGTCTCAAAGACAGTCACTTTAGGAGGTAAACACAACAAGCTTAAATATTGACTGAAGTGATTTTCGTGTGAAGCTGCCTTCATAGTACTCTGAAATATTCTATTCTGACGCACCACTGAGTCCACCATTCACCAAATGCACCCACCACCCAATGTGTTCTGGGCTACACCAGCTGGTATACCAGTAAATAAGGAACATCCCTTCCTGGGTGGCTCACTCAGCCCAGCGGGGCATTGACACGTACCCAAAGGATGGTAAAAATAACAGAGCACAAGGACAGAAGGGCTTTGCTATGGCAAGGTCAGGAGGACGGAGTGTCTGGTGTGACGGAGAACGGTGAACACCACTGTGCGGCCGGAACAAAGGGCGTGTGACTGGGGCTTCTGGACGTTACACCTGGTCCGGCAGAAGTGGATGTTACGTTTGGACCGATTGTTTTCCCACAGAGGAGAGACATCCGATGCCCGGAGAGGACAAGTCCCTTGCCTGCCAACGGATCAGTACGTGGCACCAGCAGAAATCCAACCCAGCTCCGCTGCCCACCCGCTGGGCTTTCTCACCCTTTCAGTTCCCCATGCTACCAAGACCTGGCCTGTCCACACTCAGGCTCCTCAAGGAAGGACGGGGGTCTTAGGAACTTTACATCCCATCCTTGTCCAGGGAGCAGTGACTCCTCACAACTATTGGTAAGGAACGTGTGTTCTAGCACCACACATGTTTGGTGTCTATTATGGTGGCACCCCTAAGAGCAGATATGAAATAGGGAGAGGGTGAAGTTTCCAGAGTCCTGCTGGTTGGTTAATCTGGAGCTGAGATTTCACCTCAGGCTGTCTCACACCTGAACCCCCACCTTTTTTCCCCTTAAATGCAAGGCTGGCCAGGCATAGGGCCCCTCTCAGGGCCTCCCTGCCCTGTCAGTGCCCACACTAGCCAGGAGCGAGCTCCCACGCCCCTCTCCACATTGGTACCCCAACCACCTCCTTCAACCCTGTGGAAGATTAATTGTTTCTACTCTTTTTTCAGGGATGTCAGGCCACATTTTGAGGGCCCTCAAAAGAAAGAGGACAGAACTTGCATAGAGGAAACAAAATTAGATTTTCAGGAATATTATTATACTAGGAGTGACATGAAGGAAGCATTCAAGGCGAGTGAGGGGAAGCACGAGGGTCGGCGAGGAGGTCACTGCTGTTAGCTGAGAGGAAACACAGGGAGGGTCAGTTCTGAGGTGGACTCCAGTGTTTGATGTCCAGCATGGGGCAGGTTTGAACATCCTACTTCCTCTGTATGAAAAAGCAGTTTTTAGCAATAATCGTGTCATAATTAGTGATACTCATTCTTTTCTTGATCTTGTCATTAGTTTTCAAGCGATTAACAATTTAAAAATAACATCTGTCCATTTTAAATACATTTTTTAAATGCAATAAAATATTTTATGAACTAAAGTTTGCCCTTATCAAGCAAAAATGTTAAATCTCATACTTTATACTCTTGCTTCATTGTTTTAAATTTTACGAACAGATAAACATTCCCAGGGACCACATTAAGGACACAAATGACAGAAATGAAATAGCTCAAGTTCTGTTTCCTCTGGCCTAACATCACTGGGCTATCATCATGTGCTTTGAACCTATCATTGAAACCCAGGAGTACGGATTGAAACAACATTTGAGAAACAAACAGCCAGCCAGCTCAGATGGTTTTAAATTGTTACAAGCCTTTTCTGGAAATGGACCCATGTGACCAACCACGTCTAGCTGGTCAAAGACCAACCCCATAACTGGAAGTTTCCAAACAAAGTTCCATAGAAAATACGATGGCTATAAAAACATATGTAATAAAATTGCTATTTTGAAGCCTGCAGATACATTGTTAAAATCAAAAGTGACTGCCTCAATTTTTTTAGAACATAAACTAATGAAAGGTTTTGTGGGGAGAGGAGTGTTTTATCACTGACATCGAGAACTGCCGGTGACTTTAAGCTTGTTTTATTCTTGTTTTTAAATTCATCAGGCTGTCTTATAGCCTGCGTCAGGCCGGCCACTTCCACCACCGGGTTTGTGAGTAGGGGTGCTGGTGGAGAGAGTGGGATGGTTTGGGGGGCCTCTTGGGGGCTAGATCATATAGGATTTTGGTCATGACTGAGTGTGGGCAGTGATGGAGGGGCAAGAAAGGAAACCTAACTCTTGTTGAATGTGGACCACTTGCCAAGAACCACCTGGATACATTCAACTGTCGCAGGACAACTGACAGCTCTGTGTAGTGAGGCTGGCCATCGGGAACATCCTGAAAGGGAAGGACCAGATCTGCATGGAGAAGGCAGGACTGCTGAGCACAGGAGTCCTGCGCGCACCCTTAAGGCATGTTCACAGTCAGGAGCTCAGAGAAGGTGGGGCATGCCACAGATGTGGGGAGCAGGGTATGGAGTCAGTAGGTGGCCCACAGGAGTGGCCCAGGGCAGGAAGGGAGGGCCAGGGCCTGGGTGCTCCTTCTCCTGTCACTTCCTGGTCCTTGAACTCTTCGGGACACAGAGATTGGAAGATACATTACATAACATTCTGATTTCTCCCTCCCTAAAACCCGCAGATACTTTATCTTCAAAGAGAAAGTTTTAAAAGCATTGTTTAAGAAAATCCTGTCCATCGAGATGAAATATGGGATTCTTAAGACAAAAAGAAGGTAACTCTTCTCCCCCCCAGTGCATGTGGGGAGTCTCCTTACCTCATTATTTCTGTTGTTGACATGTTAACCCCTCTCTGTTATCTGCCAACACCACACTTCTGAGCCTCTAGGCCAAGTGGTCCTACTGGAGAATACTGGATGCTAAGAAAGCAGGGACTTTGTGTTCCAATAGCTCTCCGGGTGGACAGGTACCTGGGGGCGCAGATCCCCTCTGCCAGAATGCAATAAAGAAAGTTAAAAAAGACAATCAAGTGATCTGAGAAATCCTCGAAGACAAAGAGCATTTGTCAGGCTGCTGGAAGCTCAGCTGGCCAGAGGTTTTCATCGTGGGGACATGTTAAAATCACCTAGCCAGCAACAACCAAAATGACAACCAAAAACAGGTAGCTTGGGGCCCACTCCAGACCAATGAGGCCAGAGTTTCTGGAAATAGGGCCCAGGCATAAGAAACATTTACCTACGAATTCTGTTAAGTGACTCTGTCGTGTCACTGGTGCTCCTCAGGGGAGACACCTGTAAAATGCAGAAGAGTCAGAAAATCTGGCTTTGGTTGTGGGTGCTTCAGGGCCTACGGACCTTCAGTGGCTTCTCATTGTTTTGAGAATAAATTCAAGCTTTATACCAGGCCCAGTGCATCTTACCTGTGCAACCCCAGGCGTATTTGCCCGAGTTTATCTTGTCTTTTCACCTTGCTTATGATGTTGTCTCTTATTTTGGTAGATTAACATCATCGGACTTACTGATCTTTCCTGGTTTTGATTCTGGATTTTGAATCATACGTATTTAGAAATGTTTTCTCCACTTAAAAGTGAAAAAGGGATTTACATATGCCTTTTTTTTAGTACTTGTTTCTTGGCTTTGTCTCTCCCAAGCCTTAGCCTGTTTTTTTTTTTTTTTGTTTTTTTTTTTTATTTGACAGAGAGAGAGAGATTACAAGTAGGCAGAGAGGCAGGGGGAAGCAGGCTCCCTGCTGAGCAGAGAGCCCGATGTGGGGCTCGATCCCAGGACCCTTATATCATGACCCGAGCCGAAGGCAGTGGCTTAACCCACTGAGCCACCCAGGCGCCCCCACCAAGCCTTAGCCATTTACACTCTTTCCTTTTCCTCAATTCCCATGCATTCCTCGTGTCCAGTCATTCAGGTTTTCTGGATCCTCCTGTCCAACCTCCATGCTTGCCTTAGGGGTTTCTCCACCATGCCCCAGTGGCACCGTACACTTGCCACTATCACACCATTACTACTCTGTTTTATTTCCAGTTTATTTTTTTTTCCTCCTCCTCCTTAAAGGCAGGATTCCACTTTGCATCTCTGAATCCCTGGTGCCTCATGTTATATTAAGTCGATAGTAGGTGTGCAGTGAAAGCTTTTGAATGCATGGATACATGAATGGTGGTTATTTATTTGTTGAAAAGTGCTAAGAGCTTGCAACTGCTTCTTTAGTACTATTCCCATTATGATGGCTTCTATTCCTGCTTCTGCCAGGAAATAGGCGTTTAACCCTCAACCTTGAACATGTATCTCCTTTCCATTCCTGCCTAAGGATCTTCAGATGTAGAGTGAGGTCCTTTGGCTCAGTCATGTTTCAGAGTTCTAAAAATCTGCTCTTCTGGGCTCCCTGTCAAATGATCTCAACTCTGTCTGTCCAGAAAGTACATTTCAACGAATTTCTGTGGGAGGAAATAACCTGACCTTCCTGTCTGCCTCTTTGAATGGTTTTTCTGAATGACTCAAGGCAATAAGAACATCTGCCTGGAGTAAGCAAGGCTTGGGCAAAAAGAAGCCGTGCACACGTTTCCAGTTATTGGTGACTTGATGGTGTTCAGCAGCAAGGCTTTCGTTCTGCTGCTGGGTCCGCACAGCTGGTAGAAACACAGTGTATGCGTGTGCACTGGCGTCTGTAGAATGTAGATTCCATTTGCAAATCACTTGAATCGGACATCCTGGCTCATGCCCTGAAGGAAAAGTTTAATTTGCCAAGCCCAAGTTCTGGTGGCTTGGTTGGCAGCACTTCAGGGCATAAAAGAAAGGGGTGTCAGCTAGCCCAGCCCTCTGGCGCCTCTGCCCACGCATACAGGTGACTCACGCCAAGGTGCAGGGAGCAGGGCAGTGTGGTCCAGCTCCCAGAGTGGCCTGGTTGCACCCACAAGGGTGGTGAGCTCCACTCCTCTCGGACATGAGTCGTCCTCTATCTCGGGAGGTTCACAGACACCATGACCTAAGGATTTCCAGGAAGACAGTGATCAGTTTCACTGGTCTCATTCGGTCAATGAGTGAGTTTACTACCATCTGTGTACTTAATACGTGTGAGGCTCTGTTTTGGAAATGGGGATACGATGGTGGAGAGATAGACTTGGAAGCTTTAGAACAGTGCTTCTCAAAACTGGCTACACATAGGAATCACCTGGGGGAGCTTTTAAATATTCCAATGCCCAGGCTACTCATGGGACCACTTAAACCAGAAAAAAATCTGGTGGCAGGCCAAGACATTACTGTTTTTTAAAGCTCTCCAGGTGATTTCTATGTGTAGCCAAGGCTGAGACTCTTGGCTTTAAGACCTACAGTCTAGAGAAGAAACAGATGAGTGAAATGAAATGGGCTAGCACCTTTGCCAGGATGTACATGGTGACATGTGGGACTCAAGCATGCAGCTAGGCGGACAGCCAAGAGAGAAGTAGGAGTTACAGAGACAAAATACATGGTTAAGGAGTGAGATGGGTTTAGAGGTGTATGGACAAATGTGAGGCACAGGGAGATGGTTGATTAGAGCACAGGAGGAGGCATATGGAAGGAAACATTTCCTAGAATAGTAACAAGGGCAAGGTGACACCTCTAATTAATTTAGAGAAGAACAGTGGGAAAGGAAAATTAGGGAAGGAAGAGGAGTCCCGTTAATAACATCTTAAACTTGAAATGGTTGTCTTTTCAGATGGGATTATCCAATTGACAACTGGATTTTCCTAGTCTGAGGAAAGAAGGGATACGTATGGGGAGAAGAAGTAGAACTAAGTTGTAGCAGATACTTTTGTTTGCCCACCCAGTATCCATCCTTCCTTCTTCCTTGATTTTGGAGTCTTTGTTTAGTGTGACCACGTTCTCATGGAAGGAGATTGAATCCCAGCTCAGGGCCGAATCCTGAATACTCAGCCAATTATTACAGATTTATTCTTTTTGCTACTGATTCATTTTTAATTAACACTTTATTTTCAGATAATTATAGTCCCACATGCAGTTGTAAGAAATAGTACAGAAAGATGCTATATACTCTTCACCCAATTTCCTCCAAGGATTCATACCTTGCAAAATCATAGTGTGATATCAAAATTATGATTTTAACATCAACGCAATGCACCAGTTCTACTCAGATTGCTATTTTCTGTGTACTCATGTGTGTCTGGGGAAGGAGTATTTAGTTCAATGCAATTTTATCACAGATGTAAGTTCTTGTTACCACTATGACAGTCAAGATCCAAAATAGTCTGATCGGAGACAGACATCTTTCGATTTACTTGTTTATAACTACACCTATTTCCTCTTGTCCCCAGCATGAATCGATCTTAACCCTCAGCAACCCCTCATCTGTTCTACATCTGTAGAGTTTTGTCACTTCAAGAATGTCAAATGAATGGAATCATACAGTATGTAATATTTTGAGACTGTGTTTCATTTCACTCAGCATAATTCCCGGGTACTTCACCCAAGCTGTTATGTATGAAGAGTTCTTTAAGACAAAGATGTGTGATGGTTACCTTTCTGTGTAAAATTTGATTGGGCCATGAGGTGCCCAAATATCTGGTCGAACATTATTCAGGGTATGTCTTTTTGGGTGTTTTTAGATAAGGTTAACATTAAAATTGGTAGACTGAGTAAAGCAGACTGTCGTCCATAATGTGGGTGGGCCCCATCCAATCAGTTGAAGACCTGAATAGAATGAAAAGCCTGACACTTCCCCAAGTAAGAGGGAAATCCTTCTGCCTGATGGCCTTCAAATGGGGATGATGGCTTTTTTCCTGCTTTTGGACTTAAACTGAGACACATCAGCTCTTCCTGGGTCTACAGCTAGCTGATTTTTTAACTGGGACCACAACATCAGATACACTGAGTTTGAAGCCTGCAGGCTTGGAGCCCAACCATCAGCTCTCTTGGGTTTCCAGATTGCTTAAAGTCCCTACAGATCTTGAGACTTGCTAGCCTCCCAAATCACATGGGCCAATTCCTTAGAATAATTACTCTCTCTTTCTTTTCATGTATATATTATATAACACATATTATTATATATCATACATTATTACAGTCTATAACTATATGTTATATATATTATTGTATTGTATATATATATACATATATTATATATACAATATATATTATATATACAATACAATAATATATATTATGTATATAATATTTTATATATTGTATATTATATATACAATACAATAATATATATTATATATAATATATATGTACTATTATTATATATTTATTATATATTATTATATATATGTATAATATACTATTATTTCTCTGGAGAAGCCTGCCTAATATGAGTGGTATGGGTGTATCATGGTTTGTTTGACCTTTCACCCATTGAAGGGGATCATCTGGGTTTTTTCCAGCTTTTGGTTATTATGAAAAAATCTGCTATGAACATTCATATATAGATTTTCACACACACTTAGCTTTTCATTTTTCTGGGATAAATGCTCAAGGGTTCAATTGCTGGGTTTATGGTAGTTACGTGTTTAGTTTTTTTTTTTTTTTAAATTTTTTATTTATTTTCAGTGTAACAGTATTCATTGTTTTTGCACCACACCCAGTGCTCCATGCAATCTGTGCCCTCTCTAATACCTCACCACCTGATTCCCCCAACTTCCCACCCCCCGCCCCTTCAAAACCCTCAGATTGTTTTTCAGAGTCCATAGTCCGTCATGGTTCACCTCTCCTTCCAATTTCCCTCAACATAAGAAATTTTCATACTCCTTTCCTGAGTGGCTGTGTGCTTTACATTCCTGCCAACAAGGAAAGAGTGAACACCAGTTTCTCTACACTCTTACCAGTGTTAGGTAATATCATTACCTTTTTTTTCCCATTATGATAGGTATGCAGTCACATCTCATTTCTGGTTTTATTTGTATTTTTCTAATGGCCACCAAAGTTGAACATCTTTTCATTTTGTGTCAATTCCTAGGGCTTATAGTTGTGTTTGGCAGAGAAAAGCAGAGAGAGGGGAATCTACCCTAACCTTTAGACAGGGCAATAATAAGGTTAGATTTGAGTTTTGGAAGTGAGAGGCGGTGGTTGGGATCAGTTGGGTCAGCATTCTTATAGCCTTTCTGCTCACTCAATGTCCCCCAGGCTGTGTGGAAACCTCTTTAAGAGTGTTTCTTATCTACACAATAGGGAGAACAGGACTATCGACCTTGTAGGGTCTTTGTAGGGGATAAATGATACCAGTGATTTGAAGTGCTTACTGCAGTGCCTGACACATCGGTTATTGTTAATACAATCACAATTCCAGAAATATGAGGGCAAGAAAGATTGGAGCAGGATAAGATTTAGAACAGAAAAACTACTAGGAAAATTTCTAATCGTCCAAGCAGAAATGATGAATGCCTGAATCGGGCCAAAGAGGGCAGGAAATTTCCTCCCTTAAAGGTCATATGCCAAGAATACGGGTTTGGTCAAATCACATTTGCAGGATTCTTAGGCAATCGAGAGCTCTGAGCACACATTCCTCCCTTGTAAAAAAAGCTCAGCACTTGGGAGAAATGCTCAGGAAATGCCTGATTGCTTACTATTTTATGACAAGCCTCTCTAGGAGCTTGTGAGGGTGGCTGAGCTGGAATCCAGAACTGAGATCTCGGTGAGGTATTCTTGAAACTACAACCACAGAAGTGGCCATGGTCATCCCAGACTGCACAGGAGAACTCGCTATTGAAAGTCAGCCCTTGCTCCCCTCTCTGGCTGGGTGGAGTCGCCCCTGGGAGCTGCCAGGCGAGGGGTGGACCCTTCCCAGATGCGGACTGGAGACAGGACAGGATGGGGATGGTCTCGCAATGGCAGTTCTGTTGCTCTCAGAGAAATCAACTTCTTTGAGAATTTTCATTGCACTTCTGAGATCTCTCTTCTGAGTCACTTCCTGTCCCTAAAGTTCCCCTCAGAGTAATCTAGTACATTTAACTGGAGCTGTGGCCCAGCTTCACCTGCCATACATCAGCTGCATGACCATAAGCAAGTCCCATCATCTTCCTGAATATTAACCTTTCATCTTTAATATAGGGAATACTATGTCAATGAAATCGTGTAGTATATGATCGTATAATACTGGCCTTTCTGCCATGGTGGTTACATGATTCTACACACATGAAAAATTGCCACAGGACCTGGCACACTTTTTGCTAATGTCAGTTGTCGGTTTCCTAGTTTTGATACTCATGAACACATGAGATGGCCAGGAGGTTATAAATGTACAAAGCACCTCTGCTCTCTAGGGAAAAACATTTGGTCTGAGCTCCAGGAATGTCTTTTAATTCCCAGAGACCACTGGCCAAGCTGTCCTTGGGGAGGAGAGACACCAAAAGATCATCTGGCAAATTCTGTAAAGATAAGAGCTCTTCCAGGAAACCAGAGTGGCTGAGGTTTGCTATGTGGTTAGAATAATTATGGCTGGTTTGAGCAAGGGAAGGAAAATTCTTTTGCTCGGAGCAAGTGTTCTGATTGCAAATTACCTCAGAGTAAGAGTTGCTGATCTGTGCTTGAGGCAGATGTGTAGCCTGTCTCCTGGATGCTGCTGCTTTCCGGTTCTGCAGCAGCGGGTAATTAGAAACATCTAATTTGGCACAAAGCCTGGCCCCCTGGTACTGGAAGACTGATTGTGAAACCACAGAATAAGGAGGGAAGGATGCTCAGTGCCTTCCCTGCAGAGGAGGGGCAATGAGGCTAGAGAAGGAAAGTGACTTGTCCAAGGCCATAAGCACAGGCCAGAGCTGGGGTTGCCTTCCTGACTCCAACACCAGGGTTCTTTTCTCAAAGTAGTGGCCTTACCGTGACACACACAGGACCAGAGAGCCAAAGGGCTGTGCCACTGCTGAGCGTGAGTTGGCCCTAAAGTGTACCACGGACCCCAGCTTATCTTCTATCTACACTGAGAAGGCCAAGGGGAGAGGGACCTGTGGAGAGGAGAGGAGTGCAGAAGATAGCGTTATCTCCTGGCTCAGTCATGTACCCCACCCCTGAGCCTGCGCCCACCCCCAGGGTGGTGACTCCAACTCCACAGACTCCCACAAGCACTCCGTGTGCTTCAGGAACCCCTCACTGACCATCCCCCCCCACCACCGTGGGATTAAGTCCCTCTTTTGTGCTCCCACGGTGCTCTGCTCTGAGCACTGCACAAGCGGTTTCTCCACTGGTGACTATCGGTTGGAAGGGCAAAGACTGTATGGATGCTTTTTGTGCCCTTGGTGCTTGAAAATGCCCCTGGCAGCCATGTAAATGTTTCTGGAAGAAAGGCTGGTTGGTTCTAGTTCCTTCCAGTCAGGTCAGCCCTAGAACCCTCTCACATGTGAAATTTGGGAATTTTGTTCCAACTCTGTGGCTCAGGGCATCTGTGTCTGGTATTCCTGCTGGAAGAAGCTCAAACACACACACACACACACACACACACACACACACACACACACACAAACACACACACACACACGTGCACACACAGGGCTCCTCAGGTTCTCAGTGAAGAGGATATATTCTGGTTAAGGATGTCTGTCCTTGCTTCTAAGGCTTCCTCCAAACAGCTCTGAGTTATGACTAGAAGGGTCCACAGGCAGCCCCTCTGGGCTGTTGGTTCTGTAGACCCTGGCATGAGTGAATTTGGCATCTGTTCTGCTATTCCCAAGGGACGCCAACATTCCAGGGTACATAGCAGTTTTGTCATTTCAAGTCTTATGTGTGGAGATGCTGCTCCATGGGAGCAAGAAATGTAAATAGTAAATGGCCTGGATGGGGGTTCATCAACGTACCAGCTCCTCTTTGGGCTTTGAGTTGCTATCAAAGGGAAGAGGAGGAAGGTCTCCCTGGTGAGACATAAAGCTTTGCAGAGACAGTAGAAACCACGGGGACCATCGAGGATGTGACTTTTGGGGTCATGTCAGAAGTCTCTACATATATGTCTGCCATCCCAAATGGGAGTGGCTATTAAGATCAAACTGTCTCTTGAGGGTTTAGCTGACTAGCACACCTTCCCTGCTTATGCGCTTAAATGGATTTAGGCAGGAGAATGGGTATAGATACAGGACAGGATGCTCTTTTTCCCCCTTCTATTTATCAAAACAAGGCATATTGGTATGAGAAAAAGATTATAAACTGAACACATTTAATGTAGCATGTCTATGCGAAAGGTTACAGTATCCTGGGAAATGGGGACAGAGCAGCAAGTAAGTGGCAAATGTGATTCTAGCTCCAAAGTTGTTAATAGTTCCATGTACTATATTTGCTTAACATAAGCCCAAAGTTTAAAAATGCCATTAGGAAGTTGAACCAAAGAGATAAGGAAGAAAGAGATAGAATTTAGGCTCAGTGGAGAGAACAGGGGGTTGAAGGAATCAAGGATTCAAAGCTCCCTCCGTCTGTGAAGGGATGAGAATTCCCAGGATGAATATGGTGGCCATTTGTTTCATTTGCCTAGAGCTCATTATCTTCCTTTTTGCTAATAGCATATTAGTTTTCCTTTGAGGAAGGACTTTGTTTCCTAATCTCTAACCACATGGGCTTCTTGCCTCCCTCCCCTCCCCTCCTACCTGTCTCCCAGCTCCAGGAGTAACTAATCAGTGTAGTTCATCTCTCTGATCACAGTGACTTATTTAAGAATGGAGTCATGGTTATATTGATGGAATGAGATTCAACATGACACTTTTGTGAGAATTCTTAGAAGAGAAGTTCTTTTCTTTATTAATAATTTTTATTAACATATAATGTATTATTTGCCCCAGGGGTACAGGTCTGTGAATCTCTAAGCTTGCACATTTCACAGCACTCACCATAGCACATACCCTCCCCCAATGTCCATAAACCAACCACCATCTCCTTCCCCCCCTTCCCCCAGCAACTCTCAGTTTGTTTTATGAGATTAAGAGTCAGAAGAGAAGTTATTGTTGGGTTGTTATTGCTAAATCAGTTAGATATAAGTCTGAAGTCCTTGATTCTGGAACCATAGAGAGTGAAAGCAGAATTGAGAGGGAGATTCCTGATGATGCCAGTGCCTGTATCTAGCTATGCCTAAAGCCTAATTTTTCATGTTCCTTTTTTTTTTTAAAGATTTTATTTATTTATTTGACAGAGAGAGATCACAAGTAGACGGAGAGGCAGGCAGAGAGAGAGAGAGAGAGAGAGACAGAAGCAGGCTCCCTGCTGAGCAGAGAGCCTGATGTGGGACTCGATCCCAGGACCCTGAGATCATGACCTGAGCTGAAGGCAGCGGCTTAACCCACTGAGCCACCCAGGCGCCCCTAATTTTTCATGTTCTAAGAGACATTACATTCCTTTTGTGATTCGGCCATTTGATTTAAGATTCTGACACTCGTAAGTGAAAGAATCTTGACTGAGGGCACCAGCTCCAATTCCAGGAAACATCATCACAGTGGCAAGTCCCTGTTCTGGAAATGTTGGCAGAAGTGTGGTCTCTCAAATAAGCATTGCATTCTGGACTCCAAGAAACCATGTACTCCCTGGAAAAAGAATATCCTCTAGGTCTGATTTCTGTGTGGAGACTCTGGTCATTCCACCAAGAGACACATCTTATTGTCTTCTGAGACATTCAGAAAACATAGAATTTTCACAACCCACATCTCCACCGAGCAACCTCCAAAGTGGAAAGGACAGGAAGAGCCCACATTCTCAAGGCAGCGCCCTGTCAAAGGGTGAACACAGTGTGGGGCTCTGTCTAACTAAGCAGGAAGTATTGTGGTCTCTAGAGTGTGTCCCCTGAATGGTTGCACCAGACTCATAAACAGTTCTGTGCTTCTGGTCTCCCTTTTCCCCCACGCCCAGCTCCCATCACTGCTATAGACCGGTGCTCAACATGGTCTTTCCAAATAGGAGATGTGACCAGGCAGGTTGTTTTTTCAGAAGTCTCTGGGCTTGGCAAACAGAACAGAGTTCACACTCTTAGCATTGCCTTCACCACCTGGCTTCCAGGTGCCTCCGCTCCCAACGCAGGGCATGTTGCTCCATATCTGAGGACCTAGAACCCCAGCCCTCATGCTTTTTTGATGTTCCTGCTTTCCTGCTGTGCTAGCTGACCCTCCCTGGTTACCAGCTTTGGCAGCTATTTGCCATGGACATCAGGGAAAGGGGCCTAGAGGCCTCGAAGAGCTCTACCACTACAGAAGCCATCCCTGGGTTTCCGTTGGGTGGTAAAAGACAGAACCCTCCAAGGCAGCTCCTGAGTTCACAGAGGTACATCTTTCCTCAAAAAAGTCAAGTCCAGTTTATCATCCTGATTCCAAGAGGATGATTGCCAGCAGCATCTAGAATCTTTTGGGTACCTGGGATGGGGACAACACACAGCATCAGGTTCTCCTTCACCCATCTTGGGGTGTCATGCTAGAGATCGGTGGAAGGAATGGGAGGACCACCATGTTGAGGCTGCACCCAGAGCTGTCCAATTTGAGAGACTGGCACCGAGGGAGCCTGATGTCTGCTCCAAGGCCAGGGCTGGGAGAGAATCAGCCAGCTCATGGACATAACGCTCAACATTTTGAGAATGGAGAGAAGACAAGAGTTCTTTCTCATCCTGTCCCTAGTTCTCTTTCCTCTAGATCAGGAACTCTGTTCTTTCTCATGGTTCTAGAGAAACTAATGAGATGTTTGTCCTAGACCAGGAAACAAGGAACTACTGATAAAGGGTACAAGCTTTCAGTTATAAGATGCTAAGTTTTGGGGATCTAACATGCAACATGATGTCAGGGTCTAGACACAGACAAGGGAAGGAGGCTTTGGGAGATAGCTTAGGAGCGAGAGAAGTTAGACTGGGCAGAGGTATAAATTGCGATGCAGCAGGGGACTTGCTGAGCCCACAGGGAACACTGGAACCAGTATGGCCTTTGAAGGCTGCCCCACCTTGAGCACAGGGGCTGGGTCTCCGTACCTCTGACCTGGTAACCAGGCAGTGAAAGCAAGTGCAAAACCTTGAGACAGACAGTTGCTTTCCGGCATGTGGAGCTATGAGCTCTGGCCAGCAGCAGCCAGGCCGCTGAGGAGTGGGCACCCCACTCTTGAAGAAGTGTCCCAGCAGGGCACCGTGGTGCCCACCGAGACCCTTCTGCTTGGGTAGCCTAGCCAAGGAAGGAGGGAAAAGAGGCCTGGTCCTTGGCATCTGAAAATCTAGGTCTCCTGTCAGAGAATCGGTCCAGCTGGCAGCCACAACGAGGACAAGAGCAATAAAACGTTGTCTTCTGGGGTCTGCATGTGCTGTGCCAGGCCTTGGGTGGGCACGCTATTTACACACACAGCTCCTTTAATTTCCACAACTGCCTGATGAGGTTCACATGGGCTGGGGAACTGACACTCAGATGGGGTTTTGGTGACTTGCTCCAGATCCCACTGCCAGAGAGGGAGCGAGGTAAGAGAGGAGCGAGCACTGCCTGTCTGACATCAGAGCCGGACACTTTGCAACTGTCCCTGCACCACTGTATCTGACACTGGCAGGCTGGCAGGGCATGGAGAATGCTACCAGTGGCTGTCCTGGAGTCCTGTGCTGGGGACGGTGGCTGGGGACTATGGAGATTTGTTCCGTTTTTTTGTTTGCTGGGTTTTTTTGTTTGTTTGTTTTGTTTTGTTTCTTCTTCTTGTTGTTGTTGTTTGTTTGCTATAAGTAAACTCTATGCCAAGGAGGGAGCCCAGCACAGGGCTTGATTGAGACCCGAGTCAAGGTCAGAAGTTGGATACTTAACTGCTTAACTCAGACGCCCCAATTTGTTCAGTTTTAGCAGCCCCCACTATGTCAAGCATGGGCTCAGCTTCTAGTGTGGGCTCTAGAAATCCTGTGTGCTGGTAACAAGCCCCTTGAAGTCTCCTGGGGCCTGACCTCATGTGAAGTAACCTGTCCCCCTGCCTGAAGGCCCGTGTCCATGCCAGCTCTGAGGACCAAGGGTCAGCGCTGCCTACAGAGCTGTGTGCACTGCCGAGCTCCTTGCTAATGTCTTCCCAGAGCCTGAGGAGTAGAATGAAGCAAGATCAGAACCAGCGAGTGTACCAGAACCTCTTTTGCTAGACCCCAGCACCTCCCAGGCCTGTTGACTGGTTGCTCTCCCACTCAGCTCCCCTGCAGGGAAGAGGACTCGGGCTGGGCTCATCATGAGCAAAGCTGAGAGCCTAAGGGATCAGGGCAGCTGGAGTAGGGATGCTCGATGAGGAACACTGTGCATGGGCATTGGGTGATGGGCCTGTGAGGAGAGAATCCAGCACAATCTGGGGTGGGACATACACTGCTCCACACGCAGGCCAAGCTTGTTCAAGCAGGCCTTCCAGGGGAGCCTCGGCATTGCTTAGGAAGGCTCTGAGGGCTGCCTGCAGATTTCTAGGCAGAGAACCAGCCCTGCGGGGCTCACCGTCCAGAGATGGCCCTCAGCATCATCGCAGAGGCACGCATGCTCTGACACTCTCTCAGGCCCAGCACCTTGAACCTCCCCAAGTGCTCCCTGGCCCCAGGCTGCTTGCAGGATCAAGTCCAGTTCTACGCCTTCCTCCACCTGGTCCCACCAACCATGGTAACTGTAGGTGGAAACTTCTAGAAACACTGAGCAACTGGCTCACTTTCTGGATGTAGAAGGATGTCCACCTCAACTTGGCAAGGACCAGGAGGGTTCTGTTAACTGCTCCTCAGGGTGGTGACACTGTGGAGTATCCTATGTCTGTGCTATTAGAAGGCAGGTGGTCAGGCGATCTTGACGTTCCCTTCCGTGATTTGGAGAACTTCAGAGATTCACATTTATTGTTAATGCCTTTTGTTTTTCAGAGGGAAAAAAAAGAAGGAATTGAAGCATTGCTCATTTCTCTGGAGGCTTGAAGCCAGCAGCATCTGGAGTCAACACCCTCACTTGGTGGCTGCACAGGGAGGTGCTCTCCATAGCCGTATGGTCCCCCCCACTTTTCTGGGTCTGCACGTGTGCCCTAGCTTGGTCTCAGAATCAGTTATAGACCTATGAGCAGAGGCCAAAATGCAAGATGACGTGGTTGCAAGGAGACAGAGAACCAACAAGAGGTCTGGGGACAGTCTGAGAAGGGCCGGGGGTGCACACCCAGGTGCTGGGGCTGGGGTGTGTGTTATCCACGGGGTCACTTGGAGCTACTGAATGAGGGGTTGTGCTGGGTGGCTCTGGGCCAGTCACTTATCACTCGGAGATTCCGGTTTCTTCTCCTTGTAAGAGGGATTCCTCCACCTAATAATATGAATTCCTGCCCTAGCTCCTCCCTGGACTGTGAGAGAAGAAAATCAATGTGCAGCAGGATCTTTCCTGCACTAGGCAGAGCTCTGCAAATGTTAGTCATTTATAGGAAGAAATGGCAATGCTGCTATGAAATGGTGAGGTTTGGCCTCAACCCTACATTCTGGAACTCTCTTTCTAAAATTTCACTTTGATACAGATGGAAACACAATTTTTGTTTAAGTGAAGAAATAATGAAAAAAAAAAAATGAGGAGACCATGTCTGCCTCCTGACTTATGAGCGCTGCTGGAGATCTGTGGGCGCCCTGTTGGTTCTGAGCATGAATATGGATAGCGCTGATACTTACCCTGTTTTGCAAATGTCATTTTTTAAGATTTCATTCAGACAGTGATTATCAATTTGCTAATCTGATTTCGGTTCCCAGGCTTTGGCTCTGTGGGCTGACTGGAGGAACCCGCTGCTGTGCAGAGATTCTGAGCATATGTGACCCAGGTTAGGAGAAGCTGGGGAGCTGTGGACTGCGCAGGAGCCCCCCAGTATTCTCATCAACAGAGCAGCTGCTGGAAGTGTGGGGTTGTCAAGCAGATTTGGGGCGGGCAGGGCCTTCTCAGCAAAGGAGTTGTGGGAAAGGTGGGGCAAACTGAGACCTCTCTCTGAACCTTTGGTTACGTAGACAAGGACTTGGCAAAAAATCTTTGCCCAAAGTTCCATAGACCCTGGAAGGCCTGCCAGAATCTTCCTGGGCTGAATCTCGTGGTTCAGCTGCACCATATCAGCTCAAACTCCTCGCTGTGTTCTGGGGAAGGAAGGAGCCCCTGTGACTTCTCAAGGTGGGATTTCCTGTAACGAACACTGAGCAGAGCACCAGAGATCCAGGTTTCTAGATGCTATTCCCCAGGGACACATTTCTTTGGGGAGAGTTGATTGTTTTATCTTTTCTAGCCTTTGTCTTGGATCACAAGAAGAGTTTACCACTCCGTAATTATTTAATTGGTCTTGAACCCCGTTCTAACTTATATACAACTTGCTGCTTCAACCTCACAAGGGTTTTCTGGCATTTTCCATATCTATGTCTCTGAGCCTCAGCTGGGAAAATGTGATCATAGTCTAGTGCACGGATGACAGTAAGTTTTTAATCATTCGTTTATTTACGCTTTTCTTTATTCTACAAAAACTAGGCAGTGTTTGTAGGTTCCAAACCTTGCCTTATGCATTGTCACGTCAACAATAACCCTAACTAGCAGAAAATATCCATCTAGATAGAGTTCATATATCAGAGAGGACAGACAGGCCACGGGTGAGCAAAACACATCGTCTGCTACAGTGATGAATGCTATTGAAGAAATACAGCAGAGATAGGAGAAAGGGAGTGTTTGGAGTATGGTTTGCTATTTGTAGGGAAGGCAGACAGCGAAGCCTTTCCTGAGAGGTTGATACTGAGCCCTCCAGCGGTGAGGGGACAAGCCATGTAAATATGCAGGCGGGCTAACTGGCAGGTACTGCAGGGACTCTTTCAATGATGCTCTCTGTGTTGGGCATTACTCTACAAAAATGGGACCAAGAGAGGAATAATCTGGAGCCCGTGCCTCACACACAAAGGCACGCACTGAGCCCCCCCAGGAGGGCTGATCAATATCCAGAGTTAATGTTTGGGTAGCATCTTCTAAGTTTCCAGAGCTACAAAGGGCTTCTGGGGGCAGGGAGAACGTGTCCCTGGTGCTTTGGGGACATACCCGCAGGATTCCGAAGTCTCAGCTGTTAAATCTGTAGCCAGGTTCATTATCAAGTAATGTATGTTACCGAAGCTGCATTTTCTTTCCTTATATTATTCCATTCCTCACCCTACCTGGGAGGTGAAGCTCAGGGACGCGGCAGGGTCAGCGGTGGCTGGAGGGAAGCTGCTTCTCCAAGCATGGTGGGGCTCTGCGCTGGTTGAGGGTCTGGGGCAGGCTGTGTTAGGACCAGCACATGTGGGGAGGGCTGACTCTGGGGGATATGGGAGCTATTTTAAAGAGACCTGTGGGCAGGGGCAGAACATCAGGATGTTAGGAATGAAGGCATGGCAGGAACTGGCTACTTTCTCCATTAAATTTTCTCTTCTTTTGCATCATTGACCTGAACCATTTCACCGTAGAGTCTGTACACAATTTGGCAGAAGCTGGTTGGGGAATGCTTAACGAGTGCTTTCGCTGATGCAAAGCTCTCTCGTAAAATGGGGAATTAAACTTTGAAAAAGCCAGCTTGGGATTGCTGGTGGTAGCAGACAATTTGATTTGATGCTGCTATGCATCTCCTGGGCTCATCTCTGGCAGCAGCTGCCACATCATGGTGTGGCTTTCCCTGGAGAGCTTCTGGTGCCAAGGTCCTGGTCTCTCCATCTGCCTGTCGGTAGCACAGACAGAACAGAGAAGCTGGATTTCATGCCGCCAGGGCAGCCTCAAGCAGTGAGCACCCAACCTGCTTTTCCACCTCTCTGCAGGACCCTTCTCTGAAATGTTCTATATGTTTCTGAGAGGGCTTCTGGCCAGATTAAGTGACCTGGTTGTGCACACCAATACCCTAAGCCTTAGTACCCCCCTCCTCGGCTTTTTTGCTTTCTCTATCTCCCTATCTCTGAGTCCTGCCCCTGCTACCTGGGATCATGTCTCAGATAATTTTTTTTTTTTACAATTTATTTATTTGAGAGATTGGGGGTGCAAAGAGGGAGAGAAAGAAGATTCTTTCAAGCAGACTCCCCACTGAGTGCAGAACCTGCTTTGGGGGAATCTCACAACCCATGAGATCATGACCTGAGCCAAAATCAAGATCACCGACTGAGCCACCCAGGCACCCCATCTGATACCTCATCTATAGCAAAATCCTTACCTCAGGGTCTGCTTTCAGCAACTAAGACAAGGACAACAGCCATGTCTGTATTATGAGAATGTATCCCTAATGAACAAACACTGTAAGATTCATATATGATTTATAAGCCAAGAAGTCATACTGACATTGCTGATGAATAAATGATAAAAGTCCATAAGTGTCTCTTTGCTGTACTTGGCACAGACAGTATGGGGATCTATGATAGTCTCAGACATAGTTCATGATTTTCAAGTGTCTACTAGAGATGCAAGAAAATCTTAACAACAAAAAATAACCTGAATCCTATAATACATGACATTTGTCCTTTGTCATTCACCAGGACCAAGCACAGTGTACCCCAAGAACAAAAGGTTAATATCAAAATGTAAAAAACAGAACGTAAATAAACAAAAAGATGCTGAGATAATATGAAGAAAATCAACAAACATTGTTTCATTCTAAAAAAAAGGAAAAAAAAAGTCCTGGGGTGGGGGAACTAGAAAGGTAAGAAGGAAGTGATTTCTTGGCTATTCACTCTAGTAAACATATTTTTACAAGTAACTTATTATATAGTTCTTAAAACTAAAATAAGGAAAGAGAATAGGAGAGTTACTATCACCACTATGATTTTATGTTTTCTTGAAAGTCAATCAAATAAGATACGAATTATAAATAAAAAGATCATCTTGGAGTAGAGCACTCAAATGTTTATCATTTGAAGTCGGCATGGAGCGCAGCTCAAAAGCAAGAAATCTCAGAGAATATCATTTTTATTAAACCATTGTTTACAATGATAGCCTTTCCACAAATAAGCAGTGTTTGATTAGGAAACGCGGGGGAAGGGCACAGGGTACCTGCCCTATCAGGCAGGGAGGTAGGCAGGCAGGGAGGCCGTCAGATACTTGTGGTTCTCAAAGTGTGGTCCTCTGCCAGCAGCATCAGCATCTCCAGAAAGCTTGTTGGAAATATACCTTGTCAGATGTTCATCCAGACCTATTGAATGAGAATCCCAGGGGTGGGTTCTGGCTGTGAACCCTTTAACAATGCCCCCCACCCCCCGAGCCCCTGGGAGATTTAAATGCATGCTAACGTTTGAGTAGCACTGTTGAGGGGGGCTCTGTGACTCTCACCAGCACTGATGGAAGCTGCGCCCCGCAGCCCAGTAGACATTACTATCAGTCCTACTACCAGGTGCCCTTCCCAACCTCCTCACCTCCTTCTGGGTGCTGCTGTTCAGGGCTCACCAAATAATGTTCACATACATCTTCTTAGTTGTCAACACAAATTTCTACGAAGATGTCGTTACCTCCGGCTGGTGTCCCCGGAAGTTAAGCAGCTACCCAAGATATCGCAGCCAGGGTGGAAGTGGAGACAGATCCACATCCCTGCCAACAGACCCCAATTCTCACAGGGGCACTTGACGGCAGCTGGGTCCCTTGCTCCAACCTAGTTCCCACAGCCTAGCTATGCTCCCCCACAATACTCCCTGCTCAGATCAGGCTGACCTAAAATGGCAAAGACCTTATTCTCTTTCCCCATCCCACTGTGGAATTGCAAAGAAATTTTATTTCTCCAAGATCATTCTCATAGATGCTAATCTTGAACTAATTTACTGATAGATATTTTGATGGGAGAATTCTGGGTGAATTTAAGTTCTACTCCTCTGTCTCTCTCTCTCTCTCTCTCTGCCATGCCTCCAGCCTGGACATCATCAGCACTTTGGGTAGCCAGGGTCAGGAAGGGGACTGGAGGGCTGAGTCATTTCCAGGGGAGCGGGGGATAGAGTTTATCATCTTAGAAAAACACACAAAGTGCTGTGGCAGAGGTCTGGGTTTAAATATATGAAGTGGTCCCTGGAAGTGGGTCAGGATGGTCAGCATTCAGTGTATATCATATCGACAGCTGTCGAGGGACTGGAGGAGGTAGGACTGCTGTTCGGGTTCCTCTGGTGAAGCGATTATCTGGGAGGGAAAAGCCTCCAGAACCTCAGACCACAAACACAAGAAGGTATAGAGGCATAGGGGCAGGCTTAGATCTTTCCAGACGGACAGTCTGCAGGTGTCCCAGGAAACAGAGCTGCCGATGAGGCCGACACCCCCCATCCAGATAGACATAAGAGCTGGTGTTCACAGAATGGTGACGTCATCTGTGGGGCCCCACGGCAGTACCCGTGCCATGGACAGGGGCAACTGTGGCCTTCACACATCACCGCCCTGATGGTGACAAGCACGCCCACCATGTAGACCTCTTTTTCAAAGAAAAAAATGCTTAAAAACCCGAATATTGATAAAAACAGCAAAAGGCAAGAGATATTTCACAGGCCGGTGAAATGGATTCCAAAGTTCTTACGAACTCGGGCTGTCAACGTGGGTTACTTGAATTTAATTTAAGAAGAAGTAAAAGGAAAAGAGTGATTTGCCCTAAGGATTCAATTTTTAAATATTTATGTGAACTGTTAGGGCAATCGCTTCGGGGCATCGCAAGTCCCCTCGTAGCTCCTTCTGTTAATGGAAGCGGAAGATGGGAGTCCCCGCTCGCTCACTCACTCCAGAGTAGTCTCCTCAGCTACTCCAGGCATTTCAATCGTGCTAATGTTTTTCTAAAGAGATAAAAGTGGGTGGTCTGGAGGAGAAGTTAAGCTCTAGTTTACACAACTCTCCAGAGTGCAAACAAGAGCCCTTCCTACCTTTCCTCCCCCTCCTCTGTGGCCATTTGGAGGGGCCTCCCATTCCTTTTCACGTTTTCTCCAGCCTGGGGGGTGTCCTCCTAGCAGAATGGAGTTACTGTCTTGGAGCGAAGGCTCAACCTTAAGTCATTTACCCATAGAATTCCAATGGTTTCATTTGGGGAACTGTTGGGAGTGACGAGGACCTGTGAACACAGCCTCGGAGACAGCCCATTTAGACTGATCCAAAAATAAACGCACAGATGCCCTCCCGGTGCAGAGCAGAGCATGCCCCAGTGACGGGTGCGGCACACAGCCCATGGTGTGTGGCGCCCGGCATAGCGGTCAAGTGTGGGTGCGTCCGGCCCTGTCACTGAAAGAGCTCAGAGACTCTGGTGTTTATTTTGGTCCTAAGTCGCAATTACATAAAGCATGGTCCCATTTTTTTTTTTTTTTTCCAGCCGACTGTTTAATCGTGAGATTAGGGGCTATCATAAAACCTTCATTGCTCTCATATTTCTTTTTGGCAGGGTACAGAAAAGTTAATTTGGGATTAGCTCCAGAAGCATTTTGACCCAGCCTTCCCGCTATTTATCATTCCAAAGACACGGACAGTGCTAATGAATGTCTGGAGTTGTATATCATTTTATAAACACAAGGCGATCCCAAGGTGGTGCCAATTAAATCCCCAATAAAGGATTAACGAGGACCCGTCCGAAGGAGAGGTAGTGATCCCTTTTGACAATTTACCAAGGCTTGGCCTGAAGAGAGCGGTGTGTGGCTTTTGGGGGATGCATCTGCTCCTTTATGGCCCCTGCTGACTTCTGCAGGGGCTTCTGCTCCCCGAGACGACATTTATCTATCTCAGCTGTAGCTAAGGTTGCGCACGCAGCCACCAGCAGCCGTGGGAAGGGAGGTTCACTCCGTCTGGGGTGCTGGAGGGGAGGGGGGGCTTGGAACTGTCTGCCAAGGGGAGCTGAGAGGAAAAAGATTAGATAAACACTAGCTAGCTAGATTACAAATGAAGCTGCAACATTGCAACATTGGCTGAGCAGATCCATTCTGGAGGGAGATGTGTTCTCTCTCCATCTGAGCAGTTAGGGAGCCTGGCAGGTAGGTGTTCTGCAGGTGGCTGGCTGAGCTGTCACCCAGCTAACTCACCAAGAGGTAGCCCTGAGGGGCGGGCTGTGTAGACTGTTTATTTTTAAACTTGAATTTGTTCCTTGCTGTTTAGTTGCAGTTCCGCTCTGTTAAGAGTGAAGGTGTCAGACTTTGTCTCTCCATTCAGGCTCTGAAGGACAAACAGTAACTGCATCTGGAAACACTGTCAGCAAAATGAAGATCTGGGAGTACCCCGCCCCAGAACAGTGTGCAGGGACCAGCTCCCATTCCCACCCAGAGTTCGCAGGCAACACCTCTTAAAGCCGGGTTCCACAAGATCAGAGCCTTGTCTTGGCTTTAGGATAGCATAAACAGGGACTGAAAGTCAAAGTTGAGCTCAGCAGTCTGATTCTCCCACACACACCTGTATAGGGTCCCACACAGATGGGAGCCCTGGGGGCAGGAGGCAATGGAAAGGTGGAGAAAGCCAGCTGCACTGCAAAAGTGGGTCATTCACATCATCGTCTTCTACTTCCTCCTTTCTGACGATAACACCAAATCAGTGTTTAAGCCACCTGCCCAAGTCCCCTGGCTACCGGAAGGTCATCCTGGAGCTGGAGCCCTGACGCCCCTGTTTCCCTCCACTCCCTCAGCTCCCCAGGCACCCTGCCCCCTGCAGTTCTGTGAAATGGGCCCAGGCTCTCCTCTGCAACCATTTCGAAAATAATGGCACTTATTTTATGTGAGTAAAACATGAATGTAGTTTTGTTATAAACACACTGAATAATATAAGAATAGAGTAAAAAGTAAAATTTTCCTTTGTCCCACCACAGCCTACTTCCTTTCTAAATCTTTTCTCTTACTTTAGTATTTGCACCTATCATGAAAGGCAATCATGTGGTGCATATATTGTTCCTCGGTTCACCTTCTTCTTTGCTAATAGGTCTTGGAGGATTTTTTTTTCAAGTTAGTACTTACAGATCTCCTTTCTTTTTAAACTGTGGAATAAATTATTGTGATATGTATTTATCTTCACATGTCCATTTGCCTGTTGATGGACATTCAAACTGCTTCCATTATTTTCAAGTCAATCCTTTGAGTTACCATGTTCATATGAAAATGGGCACAAATCCTAAGCATATTTTCAAAGAATTTCCACAAAGGGATCATGGCTTTAATCAAATCAGATCAAGAAACAGCCTTTATAGAACTCTGTAAGAATATGTCCTTCCAGGCATATCTCTCTCCCCTCCAAGTGCCCACCATGCTGACTTCTCATCCCCAACATGCCAGCATCTATCATAAGGTTCAACTGAAGTGATGACAGACAGAAGCCTTGTCTTATCCCCAACCTCAGAAAAAAAGTTTTCTGATGATTGACCTAAAGGATGATGTTTTCTGTAGAGTTCTGTGGCTACTCTATCAGAACGAGGCTCTTCCCTTTCTCCTGAGATCGCTGACTGTGTGCATCATGAATGGGTGTGGAACTTTATTAAACACCTTTCCTGCATCTATGTTCTCCTGGAACGTTGGGTATGTGAACAGAGAACTTGCTTATTGGGGCACCACGGTGTCTGCAAACTCTAAAGTGATACCAGAAACACACTTGGTGCTCCATAAATGTCTGTTTGATAAATACATCCGTAGTTTCCTCCCACACATGGGCCCCAGGAAAGTTCTGCATATGGAAGCAGAAACAAGGTGGGCATGGAAACCACTACAGTCAATCCACCAATCACACAAGCATCAGATGATGAGCCGGCTGAGTAGAGAACTAGGATTATGGGAGGTGATGTAATGGCTGCTTTAAAGACAGTGGTCAAGGAAGTCCTAAGAAGGTAAACTTTAAGCTGAGAGTTGAATGAAGAGAGGGAGCTAGGCTTCCAAAGCCAGGTAGAAAGGTAGAAGACAATGGAGCCATTGGGCTTGTATAATAAGCACCTGGCAGTGTTCCTACTGGAGCTTCAGCTCTTTTACAGGGTTCAAGGGAATAAGAAGAATGAGGGGGAGAGAGTGCTAGGAGAGAAGAACAATATACAATTAACCAAAAGAGAAGGTAATTTTATAATGCATCCAGTTAAAAGAAAAAGATAGGTACATACTTTTTAAGTGTAATTCAAGTGCTTTCCAAAGGGTAGTATATTGGGATTCTCCAGGGAAAAAGAAGCAATCATTTGGATATCTATATGTGCATCTATATCTAGGTATGAAAAGAGACCGAGAGAGGGAGAGAGAGAGAGAAACAGATCTATTTTGAGGACTCAGGTCATGCAGTCGTGGAGCCTGGCAAGTTCAGAATCTGTAGGGCAGGCTAGCAGGCTGAAGACCCAGGGAAGAGGTGATGTTGAAGCTCTGTCTTGAGGCAGAATTCACTCTTCCTTGGAAAAGTCCAGTTTTTAATCTTAAGGCCTTCAACTGATTGGATGGGGCCCACTCATGTTATGGAGGGCAATCTGCTTTCCTTAAAGTCTGCTGATTTACATGTGAATCTCATCTAAAGAGTGCCTTCACAGCAACATTCAGCCTGGCACTTGGCCAAATATCAGGATACTGTGGCCTAGCCAAGTTAGCTCATAACATTAACCATTACAGGTGGTATGGGATCATATAGTAATATTTTTCTTACTCTACTCAAGAAAGAAACCCCAGCTATATTACAGAATTCTCAGGTAAATCTCAGATAATTACCAGACTCCACAGAAAGATTTAAAACTATAAAAATGAGAAAAAAATTACTGGGCCTAATTGGTAGTCATCTAAGTTGCTGCTGAATGCCATTGAGAGCATTTTTTGTACATGTACCTGCTTTACAGAGGAGACCAGCTTTGTAGCTGTAGCCCTCAGGCCTCTGGGAAGGAGGCCCTGGAATGTGCAGGGAGGGGACCACCTCCCAAGGCCTTGTGCCCACAGACCACCCCCAGAATCACCATCTTTACATTGAAAGTGTGTGTGGAGGGAGTTGACCTTGGAAAGAAGGAGTAAAAATGTGATATGCAGATGTGAAATGTTCTGGGAAGGGACAGACCACTGAGAGATGACAGATTGTGCTTTAAATTTCTTCAGGGCTGTCCTGTGGGGGAGAGATGTGACTTGTTCAATGGGGCCAGGAGTCTGATGGTGTGAAAACCATGAAGGCAGGTGGTGACCCCAGCTAACACACACACCTTGAGCTTTCAACAGTGGAGAGCATACCTTCCCCACTATTGGGGTCACTGGATCACCTGTGGGGTGTGGTGACAGGGGATGAGGCCAAATGGCTTTGGGCTCTTTCCCCCATTATGTGGCCCTGGCAAACATCAGAGATGCTTCTAAGGGAAGATGACAGAACCAGATCTCACACACATCATAGATGAGGAAGGAGAAGGCAGATTCAGTTTGGACCGGAAGCGTGGTACTGGGGGTAAGTGAGAAGGCAGCTGGGAGACTCATTTCAGGGACATTTCACAGAGAAGACTGGATTAGAGGCTGGGTCAGATCTTGCAGGGGCTCCATCAGAAGGTGACAGGTGACAGCAGAGAGCCAGGGGTCCTGCTGTATCTCCTCAGGGCTGAGGACTGTGTGTCCCAATCTTAGCATCTCTTTACCCCATCCCAGTAGAAAAACCTAATTAGATCTTACTAGAACAAGTGCCTATGGAAGTGCTACCTTGGAAAGACAGAGAAAGGTGGCAGGAGAGAGGGAGGGAGACAGAGGGGGAGGACCTGAGATGCCTTTGATCTTCTTTTATGTTATTCATATATATCTAGTTATATAAGAAATATACTGAAACATTTTCATAAAAATTCAAGCGATATTTATGAAGGTACATCCTTGTTGCCTACCTCTCACATAGATCTTCTTCTTTTCTGACTTTCCTAGGACTTAAAGTCAGAGAAGGGTCTGGATGTCCCTTGGTGGCATCTACATACAGCATCTCCGGTCTTTGTTGGTGGGGCAAAGATAGAGCCTCTGGGCCGGTCGGTTGTGTGCTTGTCCTATGGGCCTGGAAACTCTGAGAACAATGGGATACTTCTTCCCAGGACTGTTAGGTTTTTGGTTTTTTTTCTTTCTTTCTTTCTTCTTTTCGTATTGCCTCTTCCATGCAGATTTATGGATGTGTTACTTGCTTAAAGATTGTCATTTCTTTAATAAAAGAGCAGACATATCCTGTGTCAGCACCATAAAACTCTGGGAAGATGTTCAAAAGAAAAAAAAAAGATGCTTATGATTACATCCTAAACTTTGATTCATAGAAAGCTAGGTACTTAAGGAACATTCATGAACTTCCAAGATTCTTGTAATAGTCACATTTTTGCAGGTGTAGAAAATGAGGCCGACAGACTAGAAGTGGCGTGTCCGTGGTTGACATGGGTACTGCCTGTCCAGGTCACCGCTCAGTCCTGTGTCTTCTGGCATTAGGAATAATGCTGATTATTCACAGAACCATAATGCATGTTATGCTCATATTCTAGTCAGGGCCACAATCCTAGGCAGATGAAACTTCAAAGGCAGTGGCATAGAAGCCATGGTGGGTGTTGAAAGATGAAGTAGAAGCACAGGGTTGCCTGGGGGAGCATGACTGTTGCTCGGTGCCAGTATTTCCTTGCTTCTTCCTTTCACACTCCATAAAGGGTGACCTTACACAAACAGATGTTATTCCCATTAGGAATCAGTGATACTTTGATGAGTTTAGATGGTCTTAGAACTGAAACCAAGAAATGCTCATACTGTGTCCCAAAGCATAATGATGCTTGTCTGTGAAATTCTAGAGGGCAATGCACCCTCAGACCTCTGCCAGTGAGTGGTGTGCAAGCTAGCAGGATTGTCTGGAGAATGGAACTAGAACCAGAAGCTCAGCATCCTTCTCCTCTTTAAGCCCAAATTGTGTCTTCAGCTGACCATAGAACACAAAACCCTGAGACGGCCGTGAGGATGGTGAGTGGGGAAGAAGAGAGGGAGGGGAGGACTGTCAGAGACATGGGGCTCAAGGACATGCAACCAGCAGAGTTGGGGACTTGAGGGGAGAAGAGGAATGAAGGGTGAAGGAGAAGAAAACAGGAGTGAGGAAAGTAGAGGGTGTATAGATGGCAAGAAGCTCAATGGGGGAGAGGGGAATGAGGCTTGCTCTAGAGCAAATCAGAGGTGAAGTATTACAGAGAATCAGTTCCCAAAGAGGACTTCGAGGAAAAGCCAAAATTCCACCATCTGGAGGAGGCAGTTGAGCTCTAATTGGAGGCAGATTCACCTAACTGTACAAATTTGGGTCAGAAGTTCAGGCCTCAATACTCTTTAAAAAAGTAAACATTTATGGCTTGTGAAAGGTGAAGAGGAAAGGTGTGATGTGCCCTCTTCCTTCAGCCATGGTCTTGGGAGAGCTCTCTTATTAGCAGCCTCCTCTTCACTGGTACCACTGCATCTTGTCCCAGTTGTCTACATGTCTCCTCTGTGGTCTGCTTGCTGGAACTTCTCACCTGCTTAGATTGCTCTTATTCCCACACTCACACACGCATGCGTGTGTGCACACACTCATGCACGCACACGCACTCATGCTTCCCTGGAAGGGAAGTGGGGAATCAGTACCAGATGTGCACATGCACCGTGGGATGGATGTGTTGGGATGCTCACTCGTCTCTGCTCACCTCATAACACAGCTGCTCCTTTCCTTCAGTCTGGCCATCTGTGACTGGGTGACAGTGAAGCGGTCCTGTATTTTCAGCCTTGCCTCCATCGGACTGAGTCACATAATTCATTGCCTGGCTGAATTTTGTCCTTAGTTGGCTGTGGAAAAACACCTACTTCCTCCAAAAAAGTGTGTTAAAGAAAGATTTCTCAGATACTGTCCTGGGAAGAAGGGTTGGTCATTAGAAATGGGGTAAGAATGACAGATGATAATTACGATATATCTGATCTTTTACCTCAGAAATTGGCAAAAAAATTTAGGACTTCCTGGTCCTTATGTATTTGAACTTGGGAATTTAAAGCTTTCTTTGGAAAGAAACTGGCAGGGGGTAGATAGAAGTAGAGTTGAGAGTTGGAAGGAAGTTTCTATCAAGTAAGTAATTAATTTATTAGGGATGGAAGAAAGATCAGCTGGTATGATTAGACTTTTCTACCTCTATGCCCCTTTGTATAGGTGCAAAGAGGCATCTTGGTGGAGGAAGGGAACCTCCAACCCCTCAGCCACCCTCACTGGAATTTATTCTCTGCAGCACTAACCTTGGGTGGTAGTGGTGGCACTGAGAAATGCAGGTGACCTGCTCTACCATCTACCAGGGAAATACTGTAGCTTTTGGCTGGGAAACAGAGGGAGAAGGAGTCCCATCTTCTTGGCCACAGCTGCCTACAGAGAACTGAGCTGGGGAGTGGGTTGTGGCTTAACTATCATAGACTCTCACTGTTCTGTGATTAAATAGGTTTGTTTGGATAAATACTTCTTCATTTGCTGTATGCTCTGACAACCATTTCCAGAGATTTTAAATGGTGTTTTTAACATTATTTTGTTAATAGCTGTTATTATATCACTAGAGAGCATGTTTGTAATGCTCTTTGTGCCACCATTCTGGAGAGAGAGAACATATTTGAAAATGTCTTACCTGGCACATAATATAGTTTTCCTAGCACCAGAGGAAGCTAAAAATCTTTACCTTGTGATATGTAAGCAATTAACTCAAGATGGATCCAAACCCTAAATATAAGAGCTATAACTGTAATACTCTTAGGGAAAACAAACAACAAACAAACAAACAAACAAAAAACAGGAGAAAAGCTTCAGGACATTGGGTTTAGCAATGATTTCTTGGACATGGCACCAAAAGTGTAGGCAGCAAAAATCAATAAATAAATAAAAAGGACTTCATCAAAATTAAAAACTTTTGTGCATCAAAGGACACTGCTGACAGTGAAAATGCAACCCATGGAATGGGAGAAACTGTTTACAATCGTATCTGACAAAGAGTTAATATTTAGAATATCTAAAAGAACTCCCATAATTCAACAACTAATAAACAATCCAGTTTGAAAATGGGCAAAGGACTTGAATAGACAGTTCTCTAAAGAAGACATACGATGGCCAATAAGCACATGCAAAGATAATCAATGCCATTGGTCATTAGGGAAATGCAAATCAAAACCACAATGAGGGGCCACACTGCACCTACCAGGAGGGCAACAAACAAACAAACAAACAAACACCCAAAATGAGTAGATGTGGAGAAACTTGAACCCCTATATTGTTGCCGAGACTACAAAATGGCACAGCCAGCCTGGGAAACCATTCAGTGGTTCCGTAGGAAGCTAAACATAGGCTATAAGACCCAGCAAATCCACTCTGAGAAGTAGACCCAAAAGAATGAAAACTGGAGTTCCAACAGCTGCTTGTCTACCAGTGTTCACTGCTGTATTACATACAATATCCAAACAGTGGAAGTCCTCCGCTGTTCACCAAGAGTGATATATGTGCTCAGTGGAATATTATTCATCCATTAAAACTGAATGATGTTCTGAAACATGCTGAAAAATGGATGAATTTTGAAACACCATGCTAGTTGAAATAAGCCAGACAAAACCCCACAAATATCGTCTGATTCCATTTCTCTGAAATATCTAGAGTCGGCAAAATCAGGAAAGAAAGCAGAGTGGAGGCTATTGTTCAATGGATATAGGGTTGTCGTTCCGGGGAGATGAACATTTTGGAAGGATATAGTGCTGCTAACTGTAAAACGTTATGAATAGAATTCATACCATCAAATGATATACTTAAAAATAGATGAGGGGCACGTGGGTGGCTCAGTGGGTTAAGCCTCTGCCTTCAGCTCAGGTCATGATCCCAGGGTCCTGGGATCGAGCCCTGCATTGGGCTCTCTGTTCAGCAAGGAGCCTGCTTCTCCTGCTCTCTCTGCTTGCCTCTCTGCCTACTTGTGATTTCTCTCTGTCAAATAAATAAATAAAATCTTTAAAAAGTGGATGAAATGGCAAATTTTAGGTTATATATATTTTAACACAAAAGTAAATAATTCAGGAGATACATTCTCAATAAAAAGTAGGCCCCTTTTCTGGAAGAAATTATACCATAAGGAAAACCATGTTTTACTTCTATACCCTCCTGCTTACTAACTGGGCAAGTCTTGCCTTTTCTGAACTTGGGCAAGTCACTTACCTTTTCTTAATCTTAGTTTTATCAGATATGATGTGGGTTGAATGATGATTTGTAGAGGATTTTTCAAAAAGATTTTTCATTTATTTATTCGTTTAAGAGAGAGAGCATGAGCAGGGAATGGAGCAGAGGGGGAAGAAGAGGAAGAGAGAATTTCAAGCAGACTCTGTGCTGAGCATGGATCCTGATGCTTGATCTCATGACCCTGAGATCATGACCTAAACCAAAACCAAGTGTCAGACACTTAACTGACTGAGCCACCCAGCCATCCAATGATGATTTGTAGAGGATTAAATGTGTAAATATTTCACAGACTTTCATTAATATAAATGATATATTGTCTGTGCAGATGATCCTCACTTTTGCAAGTAGGAAAGGTGGAATATTACTATAACCACTCTTTACTTCCTGTTTTCCTGTTTTAAACTTCTTCCTAATTTGCAATCTTTCTTTTCTTCTTGTCAAGCCCACATGCAACCCAGCTTACACTGGAAGGGACTTACTGCCAAGATAAAATTTTTTGTCACTGACATCATGAAGTGCATTACATTTGGTTGCTACTCCAAGGACCCACCCCATCTCCTCCACATTTCCAAAGTGGCTGCAGAACATTAGCTTGTCCTGATCCCAACTGGGGCCACCAAAGGAATTCTTTCTTGAAGTGCTCCTGGTGAAGATTTATGACAAGTTTCTTATGGAGGTCAGGTAAATTGACCTCAAAATACCCTGTAGCCATAAGATTTTTTGATTCTTGTATTCTATATACCCTACTGAAGGAATGAGATATGATCCACTTCTCTCCCCATCTGTCCACCAATAAAATGAGGTTGACAAGGGCCCCAGGTGATTTCACATTTCCTTTAGTAGAAAATGGAATTCAGGTTTTTGTAGATACTGATCTTTATGACTTTTTTTTATGGAGCCTGAAAAGATCTGACCTATTATTTGGACTGAAATCTCCTGTGAACCACCTTCCCTCCAGGTCAGACATGTGACATTCTTTCCTAACCATACTCTGTTGGGGAAGCAAGAAAATAAGAATGGGGACACATTAGAAGTGCCTCCACCAGATTTGCCAGCTTGAGGAAGGCATGCAGGATCCCCACTGGCCATGTGTTGCCCCAACCACTGTTACTTCTGCCCTCTTGGTCCTTTAGTCAAGCATTGTGGAAGGGGTCCCACATAGCCCACAACAGGGAGACAGTGTTTCCCTTCAGGCCCGTCTACCAGTTTAGAATCTCTATGTGACTATATCCATCCTCAGACCTGACTCAGTACTTCTTGTCCATCTGACTTTTCCTGTTTTTTTTTTTTTTTTCTCTCAGGTCCCTCCAACACAAAGTATCCAGAATGGAACTCCATCTTACCCCTAACTAGTTCTTCTCTGCCTTCCAGTAGCTCCTTTGATTTCACTCTGGTCTCTTCAAAACTATTCTCCACAGTAGTCTCCAGAGTAGTAATTGTAAAATTCAGATCACATTATGTCATTCTTTATCACCAACTCTTTCAATGGTTTCCCTGTTACAATAAATATTCTGCACCTGAAACTAATGTAACACTATATGTTAATTATATTTCAACTTAAAAAAGTTAAAAAATGAGAAATAAAAATCCAACTTCCTTCCAGAAAGCCAAGCTCTTGGGTGAACTGCCCCCCACCAATTTCCAACACACAAAGTCGCAGTGGTGGTATTTTGTTTTTTTGCCTCAGTGTCTTTTTCATACCATCCCCGCTGTCTGGATCCAGTTCCTGTATTCTTCACTTGTTTAATTAGTATTGTCTAACATTTAACTCCAAATGGTCCTCTGAAGTCTATTCCCTTAGCCCATCAGATACTGTTCTCTATTTCCATAACATTTTTGAAGAATCTTATCCCTGGATTTACCAGTTGTGTTGTAACTTTTTGTTTAAACGTCTGTCTCCTTAACTAGATTGTGAGTCTTGGAAGGCTTTGGCAATGTCATATTTAAATCATTTTATGCCCAGGGTCCAACACGAAGATTGACATGTCAAAGTCTGCTAAATGAATGCATGAATTGATGAATCATTACCTAGCTTAGCACTGCTTTTTCCCTCCTGGCTTTTCCTCACACCCCTGTCCCCACTGGTTTACTTTGCAGATGGACCCGGGCCTCATTCATCTTTGTGACCCCCTGCCCATCTCCCTGCACAGCCATATGACAGGAAATCAACACATCTTTGCTAAATTGACAACACAATTGCTTGTATTCGATGACATTTGGGAAAAGGAGTAGACAGAAATGAAGGCCAGCTAACCCATCTGTGCCCAGCAGAGAGAAAGGAGTAGAAAGATTTCCCACATGAGCCTTTTGGCTTCTTTCAGTTGAATCCATTCATTAAAGATTTATTGTGAAAGAAACTCAGGCCCTTTTAAAACTTTTCTTAGTCCTCAGGTTTGGGCAGAGATCCTGGGTCTTACCTGCAACACTCATCTTTCCCGTCTCCTCAGGAAGCAGATCTTTATAGCCTGAATGCCTGGTTTCCCTGCCCCAGGCCCTAGGGCAGATCCTGTAACACCGTCTCCAGATCGGTGCCTGGGAGTGGGAGTGTCATGCTGCCTAGCCTGGGGCTCTCACTGTCCTCCCCCCACTAAAGCTTCATCAGATTCACTGCACTCAAACTTCTTTGCTCTCCTATTATTAACTAGAGTCTTGTAATAAACTACTTCTGATATCTCATTTGATGTAATTGTTCCTAGGAACACCCTCACAAAGATAAAAGATTCTGGACACAGAGCAGTTTAAAGAATAATAGTACAATGGACATACGTGTATGCAGGTCCCTTCTTCTATCATGCTCTACTCCTCCCACCAGAGGTAACCAAAATTCTGAAAACTACCACTCCTCTGTGTTTCTTCATCACTATATAATGAAACTCTAAGTGGCACACTTAAATTTTATGTGCTTTTCACTTTATGGAAATGAAGTGTTTTCTTGCATGTTTTTCTAAAACATGTTTTTTTTTTTTTCACTCAATATTTCATTTAGAAGAGTCAGACATGTTGTCTGCCTTGTGAGATATGTATCTGCTTTCATTCATTTCTTCTTGATGTTGATGAACATTAATTTTTCCCCCTAGTATTTTATTTCAAACAGTGCTGCTATGAACAATCTTGTACATGCTTAGGAAATATTTGCAAGTTTCTCAAACATTGGAAAGGAATCGGTGAGCCGTAGGTTAGGTGTCTCTTAAGCTTCACTGAACTCCTACTGTTTTACATCCTCACCAATGTTTGGTATTAGGAGATATTTTAATTTGTGACAATATGGAGTATAGAAAAGAGAATATTATATATTGAATAGTATATATTTATATACTGGGATTGAATATATACTTCTTCTTTATTATTTGTAATCTACTGTAAAAGATCTTTGTTTTGTCCATATTTGTCCTGGGAATTTTGTCTTCTTCTGTTAGGTTTTTGGGTTTTTATTTATTATTTATTATTTACTTATTTATTTTTATTTTTTATTAACGTATAATGTATTATTAGCCCCAGGGGTACAGGTCTATGAATCGCCAGGTTTACACACTTCACAGCACTCACCATAGCACATATGGTGCTCCCCAATGTCCATAACCCAACCACCCTCCCTGCCCCCCAAACCCCCAGCAACCCTCAGTTTGTTTTGTGAGATTAAGAGTCTCTTATGGTTTGTCTCCCTCCTGATCCCATCTTGTTTCATTCATTCTTTTCCTATCCCCCAAACCCCTCATGTTGCCTCTCAACTTCCTCATATCAGGGAGATCATATGATAATTGTCTTTGTCCTATTGACTTATTTCACTAAGTATAATACCCTCTAGTTCCACCCATGTCATCACAAATGGCAAGATTTCACTTCTTTTGATGGCTGCATAATATTCCATTGTGTATATATACCACCTTTTCTTTATCCATTCATCTGTTGATGGACATCCAGGTTCTTTCCATAGTTTGGCTATTGTGGACATTGCTGCTCTAAACATTCGGTGCATGTGCCCCTTCAGATCACTAACATTTGTATCTTTAGAGTAAATACCCAATAGTGTAATTGCTGGATCGTAGGGTAGCTCTATTTTCAACTTTTTGAGGAACCTCCATGCTGTTTTCCAGAGTGGTTGCACCAGCTTGCATTCCCACCAACAGTGTAGGAGGGTTCCTCTTTCCCCACGTACTCGCCAGCATCTATCATTTCCTGACTTGCTAATTTTAGCCATTCTGACTGGTGTGAGGTGGTATCTCATTGTGGTTTTGATTTGTATTTCCCTGGTGCTGAGTGATGCAGAGCACTTTTTCATGTGTCTCTTGGCCATCTGGATGTCTTCTTTGCAGAAATGTCTGTTCATGTCCTCTGCCCATTTCTCGATTGGATTCTTTGTTTTTTGGGTGTTGAGTTTGATAAGTTCTTTATAAATTTTGGATACTAGCCCTTTATCTGATATGTTGTTTGAAAATATCTTCTCCCATTCTGCCAGTTGTCTTCTGGATTTGTTAACTGTTTCCTTTGCTGTGCAAAAGCTTTTGATCTTGTTGAAGTCCCAATAGTTCATTTTTGCCCTTGCTTCCCTTGTTTTTGGCGATGTTCCTAGGAAGAAGTTGCTGTGGCTGAGGTCAAAGAGGTTGCTGTGTGTTTTCCTCAAGAACTTTGATGGATTCCTTTCTCATATTGAGGTCCTTCATCCATTTTGAGCCTATTTTTGTGAGTTGTGTAAGGAAATGGTCCAGTTTCATTTTTCTGCATGTGGCTGTCCAATTTTCCCAACACCATTTGTTGAAGAGACTGTCTTTTTTCCCACTGGACATTCTTTCCTGATTTTTCGAAGATTAGTTGACCATAGAGTTGAGGGTCGATTTCTGGGCTCTCTATTCTGTTCCATTGATCTATGTGTCTGTTTTTGTGCCAGTACCATGCTGTCTTGATGATGACAGCTTTGTAATAGAGCTTGAAGTCTGGAATTGTGATGCCGCCAACTTTGGCTTTCTTTTTCAATATTTCTTTGGCTATTCGAGGTCTTTTCTGGTTCCATATAAATTTTAGGATTATTTGTTCCATTTCTTTGAAAAAAATGGTTGGGATTTTGATAGGGATTGCATTAAATGTGTAGGTTGCTTTAGCATAGACATTTCCACAGTATTTGTTCTTCCAATACATGAGCATGGAACATTTTTTCCATTTCTTTGTGTCTTCCTCAATTTCTTTCATGAGTACTTTATAGTTTTCTGAGTATAGATTCTTTGCCTCTTTTGTTAGGCTTATTCTTAGGTATCTTATGGTTTTGGTTGCAATTATAAATGGGATTGACTCCTTAATTTCTCTTTCTTCTGTCCTGTTGTTGGTGTAAAGAAATGCAACTGATTTCTGTGCATTGATTTTATATCCTGACACTTTACTGAATTCCTGTACAAATTCTAGCAGATTTGGAGTGGACTCTTTTGGGTTTTCCACATAAAGTATCATATCATCTGCAAAGAGTGATAGTTTGACTTCTTCTTTGTATTTTTTATTATTATTTTTTAATTTATTATCTTTTTTCTCACCATAGCACATACCCTTCCCCATGTCCATCATCCAGCCACCCCATCCCTCCTGGTTTTTAGATTTTTATATCTTCTGTATATTACTCTTTAACATGGCTATACAGTATTCCATTGTATAAAAATATCATCCTTTATTAATTCTCTCTTGATGGAAATTAGCCTGTTTTCTAAATTTCAATATTTTGCTAGTGCAAATGACACTTGAACATTCTTGTACATACTTAGGGCGTATATGCAAGAGCTTTCTAACTTACAACATGTTGCAAATATAGTCTCCAAGTTTGTGACTCATTTCTTTGGCTTTCCTAGCTGAAATAAGTTTTTTTAATTATTTGACATTTGAGTGTGGGGATTTTCAAAAATATATAAAACAGACAGAACTGTGAACATCCATATCAACAATTATCAGCTTGTGGCCAATCTTGTTTCATCTTAACTCTTTCTCACTCCCCCTGGCTTCTAGACTATTTTAAATCAATTTCAAACCCCATATCCTGAAATCCAAAACACGTTTTAGTATGTCTATAAAGTATAAGGGCTCTTTTGAAATATAGCTGCAATACTGTTATCACATATGAAATTGTCAGTGCTTTTTAAATACAATGAAATAGTGCTCAAATTTCTTCAACTGTCTTATTTTACCTTAGCACTCTGTTTCTTCAGGACTCAAGTAAAGTCCATACCCTGACATTGGTTAATGTCTTACAGTCTATTTTCTCTCTCCTTGTAATTCGTTAGTTAAAGAAACTGAGTCACCTTCTCACAGATATTTCTACATTCTAGAATAATCTAGATGTTGCTAATTTAATTCCAGTGGTGCCTTTAAAATGTATGGGTTTCCTGTATTTCCTTGGTAATTAAGCTTAAAGGATTGATCATCATCAGGTATGTTTTTTTACAAGAACACATCACAGGTCATGCTGTGTGCTTCCATCAGACTTCTGTTAGACACACCACTTGTAGTTTCCATTCTTTGAGAATGATTATTTCTTAAAGACTTACTAGGCAATCTAGTTCTTTTTTTTTTTTTTGGCAATAATTATCTAATTCTATCATTCCTTCTCTGTTTATTATCTGGAAATCTTCCATAATGAAAAACTTTCCCTCATGAACAACTTTATTATCCAGGGGTGAAATTCATATTAAAAAAAGCTCAATATGCTTGATTCTTTCCCTTTATCAGTTTTTTAAAATAATGAATTAATTCCATTGCACTCTCAAAAAGTGATGAATTGGAGATGTTTTTCCTAAAATTTTTCTGAACTTCAGGATTTAAATAAGATTTACGATTTTCAGGGCACCTGGATGGCTCAGTTGGTTGGGCAGCTGGCTCTTGGTTTTGGCTCATGTCATGATCTCAGGGTCCTGGGATTGAGCCCCGCTTTGTGCTCTGTGCTCAACAGGGAATCTGCTTGAGGATTCTTTCTCTCTTTCCCTCTGCCCTTCCCTCTGCTTGTTCTCTCTCTCTCTCTAAAGTGAATGAATGAATCTTAAAAAAAGAAAATTTATACCTTTCAATATATCACAAATATAATTCTCACTGATGCTTAAATTGTTGCATTTCTAGCCAGTGAGAGTCTCTTCAAGGTGATCTCTGAGACTTTGGACTTAACCTCATTAACCCTTGGTGGCTTCTTTGCTTTCTGGTATTTCACAATGCTCCAGATTCACATGGTGCCCATCTTGTTCTAGATTTAGAAACACAATTTCTCCAGGAAGTCCTAGTTCCATTTAATTGAAAATGACATTTAGAGACTTATACTCTAAATGATAATGATGCTCTTTTCAACTCAGCGATCATGTCTAGACTTTTTCAGGGCAAATAATTAGGAAATAAGTTTTTTCTTTTTTTCTTTTAAGATAAAATACATCATGAAACTGAAAATTTCCACTCAAATTGCAGACTATAGGACTACATTGAACTTTATCAATCTTACACCAACATATCCTTCCTCTCTGGAGAGAAGTTTGTTGTCAATGAGCCGACATAATTACTCATTTGTTTTATCTAACCATTATATGGACACTAATCTTAAAATAGCAGTATCCCAGCCATAAGCAATATGTTTCCTAAAAGCTGTTTAAGATTATTGTTCAGGTGGGTGTCCCTGGATGGCTCAGTTGATTGAATCCAACTCTTGATTTTGACTCAGGTCATGATATCAGGGTATTGAGATCAAGCCCTATGACAGGCTCCATGCTGGGTGTGGAGCCTGCTTGAAATTCTCTCTGCCCCTCCCCCAATTTCTCCCTCTCTATAAATAAAAATAAATAAATAAATAAAGTCGTTTGGGTTTCTTTGTCCTTAGAGTTTATCCCACTAAAAACGCACAAATTGGACACTGGGGTGACTCAGTCATTAAGCGTCTGCCTTTGGCTCAGGTCATGATGCCAGGGTCTTGGGTTTGAGGCCCACATCAGGCTCCCTGCTCAGTGAGGAGCCTTCTTTTTCCTCTCCCTCTGCCTGCTGCTCCCCCTGCTTGTGCTTTCTCTCTCTCTCTCTCTCTTTCTTTCTGTCAAGTAAATCAATAAAATCCTTAAAAAATACAAATTACTGTTTTAAAATTATTTCAAATAGTTTCTCTATGTATGTGTAGCCCACCAATTCAGTCCACAGCTAAGTACCTAACTTTTGCTTTATTTTACTCTCAATTTTTAAGAATTACATTTTGTTAAATATAATTTTGTATTATAATTATGCCAACTACTTGCCTGAAGGCGTCCAAGTCAAATTAATTAAAGTGAATATATTTGGAGGAGGGTAGATTTTAATTCTCTTCCCTATACTTTGCCTTCTCCCTCCCCTACAGTTTTAATTTTTTTTCCTTCTAATTATAATATAGGGCAATACGTGCACACATTCATATACCCCAATTTCTTTATAAATAGCAGCACACCACACTTCTTTCTCTACTCTCTTTTTCTCTCAACTAGTTGCAGTTGCTCTGTAGCTGTGTATAGGGATATGCTGATGCTTTTTCCAACTGCAGAGTTTGTATGTACCATTCTTTATTCAGTCAGTGACCTGCTGGTAGATACTTGTTTTCTATTTTTGTTTTGTTTTATTTTTGCCCAAATAATGCTGTGATGAAGACCATTATGCATGCAAATTTGAGCTTTTTTTTTTTTGCTAGAATGTTAACATTTATTTAATTTTTATAAGGAACGGATATCACATTTTGTCAAATGTCTTTTCTGCATCTTGTAGATATTTATAGGTTTGGCTTTTTTTCTTCCCAGTTTTATTAGTATGAATGAGTTATGTAAATGATTTTTCCAATAGTGAACAACACATATTTCTAGAATATGTCCCTTTTTGCTATAATGATTTGTGAAATGTGCTATTAAATTGTTTGCTTTCACTCATTTACAATTTCTGCCTCACCATTCCTAAGTGAGATTGGTCTATGGTTTTCTATTTCTCTTCAGTCCCATTCAGGTTTGGGGATAGATATCCTTATGTTCTAGTTTTAGATGCCATCTATAAACTGACCCGCCTGCGTGTTTAACTCCAGCCCACACTTCTGCTCTCCATTCCAGACCCATCTGTCCTGCTGTCTTTTCAACAACCTCCCCCTCCCGCCCCTTCTTCCTCCAGGTGTGTGACAAGTGTTTCAAACTCAGCAAGTCTAAAACTGAGTGCCTGACCTTTTCCTCATACTTGTTCCTCTGGAGTCTCCTCATTATGGAAATGGTGGCTCCATCTTTCTAGTTGTTCAAACCATTAGCCTTGGGGCTTTCCTTGGCCCATTCTCCTCACATTCACACATATCCCTGGGCACTGCCTACCAGTCCTCCGGCACGCACACCCACCGCACACCCATGTACCACTGCATCCCTCTTCCCTCACCTCCCTCATCTCTCCCTTGGACTCATCTTTCATTTTTCTCTCTGCTTCCCTTCAGATCATTGTCAACACAGCAGCAGAGGCCAATTTTGTTGTTGTTCTTGTATCATACCCCATTTTAGTTTCAACTGTTGAGTGGTTTCCCATCGAATGTGCACACTCTTTGCTGTGGCCTGAAAGACCTTGTCTGGTCTGGTCTCTTGCCAGCTCGCAGACATCTTCCTCCACAAGTCCTCCTACCCAGCAACAGTCACATGGGCCTTCTGCTGTGGGTCCAACATGCCATATATGCCCAGCTCCTCTGCCTGGAAGACACTTTCTTCGGCTATCTGTTCAGCTCTCTCCCTCACACCCTTAAGACATTTGCTAAAAAGTCACTTCCTTAGTGAGACCTTCTTAGCTCAACATTTCCCTTGCCCATCCTCCCCTTCAATTCTCTGCTTTATTTTTCTCCATGGCTTTTAGTCCACTGAACCTGACTATGGATAGCATTTGCTGGTTCAAAGTCTCTTAGCTCCACGAAGGACTACTGTATCTGTTTTGTTTCTTTTGTTCACTGCTGCTATATTTCTTGGTACCCAGAAGAGTGCTTAGCTCATAGCCCTGTTCAGTAAAAAATTGTTGAACTTGCTTTCCAGGGATTAATGCACCTCCCTCAATAATCTCATTGAAGTTATTGGTGGATTAGGTTTGCTAATATTTTATTAAAGAATTTTTGTTTCTGGGGCAGCTGGGTGACTCAGTGGGTTAAGCCTCTGCCTTCAGCTCAGGTCATGATCTCAGGGTCCTGGGATAGAGCCCCACATCGGGCTCTCTGCTCAGCAGGTAGCCTGCTTCCCCTTCTCTCTCTGCCTGCCTCTCTGCCTACTTGTGATCTGTCACATAAATAAAGAAAATCTTAAAAAAAAAAAAAAAGAAATGCATTATTGTGATTTAAAAAAAAGCTTTAAAATAAGAATTTTCATTTCTGTGTTCGTGAGGGAAATTGGCCTATAAGATCTCTTCTTCTTACGTGAGTCTTTTCTGCCTTTGCTATCAAAGGAATCTGAGAAGTATTTCCTCTTTATCTACTTTTCTTGAGCATTTTATACAAGATTTGAATTGAAATTTGCATTTTTTTTTTCTTCATGGAAAGATTTTTTGCTAAAGATTTAAACCTTTATCCTTTATTCTTGACTAGCTTCGTAAACATGTTTCTCTATGAAGTTTACTTTTTAATTAAGAGTTTTGTATTTATTGGCACCTGTCTGTAATTATTTTAATTAAAGTTCATTAAAATCAAAATGAAATTAAATATTCAGTTCCTTAGTCACACTAGCCACATTTCAAATACTCAAAAGCTACACGTGGTTAGTGGTTATCCTATTGGACAACATAGACATAGAATATTTTATCATCACAGAAAGTTCTACTGGACAGCACTGGTATAGAATATTCTTTCCCCAGATATGTTCACATCTGGCTTCCTTTTACCGATCATATGCTCACACACACATCTCCAGTGTGAAGCTTTCCTTAGTCCAGTAGACCCACCCCCACCCACAATGACATCACCCGGTTTTCTATTCTTCACAGTCCTACCACTTTGCAAAAGAATCCTGTTTCTCTGTCTCTCTCCACTCTTGACATATACAGTTCCTAAGAACAGGGACCTTACTGGCTTATTTCTCACAGAATCCCCAGAGTATAGAATAGTGCCTTGGACAGAGTAGGTGTTCAAAAATTATATATTAAGTAAAGTAGATTGAGTGATTGGGAAACTTCATCGATGCCAAGTTGAGATTTTTAATTTTAAAAAAGGCATAAAGTAATACATAATATTATCTTTTCAATCTTTAATGCCCCACTTTTTGTTCTAAATAGTTTTCATTTGTGCCTTTTCATTCTCTCGTACTTATGTCTTATTAATCAGTCTCACCAGAGGTTTGCTTATTTCATCAGTTTCTTTCAGAAAAATGACTTTGACCTTACTGATGATCTCTATTGTATATTTGCTTTCTCTGTCATTAATGTCTGCTCTTACTTTATTACACCCTTTCTTCTGCCAGCTTTGGGTTTATTCTGTTGACTTTATATTAACTTCTTTTTCTTTTAACTTAGCTCAGTAACATAAAGCTTTTTTTCCTCTCTAACACAAATAAAAATATTTAAATCTCCTTTGATGTAGCACTTTAGCTAAATATTATGAGTTCAGATAAGTTGTACTTTCATATAAATTCATGCAAATTTTTACTAAATTTTAAGTATTTTAAAAAGTTCCATGTCATCTTTAATCCATGAAGTGGATTAAAAAAGTGTTTTATTTTATTTTATTTTATTTTATTTTTGTTTTTGTTTTGGAATGATTTCTTCATTGTTATTATTATTCCAGAATGTATGAGGGTGTTTTTAGTTACTTTGCATCATGGTGAAGGAAATCTTTTTTTCTGCATGTTACAGATTCTTTGTAATTTGTTGAGAGTTCCTTTAAAGCTTGATATTGGGTCAATTAAAAAATTATACCATGTGTTCCTAAGAAGAATGTTTATCCTATTATCATTGGGTACTGTGTTCCATATGTGCCCATTAAAAACTTAATTTTTAATGTATTGTTGCAGTGAGGCTGGGGTGACCCCATAGGAAAGGAAGCAAACAAGAAAAAGATGGTCCCTTCTCTTTTAGCCTTGGGGTCTTCCTCTAGCTCCAGCTGTTGATAGAGACTGGCAGAGTGGCTGGCCAAAGAGAAAAGGAGTTCTAGCATTCCAGCCCCAAGAACTCAAAGCAAAGAATAGAAGAGCAGGTGGACATGCATGCTATGAACTGATGGGTATCATTTACTTATTTTTGTACATCTGAGGTTCCAGAATACTGCTACAGGGAGCATCAATGCATGACAGATCTGTAGCTATGGGCACAGTGTCTACACTGGATTTGTAAAAACAGCACCAGAGAGAAATGAAAGAGGAGTGATTAGAAAATTCTTTTGAGGAATTTAGTTTTTTTCCTGTATCTTGCCTTCTCAAGTATCTGTCAGCCAATACACATGTGGAGTATTTATCCTTCAGTAGTAAATGACCGTGGTTCGATAAAACTGACAGGATCTCCACAAGACAGAAGAGTCTCCAACCCAGCTTTGATTCATCCATATGGTCGACAAGATCCTATCCATATTGTTTCTCGGGCCTTCTGAATGCCACTGATCACGGTCACACACTGACCAATGAACGAGGCTATCATCACACTTTGTGAGCTAGGACAGGGGACAGGACAGTCACAGTCTGTTTGGTGCACTGTGCTAGGCAATGGGAGCTGCAGAGACCAAATAGAACCCACCTTTCAGGGACTTACAATTTGACAAATTAGGAAAGACATGGGAAGCTGACCATAAGAGAATGACCCCATTATTTTCCAAGTTACCACCACATTTTCAGGTTGCTGTGGCCCAAGATCTCAGAATTATCCAACTCTACTCCCATCTCATAGCCAAGCAGCCACTGGATACAGGTGACTGTCACCACAGCATCCTCAGGAAGGCTGAGATCTTTTCTTCCCAAACACCTCTTTGGAAGATCTCATCGATCCAACCCACTTTCCCTTTAGGGGCAGGCTCCCTGCTCTTCAGCAAGGCCCCTGCACACTACATCTTGGTGAATCTGTATGACTCAACACTTTTACCATGTTCTTCCTCTCAACAGGAAGCCTCAAGGCTACCACTCCCAAGTGTGTACTAGACAAGTATTTAAAATCTTTATGCAATTTCTAAGTTCCCCTCACTGCCTTGTCTGGTTTTCCTTTTCAACTTGAACTTTCCTGCTTTCCCACATCCTCCCCAAACTGATCATCCTACATTCCTTTAACTGTGTATCTGCCCTCTCTCTCCTCCACCAGCATGGCCAGAGAAGGAAATACTGATTACTCCTTTAGACATCCTTTGAGAAAAAAACAATCTTTTTAAAGAAACTAGTCCTGGGGCATGTGGGTGGCTCAGTCAGTTGGGCATCTGACTGTTAATTTCAGCACAGATCATGATCACAAGGGTTGTGAGATCGGGCCCAGCATCAGGTTCTGTGCTCAGCAGAGTCTGCTTGAGATTTTCTCTCTTTTTCTCCCTCTGCCCCTCCCCTGTGTGCACTCTCTCTCCTTCTTAAAGAAATAAAGAAGGAAAGAAAAAAAGGAAAGAAAGAAAGGAGGGAGGGAGGGAGGGAATGAAGGAAGGAAGGAAGGAAGGAAGGGAAG